>NC_136590.1:39885791-39920791 GCF_910589615.1 Taurulus bubalis | reverse complement strand
AAAATGCATATATTAAGTTGAGTACTACTGCTTCCTTGTTATAACTTTTTTCAAGAAGACACCAAGTTGGTTCAGTCTCATGTATTTACCATTTATGCAACTTAGCAGTTTCTCAGGTAAACACCTCATGCTTAAAGCATTTATATATTCATTAAAAAAAAAAAAAAATGCACTAACTCCAGTACTGCTTTAATTGAGCAGTTTATAGTCACATCATTTATCATAAGAAATGGGAACAATGCCCTGCTATGTTACTACAGCAAAAAAATGCAGAGCTTGAGTTTCAATTATTGGTGACATTGTAGATATGCACTATAAATAAACACAAACAAGGAAATTCAGTTTCATTCTTTATTAACTTTGCAAACGTTTGGTCATGTAACGGTTAACACCTTTGTGTAACAACTTTTTAATACGGCATGTATAGCTTGTCATACATTGCACATTAACTAAATAAATTGAACAACGTGGAATCATTGACTTCACTGCCCTCCCCTCAGACGCAGGACAAGATGGAGGGTGGACTCCTTCTGGATGTTGTAGTCAGACAGGGTGCGGCCATCTTCCAGCTGTTTGCCGGCGAAGATCAGCCTCTGCTGATCTGGGGGAATGCCTTCCTTGTCCTGGATCTTGGCCTTCACGTTCTCGATGGTGTCGCTGGGCTCGACCTCCAGGGTGATGGTCTTGCCAGTGAGGGTCTTGACGAAGATCTGCATGCCTCCCCTCAGACGCAGGACAAGATGGAGGGTGGACTCCTTCTGGATGTTGTAGTCGGACAGGGTGCGGCCATCTTCCAGCTGTTTGCCGGCGAAGATCAGCCTCTGCTGGTCTGGGGGAATGCCTTCCTTGTCCTGGATCTTGGCCTTCACGTTCTCGATGGTGTCGCTGGGCTCGACCTCCAGGGTGATGGTCTTGCCAGTGAGGGTCTTGACGAAGATCTGCATGCCTCCCCTCAGACGCAGGACAAGATGGAGGGTGGACTCCTTCTGGATGTTGTAGTCGGACAGGGTGCGGCCATCTTCCAGCTGTTTGCCGGCGAAGATCAGCCTCTGCTGATCTGGGGGAATGCCTTCCTTGTCCTGGATCTTGGCCTTCACGTTCTCGATGGTGTCGCTGGGCTCGACCTCCAGGGTGATGGTCTTGCCAGTGAGGGTCTTGACGAAGATCTGCATGCCTCCCCTTAGACGCAGGACAAGATGGAGGGTGGACTCCTTCTGGATGTTATAGTCAGACAGGGTGCGGCCATCTTCCAGCTGTTTGCCGGCGAAGATCAGCCTCTGCTGGTCTGGGGGAATGCCTTCCTTGTCCTGGATCTTGGCCTTCACGTTCTCGATGGTATCGCTTGGCTCGACCTCGAGGGTGATGGTCTTGCCAGTGAGGGTCTTGACGAAGATCTGCATGCCTCCCCTCAGACGTAGGACAAGATGGAGGGTGGACTCCTTCTGGATGTTGTAGTCGGACAGGGTGCGGCCATCTTCCAGCTGTTTGCCGGCGAAGATCAGCCTCTGCTGATCTGGGGGAATGCCTTCCTTGTCCTGGATCTTGGCCTTCACGTTCTCGATGGTGTCGCTGGGCTCGACCTCTAGGGTGATGGTCTTGCCAGTAAGGGTCTTGACGAAGATCTGCATGCCTCCCCTCAGACGCAGGACAAGATGAAGGGTGGACTCCTTCTGGATGTTGTAGTCAGACAGGGTGCGGCCATCTTCCAGCTGCTTGCCGGCGAAGATCAGCCTCTGCTGGTCTGGGGGAATGCCTTCCTTGTCCTGGATCTTGGCCTTCACATTCTCGATGGTGTCGCTGGGCTCGACCTCTAGGGTGATGGTCTTGCCAGTAAGGGTCTTGACGAAGATCTGCATGCCTCCCCTCAGACGCAGGACAAGATGGAGGGTGGACTCCTTCTGGATGTTGTAGTCAGACAGGGTGCGGCCATCTTCCAGCTGCTTGCCGGCGAAGATCAGCCTCTGCTGGTCTGGGGGAATGCCTTCCTTGTCCTGGATCTTGGCCTTCACATTCTCGATGGTGTCGCTGGGCTCGACCTCGAGGGTGATGGTCTTGCCAGTGAGGGTCTTCACAAAGATCTGCATGTTTGTTCCTATGTAAAAGATATACAAAGTCAGGATTTAGTTAAAGAAGAAAAAAAAAAAAAAAAAAAAAAAAAAAAAAAAAAAATTGATGAAACAAGTAATTTATAATTAATTGTAAAACTCTTCGCTTGAATTAATTAAGATCAGTTTAAATTAGGATCACACGTTAATATATTAGAAGAGAATATTTATGTGACGCTATGAACCGTCAGCAGCCATTACGGTCCCAGCGCCATTTTGAGATCACAATGACCTCCCTTTTGTTCAGCTGAGGTAACTCGGTAATGGACGAAACTGGAAATGTTGAGTCACTGCTATAGCTAACATTAGCTTACCATTAACTCGACGAGGAACTAACCCGTAAGAAACCGATACAATTATACAAAACTAAATTAAACGGCTCGATTGTACCGCGGAGCTGTAACGTCCATTTGAGGCAGACTGACGTATTGTTAACGTCTGCGTCGAGTATCTTAGTCTTGGTCACCAAACAACGGCTAAAAACATCTACCGTAACAATAATTTAAACTGTAAAAATGATATACCCGGAAAATAAGAGAAAAGCGTACTTACTTTAAAGAAACGCAGTTAATACTTTGTCTTGCGCTTGCGTAATGGTGCTTCTTCTCGTCTTCCGCAGTAGAACTAAACCGCAGTTGCGACAACACTGTATTATATACCGGAGTCTGCATACGTCATCTGTCAATATCCGTCCGCATTTGAAAGTAGTTCCCACTGCTCCGAAACGCACTATTGCTTGGCGACAGTATTATTTTATTTAACAATCATAAGTTTACTCATAAACGTAAATATTTTATCAAAAACAATCAGATTGAAAACGATGTTTTGACATTTCTTACGTGGCGGACTAATATCTCATACGGATCCGGCTCTAGAATTTGCTAGAACGACCGTAGCAACAGAAACCGTCCCCGGCTGCTGATTGGACTGCAGGATTGTTTGTTTTATCAACGATTGGTTGATGTGTTCCAGTCAGTAAGGTTCGATGACTAAAGTGACATGGGGGTGTAAGACTGTGGGGTTATGAAACAGATGATTTCGACCCAAATACACAAGGTGATGATGATCGTGTAGCCTAGCACATGCATTGGCTTCCCTCTTTCTGTAAAACAGAATATCGTACTAATAATGTTATATTCTCATCTATGAACCCATCTGACTATGCATTTATATTATATTTATATTATATTATTATATTATTTATATATATACATTTATTATTATTTATATTTTTTGTATCCAACCTTAACACTACTGCATTTATGTACACCACTGCACATACTATGTTGATAAGCAGAATTAGCTGATGCTGGTTATATTGCAGGCACACAATTCTCTTGATCTAAATACTGAAACAAGTTATGTTTGAGACCCAGAGTGACCATATCTGCTATTTTTAAATATATACAAGTGTTCTGTCAAAGTATAAGGTAATCCGATTTGACAAGTGTGTCCACATTAGTCTGATAATATGTTCAAATTACATCAAAGTTGTTGTAGAGTGAGCGCATATCTGCTTATCAGAATGTACATGCTGTACAGAAAGTAGATTGTCAAGTCACCAGTCCTATGAAGAAGAAAAAAATGTGTCTGGCAGGAGTAAAGAAAGCACTCACAAGCACATTGTGTAAAAGTGGCAACACAATTCTCACAGTCATATAGCCTCTCTCAATGTTTTTTTTCCTTATGTATAGCCTTGTAGGCACAATTGTTATCCCTGTGGCTCAAGCTGAATAACTACTTCAGCTCATAGGAAGGAATGTAGTGATTGTTTTAGATTTGGTTTCCATCTTCCTTGTTATGTTTTGTTGTTGAGTATTTAATGACAAGATAACACTCATTTCCTTGTAAAGTTTTCAGGAAAGGGCTTGATCTTGTCCTCGTGAGCATTGAGTCTAAATGCCAGGCCTGGTGTCAACGCCCAGGTGAAACTGGTGAAATAGTAGTACAGCAAGTTCTTGTGATACGTGTCAGGCGTGAGGTGACCCAGCTCATTAAACACACATAGTATCTGAGATTTTGGTCCGTGGTCCCTTAAAAGTTGCTTTTGGGAACAAACACAGGACCCTGGCGAGATATTATAAAATGTTCATATACTGGCCAGTGATTTGTCTCAACACTTTCATCTCCCACCATTATTCCAGACAATTGCTACACTGTAAACTAAATGACATCAAAGAGCAAAAGCTCAGATGGTCTGTAGCCTTCTGGGATCCTATTTTTGGGGTCATAGATATGATACAGCTGGGAGAGTCCTAATATATGTATTTGGGTCACAGCATTCCCGTGCCCCACCCCCCCAGCACACGTGTCATATGACACCCAACTCGTGATGCACTATGCCAGTGCTTTCCAACACAAAACTGGGCGTCTGCAGGCTGAACTAGTTCAACCTCTGAGGAATGTGTTTGTGCAAGTCTGCTGTACTTTGCCCTGCCCCGTTGCTTGGAGTGATTATGAACAGCCTCAAAGTGTTCCAGTAAAAGCAATCTATCAAGCAGGGCATTGTCCTCGCTGATTACCGTGGAAGGTGATGTGGTGGCTCTCGGCATCAAAGTTGAGGTGCCCACGTTTGAATTTAATTGGCATATTCAATGATCACGTCAACAGCTGTGAATGGGTCAAAAGCCTAGAGGCCACTAATGTAAATGTCACCCGTGGTAGACTGTCTGATTGGGTTCATTGTGTTTTCTTCAGCAGGGTCATTGGAGCCATTTCGGGAGGAACGTTCAGTTCCACGTCAACAGCTTTCACAACGAACACGTCACCAGTTTCATCACATCAGACGCCCGGTCCTTCTCTTGTTCACGCCGACGTCACTGAAGTAAGGCCTATCATCCCAGAATAGTCCAATATGAACATATGTCTTCATCCTGATGGTTTGTTGTTTTCTTTGTACCCAAAAGGATGGATCTTGTGAAACACACGGGCGGCTGCCACTGTGGGGCTGTTAGATTTGAAGTCTCGAGTTCCCCGGACCTTCATGTTTTCCAGTGCAAGTACGGATATCATTTAAAATAAGATCAATTGGTAGTACATTTTTAAGTTTGGGTTCTTTCCATCACGTTGGAGAGACATCAAACAATACTTTGTCGCTTGTACACTCAGTGGCTCATCAATATAAAACTGATTTGTGTCTCTCCAGCTGCAGCATTTGCACAAAGAAACAAAACCATCATTTCATTGTCCCAAAAAATCTCTTCACACTCTTAAAGGTAGTAGACTCAAGCAAAAATAACATTTGATACAACCTTTGATACAAGTGAATAATTAGTATTTGTCTGATCTTTCCAGGGGTCCGATAATCTGACCACATACACCTTTAACACTCACGATGCCAAGCACACCTTCTGTAAAACCTGTGGAGTCCAAAGTTTCTACACGCCACGCTCCAACCCTGATGGATACGGTATGGCCGCAAACACAAGACAAGCACAACGTTCTCCTGTGTTGTAAACTTACATGCTGCTGTGTTTACTGCAAAACTAACCGCCTCCACTCTGCCGTATTGGTGTCACTTGAGAGAAAAAATGTTCTATAATGAATCACAGTGTTATCAGAAAACCTCCCTTATAAACCTCATATTTAGCATTTTTGAGCCATACGTTGTCAGTGAAATGTGCTGGTTTGTTGGAACATGTAAATGATGGAGCTGTCCTTTGTTGCTGGTGTGTTCTCTCCAGGCGTTGCTCCGCACTGTCTGGATCCAGGTACCGTCCGCAGTGTCACGGTGGAGCCGTTCGGTGGTGACAAGTGGGAAGAAAGCATGCAGGCTCACAAGAGCATCAGAGGCATGTCCAAACACTCAACTCAATAACACCACTGTGATGTGTGAATCAATATTTTTTTAATTATTGATCAGCAGTGTCACAGAAAAACGCTGGACGGTATTTTCAACATATGAAGGTGAAACAAAAGCTCAACTCATTCAAACCGTAGTGTTGTTTTTATACAGTGTAAAGACAATAAAGACATTTCTGGACCAACAAAACGAATAATTGTTATTTCAAAATTAGCTTCAGCTTTGTTCGTGGAAAGTTTCTCAGAAGTAGTACTGCAAAGGACTTTATTCACAGTGAGCGAAACGGCTCATCAGATTTGTAAACTAAATGCACTCCTACCACGGTAATCGAGGAGTTAGGCAGCAAGACACCGACAGTAACAGCTCAATAAATCTTCAGGTTCTTTGGTCCTTGTGGGATCATTTGGAACGTGTTGACGAACATGTAGCGCGAGAAGGTGATGTAGAGGTAACGAAACCACAGGAGCTGAGAGCGGTGGCAAAACATGGCATCCTGAAAAGAAAAGAAGGGTCGTCCGATGTGAGTGAAACCCTGTTACTGCCAGATCATAAACAACAGCCAATAGTGGTCAAAACATGTCTGCTGCTTAGTGTAAATGTGTTCATACCTTTTATATAAAAATATTAGCTTGATGAGACATATCCCCCAGCGCGGTGTCTCAGACTTACAAACTGTATCTCTTCCCCTGCTTCCTCAGCACATACACGGCCTACAGTTACTTGCACACGCCAGCGCACCCTCTAAAAGTAGACGGTGACCTTGTCGTGCCAACAAATTGTCCTTTTCCAGGCTTACTTTGGCTCGCCTGTAGTCCTGTGGGCCTACGATACAGCGGAGGCTTGAGGGCAGCAGCCAGCTGAAGGGGAGCTCCAGGAAGGAGAGGTACTTCCTGAAGAGGCCAACGGTCACCAGGGAGAGCAAACAGCAGTCTGGGAGGGCAGACAAGAGACCCAGTTAGCTGTTAATTTGTTATATATCAGGCCGTTGTATCAGTTTGTTCTATCTCAGATGTTTTTACCGTGAAGCAAACTCCTATCAGTCTCACAATAATACTACAATGTAATACTAGGCTTCTTTTTTTCTGCGCAGCATTTGCAGTTGCAGTTGTACGGCCCTCAACTATGACCTTTGTCGTGCAGCAAGAGTTTGTGGGGCTTAAAGCTGTCGGTAAGGAGCGGGGAGCACAGGTGATTATTACAAGATCAGTCGAACAGGTGACATGTGTATGCGTTGTAGTAAATAACCAGCGAGCGTCATTGATGACAGTCCTGCTGCTTTTAAGGTTTGCCCACTGCGAGGGCAAAAGAGGGCCAGGCCGCTCGAAAGACAAAGCGTGTGTTTGCTGTGGCCTCTGGACTCTGATGATAATATCTCCCCGACACTCAGCGGCACAGTGACGACGCCTCATTTATGATTAACTGCTCCAGCCTGCTGGGCCCGTTTCTTATCGCGCCGTCTACTCAAACTTTGATGTGGGTGTGATCTGTAACCGGCCAAATGATGAGCTTAGAGTCGGTTGGGGCATGTCGCTCTCCTCTCTGTCCTGCTTTTACTTTCACACTCCCGGAGGACGTCGTCACGAGCTGAAACTAAAAAGACCAATTGCTGTATGTTTTACATTTTTCCTCGACAGCAGATGTGCAAAGAGCCAGATGCACTGACTCTAACATCAGGAATGAAACCACCCTATGCAGTTTGAGGGGAAACATCCAACCGGCCTTGTGCTGCCACCAGCAGACCAAAATGTTTAGAGGAGACGCAATACTCATGCAGCCTATTTGAACAGCAGAGGGCGCTGTACATTAACCAAAGTAAAATAGTCGAGTCAGTGTTTACAGCATTTTCCAGTGTCCTCTAAGCACAGACTGGAGGGGCGGTGCTACTCATGTGAGGAAATCATTGTCTGCGCTAACTTTTTTTTTTTACCTGGCATATCTGGATATTCACATATCCAGTGGGAAACACTTTCAAACAGAATCCTGCGTACGATTTCTTTTACTTTTACTGACAACCTTTGTGAGCGTGACCAGTAAATCCAATCCCATCACACTTTGGTCACAAACGTTTAAAAAAAATATGAACTTCTTTAAAGTTTTCTTTTTGTGACACACCTACCATTGGGTACTTGTCCGGTGAAAGCGAGACGGCTGTAAGAGGAGAAAAGCAGAAAATGTCAAAGAGATACAACATCATACTGACCGGGTTTGGGTTGGCAACAGAAACGACCTTGGTTTGATGTTTCTACCTGCCAATATGGAACTGAGATTAGAGTTTTGGCTACCGTACGCTGATTACAACACAATGGGGTGAGAAGTCAGTGACTGTCAGCCCACAGAAAAGGCCATAAATTATTTATAATAATAATTATAATTTATAAAATCTTCTATAGTAACTCATCTTAAAATTTTGGTGGGAGTCCCGTTTTTCCTCCAAACTTGCCTTTCCGAATCCAATAGCTGATGACGAAAAAACTGAAACCCAACCACCCCGACAACAACCCATTGAGCTCGGCGAAACCAGCGCACGGCCCCTCTGGGATACCAGCCTGATGGGAATCATGAGATGTGATTCGCAGAGCTCATATCTTATCGACAGATGAGGCCCACGGACTGACAGAGGGCCGTGCAGGCTCATCGAGGGGAAAACACTGCGACTAACGCAGCAGGCAATTAAGGCGTCGGTGCAATATGGGGACCGCGACGTACCCTTCGCGGTGCAAAACCAACGGCCTAATGCATCTTGCTCGGTTGGCCTCTCCAAACCAGAGCTGCCCTCCCACCTCACCACTTCAGGGACAGGATTTACTGCTGCTCTCTGGGAGCAGAGCCGAGTGCCTCTGAGGACTCTGTTTGGACGACCTCTCAGCTATGTAACAGGCCGATTCTAAAAAACACAGTGTGTGTGTGTGTGTGTGTCTTTGTGGGGAAACATTTGGAAAGATGGCTGTTTTCCTGGACTCTGTTTTACGATTGTGGAGTGGGATGGTTTCTGTGTGTATGTGTAAGCCACATAATATCCCCGAGGATAGCATCTTTAAATTGAGGGATTTCAAATAATACAATTAAAATGTGTTTTTCCTGATGGTAAAGCCTTGAAGTTCAGTGAGTACCTGACAGCTTTATGGATGGCTGTGTGATTGGCATGGCCGCTCACTCCGCTCCCATCGAAGGTCAGCACCTGAAACAACAAAATATCTCACTGTGTGGGTGAAAAGCCAGAACCTGGGTATCTAAAAGTGAATTTAAATAAACGGAGGCAGAAGATTTTTCTTGGGTTAGTGGAAGGGTTTTCTGTGCCTAACTGTGGAGCTCCTTGGCAGCCGACAACTGATATTTAAAAGCCTTTTTTCCTCTTCACCCTGTGCGCATGCTTGCACAGCAGAGGAAGCAAGTGAAAAAAGAAAGAAAAAATCAGGTCAAAGGGAAAGAACGAGTGCTTGACTACAGACTTGGCATTTGTTATGCTCAGGCGTATTCTACCATGACTATGTCGTTGCAATCAAGCCTAGGTTTGAGCTCCCAACCACATATTATAATTAACAAGTGAACTTTCTCCTCATTCTTGCTGGCTTGTAAATGGAAAAGCAAGGGAATGGCACGGTGTCCGACCAAGGAAACAAGTTATTCACTTTAAGGAAGCAGGAAGAGTGAACCACTTTTTAAAATTTTTTATCTACATGTTTATCTCTGCGTGTTTTTGCTGAATGTATTTGTGAGATAAGACATGTTCATTTGGCTTACTTCTTGGTCTCAAAGCATTTTTTTGCTACTCAGCCTGACAGGAAGGGAGGAGACGGTGTGTTTGTTTGTCGTCTTTGATAACAAGAAGAGATCAACAACAACAGCACAGCAGAACAGCCAGCTGTGTGAAATCATCTTCCCTAAAGAACTGTGGGTTGCTGTTTTTGTGGGTTAGTTTTTTTTGCCCCCAAGCTGCTGTGCTTTCTGTTCGTCAGAGCGCTTGACTATATTTGCGGTTGTTGAGCGAATACAATTTCTTTGACTCTAAATGAACCACATTCCCATTAGCTAATAATGTGGATCTGCACCGGAGGAAGATAACAATCTCTGTGTAAACACCGAAATTGAGCACAAACTTTCCGCTGCAGCAGAGGCCATGTCCCCTCGTTTTGAAGGGAGGTTCAGTCTGAGTTGGACAAAAAAAAAAAAAACACTGGCTGACAGTCTCTTATTGTGCAGACCACAGTGAAACTGGGATAATGAGCGAGAGAGCTGTGGTGCCACGACGTAAAACACTGAACTACACAATACATTGTGTGTTATTGTAGGAAATTGTGCGTTAATATCAAACAGGAAATTAGAGGAAAAAAACGATTGTTTGTAAAGGCACAAATTCAGCGCGGAGCTGAGCATACCATGTTGAAGGAGTGAGCCCTCATGTGCTGCACGATTATAGAGGAGACCAGTGAGACGCTCCATTCTGCTTCGGGGTCGTCTGGAAGCTTTCTGAAGGGGCAAAACAACAAAGGGGTCGGTTATCTATCAAGTATTGCACCCGTGTTTTACTTAAAGTCCATTCTACACAACGTAAAGCAGCACGTCGGTTGTTTCTTAAGCCGAGCAGGCCCAGATTCCTTCCCGAGCACCAGATTTCTGCAGTGCAGATTTAACCCAGCGTTTGAACATGGGCTGTTATAAAATGCAAACACAAGGGAGTTGTGGGAAGCCTGTGAGGGATGAAGGGTCGGACGGCCCTTAGCACCGTCTTCATCTGAAACTACAGCCTGGAGACAACATAGAGAGTACACATCAAACATCCCACTTGGCCAACTCAAGCTCTTGGCCTGCTAAACTTGCATGGACTCCCCCCTTCTTTTTTTTTGGCACAAATACTAACATTTTTTTCTTCTCAAAGGCACTGCTTTGTACGGTAGTTCAACGTCCCCCTTGCACTCAAGAGAAACCAGCTCCAAAAAAAAGTGCTTAAAAACATAACCTCACTCACATGTGATTGAGCCAACACAGTTCACATACAAATAAGGTCCTGTGGGTTGCATTGGAAGTGGAGCGGATCCAGTTTGTTCACCAGCTATGACCACTCAAATTTATGTTGATCAGAAACACAGGCAACAAAGGAAACTGACTCGACTGCACAGTTTGAAACACTAAACTGTGGTCTGACAATGACGTGATGCGTTGTTGTACACTCAGGGGAACACATGGTGGCGTGACAGTGCATCCATATACACATATATATATATATATATATATATATATATATATATATATATATATATATATATATATATATATATAAAGTGGGGGTAGGTGTGTGTGGGGGTGTGTGTGTGTGTCAACAGTTGTTCCCCTCCCCTTCGTCGCTAACAATGAGCCAGGACAGTTGAGCTGGGAGAGGGAAGTGATGGATTAGGCTACAAATCTATTGGGCTGCCGGTGATGTGAGGGTCAGGCTTTGGTGTGAGGGACGGGGGTCCGCCATGTCACAGGGAGGAGGGGTGGGGGAGGGGGTCAGAGATAGTTTAAAACGGTCTTTCATAGAGTGAATGGACTGCTGTGACACCAGTGACATGTTGTAAGGAGTATGTGTGTGTGTGTGTGTGTGTGTGTGTGTTTCTGTTTGAAGGTACGGTGGCACAGTCAAATGGAATCTAAACCAATGTTAAACGTGGCCTCCATTAACAAAACACAAGCTCATTGTCCTAATGTGTCTGCTTTTGGTTGAAGGCTCATAAAAACAAGAAGAGGATCTTGTGAGGATTTGGCAAAAGCGCATGCATATTACGTATGTACACTCACGCACTATGAAGCTTATTCCCCCCTCACTGTTTGTATTTATTCATGTTTTATTTGAGAAATGTTGCCTTGTGGTTCGACAACCGCAGCTCAGCACAAGCCTGCAGCCTGGGAGGGGGAGGAGGGGAAAAGTAAAGGAAAATGAACAAAAGACACCTGACCTTTTATAAGCAGGATGTGTCAGCTTCGCCATGGTAACAGTGGGAAATGTCCTAAAGTAACCTCCCCAACTCTCCCTTTTGTAGCTTTGCATGTGGATGTTTAATTGCTTGCAGGCAGCATCTGTATGCAGTTGTTGAACTTTGGCCCAGTAAGGGGATTCAATGTATGTGTGTGTGTGTGTGTGTGTGTGTGTGTGTGTGTGTGTGTGTGTGTGTGCGTTAAAGAGGGCTTGTTTAGTCTGGTCACATGGCCCACAGGCTTGTGAAACTGCCAGACTCCGGTCCATACAGTCAGATTGTATGTCCTGCCTGGAACGACAGACATGCCACTACAAACTGACAGTACGCCCACAATGTCACACTGTAATAAGGCAGTTACAACCGTAGTAACTACACTAATAGACACGCATGATGTTTCACAGTGATCGCAGTTTTTTTGTTTTATATTCACTCATGTTGAGGTAATAAAGTGTCATGAAAACAATCATGGAAATATTGCTGTTAACCATGGAGATAATGCTTTTAGTGGAGAGAGAGAGAGTGATCTAATGTGACACAGTGACAGTCCGCTGCTCGGCATAATAGAAAGGCAACTGTTTGACTATGCGGAGGCCAGCGTGGGACAAATGTATCGAGGATAAAAGCACAGCTGGAGGTCAGCAGCGAGGGCTGGAACATCCCACCGTTATTTACTGCGCCCTGCCATGCGCTTATAAATTGGCTCGGCTACTTTTTCTTCTTCCCCTGGATCAATGTATATTTAAAGCCTGTGCTTTATATGATACGGTGTTACTGCAGCGAGCACGGCATCCCCCTCCAGAAAACTAGTGCTGAGCTCTTTGTTTACGTACAAGCAGAGAATTACACTAATCCAATTGAAAAAACTAAAGCTTTCAGTTTGTGATTTCTCTTCTGTGGTAAAGATTGTTTTTTTTAAGAAAATAAACTCAATCTGAAGTTTGACAGCAGGAACGGAGTCAGATTCAAGTTTGAAAGAGAGGAGATGGGCGAGCTAAAGAGTTGTGTCACTCCAGACTGATAATGCAGTGAAGAAGCGGTCGGATTTGTGCAGTGAGCAGCTATAATCGAGTCCAGGGAGCAGACAGAGGTCAAGCCAGAGCAAGTGGAGAGGCAGCGGAGCGCGCTCAGATCGAGCTTGATCACAAAGGCCCCAACATGCACTGGGGCCCCAGATACTGTCTACACAGCTGTCCTATTCAGTGAGCGTTAAAGGGAAAAATCCTGTTTTAAAACCGAATTCACGTGTGCCTAGCTGTTGATTCCGCGGGCTACAGTTGTGAGTGGTCCAGTGGCTCCATCACACGACCCAGATGAATCAGATGATGCCACAGCCCATACTGCAAAAAATAAATAACATACTGGCATACATCTAGTCTGGCACTGACTGCTTTATTTTTTCTTATTTCTAGTGCAGTTTAAAATACAATAGCTCGACGTCACATCACCTATTAAGACAATGTCGGCCTTCACTGGCGCATCTTGACGTGTTGCAGCCCACTGTGGCTCATTGGAATGGTATGAAACCATTAGCAGGGTGTGTATCGCGTCACGTGCGTCCTCATGCACAAGATTTTAAGAAGAAAGAATTTGAAACGTCACTGCGAGACCAAATGACTCCTCACAATGGGTTTTATGCAAAACTGTTGCGAACAAGCGAACTGAAGTTAAACGTAGTGTACAGTGACACGTGTCACGGCTGACTTTCTGAGGTATAGCACACATCCTGGTTTATGTTTGCATTACAGAGAAATATAAATACCCAGTGTGGCATAAACTGTTGCCAAATCACGAAATCTGAGTATCTGTTCCAGGTTTGAAAATGACCAGTGAGAAAAACAGGGAGAGGGCAAGCCATTGGGTGTACATCTGCACATACGTGGGCAGAGAAAGGTGAGGAGCAAAGCCAAAATGTGGCGAGCCATGTACAGACACACAAGGAGGAAAAACTGTTAAGAATGACCTACATTATCATTACCAAAATGTATCCCACAGTCCTTGGCAGTTGGCTTCAGCAGACATGGACAAGAGGAAGAAGAGAAGGAAGAGGTGGAGGAGGAGTGGAACAGAGTGAGAGAGAGAAAGCAACGAGAGAGAGAGAGAGAGAGGGAGAGAGCTTGGTTGGGAGTGAGCGGGGCTCTCAAAGTGCTGATTAGGTGCGTGTGTGTTTTGAGCAAACAACAGAATACACAGAAAGGGAAAATGGGCTAAACTCCAGTTCAGCAGAAGTGCAGACAGCCCCGAGATCAAAGTTCAGCTATATTCTGTGTGCACAAGATGATAAAATTGCGCGCGCACGCGCATACGCGCGCACACACACACACACACACACACACACACACACACACACACACACACACACACACACACACACACACACACACAGCCAGTTTATTACTGTGAGTTCCAGGTTGGTCCCAGAGTCCATGCAGGTCTCCTGGTGAGCCAACATGTAGAGACTCACATGTAGGCAGCCCCAAAGTTCTTAGAAACTCAAAACATTTTCAAGTGAAGCTGCAGGCTTGATCCACTAGGGGAAAAAGAAGAAGAAAAATCCCCCCTTTTCAACATCACCTTTTACCACTACGCTCTCTGTAACTTGACCTCGCCAATAGGCAGAGCCAGGAGACGGAAAGTCCTACAGCTGCATCAACAGAAAAACACAGAAGAAGAGCAAGTTCCCCGAGAATTTGGCCGACAACACTATTCACAGTTCTGGCTTCCGGTTCTGCTCACCGCTTTGACTGTGAAATGGTAATGGTCACGAGTGAAGACTGTTTTAACTCGGAGGCATTTACAGCCGCGCCGAAAGAACTACAGCTGTTTCTGCACATCTTTTACTGCATTCCTCGGTGCTCAGTGAAGTGATGAAAAAAAAAGTCTGATTTTCATATTTTTACCGTCAACAAAGTTGGAATATTTTTTTTGCCACCAAGCAAAATATTGTAGGCATAGATATGCTTAAACGTTAACCAATACAAGAAACACTTTGGTATGTGATCCTTAAACAATGACCATGGCAGTCTGAGGCCTGTTTTCAGCAAATCTTAGCTAACCGGCTAAGAATGTATTTGGGAAGCACAAACATATTTAATAAGGTAGTGAAGAGGGGAAAAAAGTAATTCAATTCATCGGCAATTACCTTACCAAGAAATGAGACTACTCAGCCCTATAGTCACCCAGATGCACCCAATTTTCCCTTGAGAGATCATTGACACCGTATAATCCACCGTGACTACCAAAACCAACAAACAGCCCAGTGCAAACATTACAGGTGAAATCAAATGTCGTTCCATGAAGGACAACTTTCTTTCTTTTTTTAACTAAATTGTGAAATAAGTAAGTAAACAAAAGAAACATAGTTTAAGATTGATTGAATTTCTATACTTTTCATAGGTAGATACACAAATAGATGTTTGTATTGTATGTTGTGTATTTAGACGGCTGCTTACTTATGGTCTACTACGGTGATTCTGGAGTCTGGTATCCCCAACACGGCACAGCTGTTGATAAGTTCTTGTTTGCGCTGAGCTCCTTGCTTGTAGTAGTTTCCTGTACATATTTGGAGAACAAGTTAGGCTAGAGATGCCGTAATGACAGGAGGATTGAAATGTTAGTCTAAATGATGTCTGGGTGAAACATTAACAATGATTTTTGAAACATCATATGCTCATTAACCATGTAAAATGATCCTCTTACATCAGTTAAGTTGGATCTAAATGAAAATACAGGGATGCACAGATGTGATTTATGTATAATATATTTTTTGCAAACTATCTTCTGTTAATTCACCTGGTAAGTAAAGCGTGTATGAAAGCGTGCTGAAGTTGGCCAGCAGTAAGCCACACGTGTGTAAACGACAATGTGCTGTCACACCATACCTTCAGATAAACACAGCAAATGAACGTTGGCCTTTAATTCAACGAGTCGTATGATCGTTGGCGCGAAGAACATACATTCATCATCCGGATGCGCAGTTACAACCAGCGCGCTGACGTTGTCGCCGTTTATTTCTCGGCCTGATAAAACATTCACGACACGGCTCAACGACTTCACCAGAGTTCGCCGATGTCGATAGTAAATGCATTTTATCCAAATGAGATAGGTTAAAACTATGAAGACGACGAGGTAAACACTCATTATTTTGACCGTTACCGTAAATAATCCGTGTGGAAACAAAAGCCTCACATGGAAATGGTTCCACGTGTAAAAACACATCTACAGTCTGTCTGATGACCTGACGCTACCCCGTCTTTAACGAATGAATCAATAAAGTATTACAAATCAGTCCAATAGCTGCTATGTTTAGGCCCACAATAGTGTGTTTAAATCATTTGAAGCCACTGTCGCCTTCTCAGTTAATTTGCGATTAAATCAACTTCTTAGGAGAACGACTTGATAAATATTTGTTTTCTAGTGTATTTCAATAAAGAGAACATGGAAAATGTAGAGAAAGCTGTATCAATCAAACGAAATGTATGTTTTTGAAAAGTGAAAATAACAAACTCCAGGAGCGTTGTCGTGTTTTAGGGGAAGATTTAGCGGGCACACTGCCTTATCCTTACAGGTAGCTAAAGGGGAAAACAATTAAAATGTTAAGTATTTATGAAAAGGTTAACACAATAGTCCACTAACTCTCTTGAGCTATAGAATATAGTTTTATTGTCCATACATATTTGTTGACGAATGCCGGTACGCCGTGGATTCAACCGAGTGAGATATTTTATTTTACCCTGCCAGGACATCGACCGACAAATGCGGCGCAGCCTTCAGTCTGCCCAGTCGTCCACAGCTCACAACCCGCGGATTTACAATCAACAATTGACCCATATTTCGGCCCAGTGAAACATTTTTCTCCCATAGGTATATTTTCTAAATATGAGGTGAGTACACATCACTAACAAGCAGCAAAGCAACATGTCTAATTAGCACGCAATTTAAGCGCCCCGGTCTACGATGTAAATCTGCCTTGCAAGATGGCGACGTGGTTGAGAATTCAAAGGTGAAATACGGGCTAAGTTAGCTAGCTAGCGACAACAACAACATCTTAGACGTTGTCTCGCTCCCTTAAAATGATAAAGTAGCGTCACCTTTTAAGGTGACGTTTGTTATTGTGCGTGATTTTGGTGCATTTCCGGAAGAGCTCTGTTGTGGAAAGAGACCCATCCCCCAAGATAAGCTACAAATCCAATTGCGTTTATATGACAGGATGGTGTTAAAAGACAACAATAACAACACGCAGGAGCAGTATTTCTCACTGCTAGGCCGTGGACGAGGCCAGGCTGTTCACCACGGCTGCCGGGTTGGCATGGAAATCACCAGAGACCATCGCAAATGTTTTATGTTTTCTCAAATTCATTGTACTAAGAACTACACCGTGCAACGAAAAGCTAAATAACCGTGAGTCTTTTTATTGTGTGTCTGAAACTGCGTGCTTCTACTTTCAAAATGCTCTGAACTGAATTGGAAAATACAAAAAAAATATATGAAATTTAAATGACAGATGTAGAGAGGGAGGGGGGACACAGCCAGGAGCGAATGAACTGTAGTCACAATATATATTTTAAGTAACGTTACAATCACGCTTCAACATATAGGAGATAGGTACAGAACATAAACGTAAACTATATACTGAAGAGGTCTATTAATTGATTTCTATCATGGATTTCTTTGCAACCTATTACAAATGCAAGGGGAAAAAACTAAGGGACAGGTTGTGGATAGTCTGGTCACCAACCAGAGGTGGTAAATATATTAATATTATTCTGATTAATCAGTTGCTTTTGTATAATAAAATAAAACATCTGGGATTTGATGTCTTGCAAAACAGGGACATTGGGAGGCTATGCTTTTCTCTCTCAATTTTCATTGTGAGCACAGGAACAAATAATGTAGATCTCCCTTGGACATGTGACACATTTCTCCCAAAACAGCAGCAGTGCAACACTTTCTGTTTCCTGTCTCATTAATTGTTAATAATTAACATACCAGTAAAGCATAAAGTGTGGTTGGTGGTCGTAATATTTTCAGACTGCTTTAATGATGCAAAGTGCTCTCTGAGCCGTTCTTTGTTTCGTCATTTAAAACGCTCCCTAACATTTTGACATGCATGTCTGCCTCTCACATTTGGACAATTTGCTTTGAGAGGATTTGTTCTCCCTTAGTTTGGCTCAGAACCAAACTGTGCCCCACATCCACTGAAGAACCAGATCCATGACCGGTTTGGTGTTTGTGTAGTAAACATGGGACGTAACGGCCCCTTGCTTTACTGCTTTTACGACATGCAAATGTACAACGCAAAGTTGTGTTCTAAATGGGGAAAGGCTCTTTAATTTATGGTTTAAAAAAAAAAAACACATCATCATTCACCAGCCACAGTCGATGTAGTTTTTCTTTTTTTTTTTTTTTACTAGTCACTGATGGTATTTTTAGTGTCACTCCTGAAATTGTGAAAGTGGATCTCAAATTATGGGGCCAACCAAACTATGTGGCCTGCGGATTGAAATGAAATAACAGCTTCCCACCCTGGTTATGGTGCCAATGGTTGGTGCTTTTCCATCCCTGAATTTAGCGTCATAATGTCTTGGCATTGTGGCCATGCTGTAAATCTTGCAGATCCAGAATAAAAATGCTTGAGCCAGCAGAACCCAGATTGATATGTTGGATCCCTGTGACGCAGAAATGCAGCCTGTGTGTTTTTTGCCCATAATATAATCAGACCAAGTAAACGGGATGTTTGTTCAATTGAAAAAGTACTGTGTGACCATGCTTCTTGGCTCTGTCCTGTTCTTCGCATTTTGCCAACAGGACTTAGAGGAGCTAAAATTAACTTGGTAATTTCCATTGAACTAACATGTTGGCTTTAATGGCTTAAGTGGAAGATTGATTTGTTAATCTTGGATGAAATTATAATATCAGATAACCATGGGACGCTATTCAGAAGCAGCCTAATGGAAACATGAGTGCTGCTCGTATGATTGGTTGGCGTGACATGTGCGGTTCGCCTGCACCTTTTTCACCGCTGCATAGCCGAAGTTAATTACAATCTGAGGAATTTTCCAATGAAAAAATGTCTAGCTATGACCTGGCTGTGACGCACCCTGCCAAACCCTTTAATTAACAACAGAATGCTTGAACTAGAGATGAAATGACATGAACAATTGACAATAATAATATGTCTGTCTCACTTAACTGGTTTGCGAGCATGTTTCCGGGTTGTATGTTTTATTCATCATGAAGATTAAACTACTTTATTTGAATGGATTTTGAGCATGGAATTAGTTATCTCTGTAGGTTACATTTGATCCTTTTTGTTTCTTTGGATTGCATTTTTATATCACACAAAGTAATTTCACAAAATTATGTTAACTATGCAATGACAACGGTTTCTTTCAAATACTATTGATTGGTGACTCGTTCACAGCCTACAGACCATTTTACAATGTTACGCATCTTTTTTTAAAGTACATGGTTTTGTTTAAATTGTTCATTAGCATGAAGTGATTATCAATATATCTGCAAAATGCCTACTCACAATGTTTTTGCTGATCTGTTCTTACTGGTCCAATCTGTTCAGAATGAGATCTGTTCTTTTCAACAATACCCACACGATTAGGTTCATACAACAGGGTTGGGGAACATCTGAATGTTTTGATGGACAGAGACTTTGAATCCTGCATTTTTAGTATTATTATTTTTTAGACCAATTTAAAGAAGAAAAAAAACCCAGGCTGATAACAAATTCGACAGTCAAATCAAATTATCTCGGTTATCCATTTTGGAAGAACAGGCTCCTGTTCTTTCCACCCCTAGAGGTACTGTTTTGGTGTTTTTCAGAGCTGCAGCTGCACAGCCCTATGTTTTTTAAATGAACTAGTTGTTGCAAGACCATCCTTGCCCTTTTGGTTTAAAAGCCTTGCATTTGGATTGCCAATGCTGCAGGCAAAGTAAGAGCTATGAGTGATGTATTTTAGATTGACTTCGAATTTAGGTGATATCAGCAGGGCAGCCTACACTCACCTGCTTGGAAGCAGAAATATTTGGGAAAAGTGATGCTGGACTTCTCTGACTTTCTTTGTCAAAAAGGTCCATTGTTTTAACCAACACACTAATATGGTTTGTGGCGCTCCCTCTTGTCGTGCAGTTCATGTAGTGCATACTAACTTTATAGCATACTGGATGCTCAATAGACGTCCTCTACACTCTTTGACTGATGCTGCGGCATCGCCTCTCGCTGTATTACTTTTAACAACATGTATGATTTAATGTAAGTTGTTTGCTTCTTTTTCTTTGATTCTTCCTAATGCGGAAAAAGATATTTAGGAGGCTTCGATATATTCATCGTAATGTCTTTAACATGTGACTTCTGAAAACAATGTTTTTGTTTCTGTCTTGGTGCAGGTGGTTTGTGTCTCCAAACATGGTCTAGCTAACATCCCTGAAGAAGCAGCAGCAGCAGCCGCCGCCCACTAGCACTGAGTCAGGATGTCCAGTAGCTCGGGCTACCCCCCCAGCCAGGGGAGCTTCAGCAGCGAGCAGGGCCGCTACCCACCACATTCTGTCCAGTACACCTTCTCCGGCTCGCGCCACCAACAGGTAAAACCTTCCCACTGCGTTGTTGTGTTTGAGCTCACGGCCGTGTTTGTTTTTGTCTTAATTGGGCCAGCACTCTCGAAACAGCAGGCTTTTTGTGTGCTGACTTTCCTCTGCGACATTGGAGGTTAATATGTAAATGTTAATATGTAAACCCAAAATTAATCGTTTTAGCGACATTGGTGTGTTGGGCTCATACCTAAAATTAGAATTTGTTGAATTGAAGTGCACTAACAAGTCCAATCTGTGGCTCGTGGGATCAAGCAGTTTATTTGTATTGAATCTATGAACATTGTAGCGCAGTCACGGCAGAAGCTCGAAGATATTTGCAGAACAAGGCCTTTAGGCTGCATTGTGAACCCTCACCGGTGGTTCATCTGAGCGGGTAACGTGCATCCGCTGACCTCTTCATGGCTCATTCGCAGCCGGCTCTGAGTAGCTCGTCAGGTTCGACGTGGTTTCAGTCTCAGGTCTCTGGGTCGCCCAAACCCAGCTGCAGCTGCAACAGCATTTTCACGACATCGACAACCTGCCAGTCAAACGTTGCTGATTTTCTATAATTTATTTTGATTATTGATTCTGGTTTTATTCATATTTAAACAGACACTCAATTAATGTGATGAAAAGATCTTACATTTTAATATAAACACAATTCTGGCATGTTTACAACTTTTAAATATAAAACATTTAAAGTTTTCCGATCTTTTCCGACTATACCTTGAATAAAGAAAGCAGCACCTTGGTAGCACTTACATTTCACTGACTTATAGCACTTTGTAGTTTTGCTTTCTTGAAGAAATTGTACTTTCTTGGTGTTCTGAGTTTGTACTCATGGTTGAATGCACTTATTGTAAGTCGCTTTGGATAAAAGCATAAGCTAAATTTAATGTAAACAAAACGGAAAAGTTTGTCAATTCAAATGTAGACTTGAATCAATCCTAATTATCTCGTTAGTTTGATATTAAATTGCAGCTCACTTTCCAGTTGCGTGTTCATTTGACTGTTGTGAATATTGGATCATGTTTGTTGGCCATTTTGGATGGCGTCCTTCTTAGAAGCTTACTTTCACAGAAAACTGTCTGCGGTACATTTCTGGGCATTTGGATTGTTTGCTTAAATCTGGGACCAAACTGGAGTTATGAAATGTTCCCTGTCACTGCATTTGCTTGTTCAGGGTTGTTTGGTCAAACTGGGCTGATAGCATTTACGTGGTCTTTACCCAATAGCTTTTTTGATAAAAGCATTGGTGTATTAGAAAGAGTTTATTCAATTATCCTGACATCAACAAACTTAATTTCCGTTTGCCGCATCAAACCGGAGCGCTCCGGGTTTCAGTAGTTTCATTGTGCTCTGACTGAGGAGTTTGAAGTAGGTCGGAGTCTTGCCCCGCTTCCTGGCCAGCCGTTGTTCGACGGTTTACTATTAACATGTTTTGTTCTTTCATCTTGCCGGTATTTATTTCTTATTCTCAGCGACATGGGCCTCTCCTCCCCTACTGCTAATAAATGTGCGAACGTTGTTATTTAAACCATGAGGATAAGCACCGTTAATTCACGTTGTAATATTCAGCAAATGGACCTCCTAATGCTGACATTGTGTCTATGTCGTCTACTGAGAGCTGCAGTTGTTTAGTGGTAAAAACGCCCATAGAGTTCATTTCGGAACTTTGCCTTTTATTAGATTGAGTACAGCAGAGTGCTTACAGGAAATGAGGAGGAGGAGGAGGAGGAGGGGGTGTGACATGCAACAAAGGTCCCCGGCCAAACTTGAACTGGGGACGTTGCAATTAAATGGTGAGTGCCTTTTACCCACTAAGCCACCAGGATGCCCCTCAGACAGCTTTTAACAGTGCTCACAGACCAACACACAATCGGCGTTGTGCAAGTAGTGAGAAAAGAAGTTTTGATTGTAAAGTGTGCATAAAGCAGCCAGTGTAGACAGCTGTATTGATTAAAAACTGAGTGTTTCTGTTGCTTAAGATGGCCTTTGTCTCTCTGGAAGCCTGATTTGGTTTTCCGCTTCTGCAGAGCGCTTTGTTGTAGTTGTAGCCATTGCAGGAACTCGTGATGTTGTATTTTTGTCTTTTCTCTACGGCCGGCCCGTGCGTTGCGTTACACCCAGACCACCCCTGCCCCCCTCTCTTTCACACCGTTTCGACCTTGATCAGATTGCATTACAAATGTCATTTTGGTGTTTTCCTCTTGTCTGCAGGATTTCAGCGTCCCAGACTATCGGGCTCATTTGCAAGATGCGCAGGGTCGGCGGAGACCATCTCTGCTGTCCGAATTCCACCCCGGAACCGAAAGGTAAGGCTTCTCTTAAAATGTAAGGATCTGTACTGCAAAGTAGCTTTTCCTTCTGTCCCCAGATTACAGTTTGGGAATCGTACATCTCGACGACCAGATGTAGCTTCTGTAAATTCCTTGTTTACTTCTGTGCCTCAGGCCTCCGGAGAGGCGCCATGGTTACGAACAGCAGTTTCACTCCCTCTCGGCCCAGTCGGACCACGAGGCCTTGGAGGTCAAACGCCCTCGCATGGAGACTGTTGTTGAGGGCCACATCACCCGCACGCCCACCACTGCTGGGGGTATTATCATGCCCTTAACCCACTCAGTACAGGACGGTCTAAGAGGCAGTTCGGAGGTCAAAAAGGTGGGTCTTGTTCCTCAAGAAGTCACATTTGCATTTTTGCAAACCAAGAAGTCACATTTGCATTTTTGTCCTTACAGAGACAAACTTGGACAGGGTTTACAGTCCAAGTGATTGTAGTGAACTCTCGTATTCTTCTCCCCACAATGAGAAAGAACCTCTGAATTCTCTGTGATTAGAGGATCTTATATAATCATTCGGTTTTGTACAGATCTTGGACTGCAGTTGTTTTGCAAACTCAATTAATTTGTCTCTTTTGGCAAGGACTCTCAGTACTCTGTCAAAGGGGAGTCCATGTCCTCAGGAGGACCTGCACTCCACATGGGCGATGACCAGGACGCTTCTCCTTCCAAACTATCCAAAGAGGAGCTGATCCAGAGTATGGACCGCGTGGACCGGGAGATTGCAAAAGTGGAGCAGCAGATTTTCAAGCTGAAGAAAAAGCAGGTTGGTTACCTAGTAGGGGTAGAACAGTACACAAAATTCACGGTTTGGGATGTACCTTGGGAAAAAGAAAATACATAGCCTATGTTTGTAGTTGTTTATTTAATAAATGTAAACATTCAACAGTGGCTCGTTGGCCATAATTCCTAGTGTAACAGTTGAGGTTCTCAAATAGTGGCATATTGTCAACAAGCATAAATAAAATAAATATCACTGTTATGTAAATGAAATGGTCCATTGATAATTTCTGAACTGCCGCTTTGACTCGTTTATACAGGAATTGCACAAACAACAGACTAAACAGGTGAACACATTGTAGCGGGGCTCAAGCCCTTTGACCCTAAACTCTAATTCTGTATTCTCCGCCACTAAGTCTTGGTCGGCTGTTCACCTTCCAGACTGTTTTAGTTTCGTTCCGCTAATAAACACATTTTAGTGACGCAGTCGTAAATTAAAAGGGATATACCCCGACTTCAGTTGAATAATGCAAAGTTTGACCAAATCGTTGTCCGCTGATCTTGACCAACCAGGCTAGCCGACTAGCATGCCACAGTGCTGCTGCAGCTAATGGACTTTGTGTGCTGACAAAGTTTTTCAGGTTATTCATGCTCCAGAATTTCATTTTGGTTCACTGGGCGTAACGAAACGACGTTGCACACTGTACCGGGCGAATACTGTACCATTCCACCCATAACACTTAGTAAAACATTTTGTCTCTGAACATGCACCAAACACAATGAGAAAACTGCCCACGAGTAATTGTTTAATTTTCTATTATAATTAGGCAGTAACCCCACAAGGGCCTGAAGTGGCTAATGAGGAGCCGTTCAACCTGGTTACGTTTATAAAATGGTGTGTGATTGTAAACCACGAAGTTGAAGCTGTTTATGTGTTGTTGATTTATATGTTGTGTAACTACATCGTTAAAGAACAGGAGTGGCAGTAACTCTACCTCGAAAGGGATTGTTCATGAATATGTGTGACTTATTGTTTATTCAGCAGCTGTCCCAAGTTAATAATCCAGATACGCCCCGAATTGAGGCATCCGGGTGACGTGACGATTGTAACAAGTTGTCATCTTAACTTGTTCAGGTGATTTATACACTAATAGGTAAATCAATCCTACACACTTCTCCTTTAGGACTTGCTGCTACTTCCAAAACGCGTACATGGACAGCTGCTGTAATCACGGAGATGATTACATTCTGTCCGCCTGGAGCACGCTGTCCACACATTCATACTAAATGCATCTTCTCAGTGAGGAGTCTTAATCGGCACAGTAGAAGTGTTTGAAAGCAATTCATCAGATAATTTTGGCTCTATGGCTAAATGACCTTGTTCCCATCATCTGACTGTGTCTTTTCCCAATCAGTTGCGCTCAAAAACTGAAAGGAGCTGGATTCTTATCTTCCGCTATCTTTTTTTTGGAGTTCCGTCTCGTTAGAGGGTTCGAGGAGCTTTGTACGTCTCGGTTTTTCATTCTGCCTTTTCCCAAGATTTTCAGGGATTCATTTGTTTGTTTGAGGTATTTCAGGAAATCCTAATCTCGTCTCTGTAACCTGATAGTTTACTTAACCTTTAACTTGTAAACATTGATCTATTAAACGCTCACCAATTCAAACCTTCAGTTCTGTAAAAAGAGAATAATCTTATATCATCTGCAGGGGCCTTAGATCTGAGATCATGTCAATGCAGTGTGTATGTGTCTGTATTTTCCACCTTTTTCTCCGTATGAAAACAAATACAGATGAAAACCATTCAAAATGTTTAATTGGGTCGTGAATAGAAAGAATAAAGGCTCCCCATATTTTCCTGTGTGTTTTTTGTGTGTCTTGTGTGCTATTGGTCAACATGTTTTGTGTTGGTGTTGCTTCTTAGCAACAACTGGAGGAGGAAGCAGCAAAGCCAGTGGAGCCAGAAAAGCCAGTGACCCCTCCCCCAGTGGAGCACAAGCATCGCAGCATCGTCCAGATCATCTATGATGAGAACCGGGTTAGTAATCTGCTGGAAACGGCAAGATGCATTCGCTCTCCTGGGTCCTTTTGTTTCATCTATCATCTCTGTGCATCCTCGAAGCTGGAAGGAGCTACTTTAGTTTTCCCACCAGCCAGAGTTTACCAGCTAAAATTGTGCGGAGCTGCGCCAAGCTCAGCGCAGCAGGATAACCATGGCGACCACGGCCAAAGAGTCACAGTCTCCTCCCTAAAACAATTTTTCACTAAACTGATGTGTCTTGTGTTCAGCTCCCAGTAGTTTGGTTGCTTCCAAATGAATATATGTGGTTTGGAGTTTAGTTTTCTCTTGTGTGCCTGCTCAGACTTTCAAGTATCAGCCTTATGTGACTGCTTTAACACAGCTCAGATGGCGCTGAAAGTAAAGTTACTGCTAATGCAAACTGAACCTTTCCTCTTGCTGCTGATTTTAAATTGAAGTTGTCCACTGGCAAACTAAGCCTGAGGCTTTGATTGTGGAGCAGCTACAGGAAATGCACGACCTAACGTAACTTCTCTAGTGATTCTGTTCTTCAAGTGGTGCCCATGATTTTTTATTTTATGTTTGTGGTTGAATGTTTGTGGTGGGGATACTCTGTGTGAGTATACCCACCCCAAATACCCCCGCTATGCCAAATACAGCGGGTATTCAGAAAAAACATAAAAAATGTGGTTTCTGCATTAGTAGTGTTTTGCAGCCGTGTTAGAAAGTAACCCACGGGTTTACTGCAGTGCAATTTTGTCCAATATTTCCTAATTTATTGTTGCTAAAATCTAATAAAAAAATGAATTAAGAAAACATTAAACTAGAAGTCGAGCGCAGAGGCAGTCCTCCTTATCTGTGTTTCAGCCGAACAACGAGGCAGTGTGTGTTTATGGAGGTCACTGTAGTTCATTTCTGTCAGACAATGTTGTGGTAGGAGAGTACTGAGACACGTCCTCCTCCTCACTCAGCCCTTAACCCTTTAGGCTGTCCAGCTGCTCCAGCACCGCCCACAGCATTCAGTCGGGCAGTCGCCGCTGTTTGTCCCGGACTGTAGACGTGAGCTTGTGAAAAGGGGAAATCTGGAGTTATTCAGTGTCGTTCTGATGATCTTGAATAAGCTCTCAGTCTTCACTGATCCAGGAAAACGGTTCTCGCCAACCCCATTAATTATGATCCAGCAGGAACATAAAACAAATACAAGTACTTTTCTTTTCTCTCATATGTTGCTACTTTCAGGCAAGATACTCACTTAATTGCACAAGCTCATACTTCAAGAGTAAATTAAAAGCATCTAAAATGATGAATCGGGCCAAAAAGTCTCTCTACTCAGGTTACGGTTACGTTTATTTGAGTTTTTCCTGAATCTTTGCTACAGATCACATCAGTAACTTAATTGTCTTAATATTCTTTGAGTACAACCCACATATAGTATTGCATGTCAGACAGGACATTTTTCCAAGTTTAACTGTTTTAAACTCAAACTTAAACTTTACTACGTCGTCATATAACATACATTTTTTTTCAAACATGCATGAGATTTGCTCTCTGCATTTAACCCATTCATAGCAATTTAGGAGCAGTGGGCTGCTGATAAGCGCCCGGGGTGCAACTGTTGTTGAACTCGCAGTTTCTCTTTAGGTTTGTAGACCTTGTAATTAATAAATTATCTCTTGTTCTTTTTTCTTTTCTAGAAAAAAGCGGAAGAGGCCCACAAAGTACTGGAAGGTTTTGGCCCTAAGGTCGAGCTGGTATGTGATTTAATGGTTAATGATGCTTTTTGTCCTTGCATGAGTTTTGAGGAAGAGGTCATGCTTAGCTCAGTGGCAAGTTGAACATTACTGCTTGTCTATTAGCTAATGATTAATCCGCTGGTTGTCCCTGGTCTGCTTTCTCTCTCTTAGCCCCTCTACAATCAGCCATCAGACACGAAGGTGTACCATGACAACATCAAGACGTGAGTATCTACGTTTCTTGTACAGATACATGAACATCTGTCGGCTTCCAAAAGTGCAAGAACACTTCAACAGACACGACACTTACCACACTAAAGGGATAGTGAGCATCTCAGCGGAGGAAAGTGTTGGATGCTGTGCTGACATCAGCGAGATAAACCCAGCTGATAATTCTGTCTAATCTGATTGCTGAGTCACCCGACTGACGTTGAGGCCAAAGGGAGCGAAAGAGCATTCGTCTGAATTAGGTGTGTTTTCAAAGTAGGGTTGTGTTGGGGCTTGAAGGCCAGACAGTCTCAGATAGAACGCTTATCAGTGTGTGAGGCGGAAGCGGCCCATCTGGCTCCGTCTTTTATCAGGACAGGAACCACTTCTGTGTGAATCTGCTGCACCGGCCACACTCTCAGGGTTAGGGTTGGGTACCGGTTCCAACACGTCCGGTACCTACCGGACCGAAAAGCAACGCATATTTCGGTGCTTCCTTCCGGTGCCTGAGCCGATTTAAATACTTTTTTTTTTTACACTACTCTGTAAAGTTGCACGGTATATAGATACTAAAAAGGTAGCGCAATGCCCGCATGCGAAAAAACAATTATTAAAATAGCGCGGATCAGAGCACACTCGCTGCTCTGCTCTCTGTCTCGAGGGGGCGGGGCTTCCAGCGCTCACACACACACACCACGCGCACACAGAGATCGCTGCAGACACGAGCACGAGCTTTTGAACGTCCGTCCTCTGCTTGATGGAACAAATCTCTCCAGTTGATATTAATGATGACGTGTAGTCCAGTAAAGCAGCAGTTTGTAGAATCCAACAGTGTCTGAGTTCTGTTGCACCAGTCCCATCAGGCCACGTTAAGTTAAAAGGTTTGAAGCTGTAGTTTGAAGTGTGTTTTGTATGTACTTATTTATTTATATCTATAGTATACTTTAAACAGTTAATATATTGTTCAATTTGAAGAAAAGAAATTGCCTTGGCAATAAAAAAGTATCGGTTTAGGCACCGGTATCGGTTTAGCATCGGTATCGGAAAAAACAGCCGCTATCACGTTCCAACAGAAGAGTTCCCAGTGTTTTCCACCTGCAACAGTGAAAATACACAATGATGTCCATATTTTTGTTTTGTTTTTGTGGGTGTTGTAAAATACATCAAGCGCTATCTCAAAGAAAGTTGAATTTACAAACTCAACTTGAGCTAACTAGCTGAAGGGACTACTTCTCTCTTGCCTTTGTCCTGACTGGCTCTTTTCTGCTGAAAGAATAAATACTATTATTTCTTTTTGGGCGTTACCTTTTTATGTGTTCCACATAGAAATAAAATCATGTCTCTGATTAAGTGTTCGTCTCTTTCAGCAACCAAGTCATGCGGAAGAAGCTGATTTTGTTTTTTAAGAGGAGGAACCACGCTCGTAAACAAAAGGTAAGTGTCCCGGCTGTTGGGAGGTTCGTGTCAGCTGTTTGTGTCAGTGCTCGAGACACAACCTGAGAGGCGCCACCCATTGCCATGGTCAGTGTAGCGGTCACATCATGCCATCTGGCTGTTTGCACCTCAGCTGACCAGGGGAAATATCACTGGGATTGTCAAAGCTTGTGATGGGTGGTTTCTTCCGTGTTTACTTAAAGCTACGTAGTATTGACACGCTCAGATTCGACAAGCTGTTCAGTTATGACTTTTGCACACTCGGGAGAGAACACAGTTTTTCATATTACCGTACACATGAGCAATTGAACTGTATACTTTTGCTCTGAATCTTCTTGTCATCTTGATACTCTGTGGTTGTTTGAATGTCAACCAGCGAGACACCTCGCCGAACATTTAAAATCCTGATTTTAAAACATTCCTTAAATAAGAGTCTCGCCATGCCAGCCGCTCTGTAAGGCTAAATGCTAACATGCTCAATGACAACACTGATGTTGACCAAGTATAATGTTTACCCTCGTGTTAGCATGCTAACCTCTACTGAAACAAAGTGAAGCTTAGAATGATGGCCGTTAGTTTTGCAGGTATTTGGTGTTAAACTAATTTAAATCTTGACATCATGGAGAAAGTGAATGAATCACGAAAGCTAGCTCCGTTCATTTGGGGACGACATGAATGTCAGAACCAAATTTCATGGCAATCCATTCAGTAGTTGTGAAGACATTTCACTCAAACATCAACCAAGTCAGTAGGCTATTATCTGGGGACCATGACGGTCTGCAAAGGTTGATGGCAATTGAATTTCACTCTCAAAGTGGTGGAGTGACATGTCATCACTTGTATGTATGGCTAATAAAAACAATGTGTTTACTTGCAGCACATGGAACACTTTGGTTTCCTCTTTTTTGCCACACCATTTCTCTCTCATCAGTAACTCGCAATTTCAATTTTTCTGAATCACCCCATGTTGAAACACCTGGCTCTTTTTTTTTTTGTTTTGCAATGGTTCAGCGGGTTCCACCTTTGTCTGCCTGTTCCCTGTCGGGGTCAGACGGACCTTTTGGACTCTGAACAATGGCAAAGTGCACATGGCTTCATGCCAAGAGGAAGGTGAATTGTGTGTCCCTGGCTGCAGAGAGTGGAAATGAGGCGGCATTGTCCTCCCAATACAGGAATCTTTCCATATCTTCTCTAAACAGTTAAACTCCTTTTTTGATTTTAGTTTTTGATGTAGTAAAAGAGTTTTTAGCAGCCAGACTGTTTTTCTCTCGATTATAATTTACTAGACCAAATGTAAATACATTTACACGCAGTACACAAATGTTCAGATTGAAACGCTTCTGTAACAACATTGCAAATGTGCATAAACTCCTGAACAGCGTTCTCTCTCTCAACTCTTCTTGTTTTTAGTCTTCAAGATAAACTGCAAAATGTCTTTGTAATGTAAGGTGTACTTAAAAGATAAAAACAAACACTGATTCATTTACACTTCTAGAGTCTAGGAATTAGTTATCTGCCTTTTCTGCTTCGTGACCTTGTACATCTACTGTACCTCCAACCAACTATTATGGGAACGGCAGATGTCCATATCTTTTTTAAATTGTATTGGAGTCAGTGGTTTATGAAAACAGTGTAGATGCAGGTGGTTTTATTTGGGAATACAAAAATATCTGATCCCTCCAGGTATCGTATCCTCGTTGCATTGGCGTGAAATAATCTTGGCTCTTACTGTAGTTACTCCCACTCCTGATGTAGCATTTTCAATGCTGTGTATGCAGGAACAGAACATCTGCCAGCGCTACGACCAGCTGATGGAAGCGTGGGAGAAGAAGGTGGAGCGAATGGAGAACAACCCCAGACGCAAAGCCAAGGACGGCAGAACACGGGAGTACTACGAAAGGCAATTCCCTGAGATCCGCAAGCAGAGGGAGCAGCAGGAGCGCTTCCAGAGGTAACCGCGACGGGTGTTCCCCTGTGACCGGTCAACATTGTGACATTATGCTGCATGCTGTGGCACAACATGCGCTTTGCCACTTTTTTTTTTTACTTTCAATCCATATAACAATTTATGTGTTTACATGGTTGAAATGCCCAATTTGATTAACTAACTTTATTGATATAACTTGAAAAATCAATCATCAAAATTGGTTAATAGAGCGGTTGTTGCAACTCATGCAGACAAATAATTGGCTGGTGGAAGGAGATTAACTGTGTTCCTCCTATGTTTACGGTTTCTGTTTTAATACGGTTAACAGAATGGATTTACTTTGGACAAAGTGGAAGCCTACAGTTGAATATGAGCTTTTGCTTGCATGTCATACAGCAGTGGCCCTTTTTGTTAGCACTAGATTGTTCACATCACCTCAAATTAGCACAGACGTAAAAAAAAAAAAAAAAAAAACTTTTAGTTTTAAACAGTAAGTGATCTACTTAATGTGGGGATGTGGCCAAAGATGGAGGGACGAGAGTGAAATCATAATCACTCCAAATCTTTTGGTGCTTTGATAATGTTGACAAGGCCTGTCGCGACACACCCGGACATTAAAACTTTAACGATGTTGTTCAGCTATCACCTAAATAGAGGACTACTTTGGGCTGTCTGGGTGCCTCTGAGAAGAGAGGGAGACTGGGACAGGGTCTGGTTGTGCCTACGCTTTGTGCTTCCATTAAAATCGGTACTGTTCATGCAAACTTCTAGACTATAAAAGAGGATATCTTCTATTCATTAATAATGGGTGCAATGATTCTGTTTGAACAAAGTTCTGTCTCCTGTTGCTCATATTAACAATTTGACTCTGGTTTTGTTTGGGAAAGAACCAACTGTGAGTAAGTCATGGATGCTTGAAAATTGCATTTCCATATTGCATAGTGGAACGAAACTGGTATCGTCTTTGCAGAGCATGCAAATTGTACGTGATAACTACAATAACATTGTTTTTATTGTAAGGCACTATGTCCCTCCTTGTCCACAGGGTTGGCCAAAGAGGAACGGGCCTTTCTGCAACAATTGCAAGAAGCGAGCACGAGATCTCTGAAATCATAGATGGCCTTTCTGAGCAGGAGGTAGGTCTTATCTGGAGAGCCTTTTGAATGGATCAGTGGATGTGAAGCCACGATTCTAGATGACAACACTCTTAAAAAGAACGGTCATGAATTGTGTTTTCTTTTTTTAAGAGCTCTTTAGCGTTTCACTAACGACATCACCATGAATACATTTAGCCTGCATAAGACACAAAGGCAGGAAGCAGATTTTCATAAGCAGAAAGATGCTTTACTGAACAAGGGAGACTGTTCTCTGTTGGAGTAACTGAGGCCACCTCCCCTGTCTGTGTCCCGCAGAACAACGAGAAACAGATGAGACAAATGTCAGTTATTCCTCCCATGATGTACGACTTGGAGCAGAGGCGAGTGAAGTTTATCAACATGAACGGACTGATGGATGACCCGATGAAGGTTTACAAAGCCCGGCAGTTCATGAATGTTTGGACCGAACACGAAAAGGAGATCTTTAAGGAGAAGTGAGTTGTTTTTCGTTTGGTTGGCCGGCACGAGGGTGCCGCAGCTTGTGTAAGTCTGAGGCGCAGCAATGGTTTATAGACCCTAAATACCACCTTGGACTTTCACTGATATATTCTTTTTGTCTTCCGCACAAGAATAACGACTGGCTTCTCTTTCCAGGTTTGTCCAACACCCCAAGAACTTTGGCCTGATCGCCTCCTATCTGGAGAGAAAGGTAAACTTGTGCCTATGTGCCCATATTTTTGATAATATAGCAGGATATTGTTTATACTTTTTGGGCAGTTCATTAAAGAGGAATTCTCCTTAAGTCAGAAAGGATCGTTGAGATTCATGACGTTAAAGCGAAATAGACCCTTGTTACAGCAGATGTCATCAATAATATGCATGCGCATGTTTTGCCCCAGCCACCCAGACGAGTCGTATCGTTGATTTAAAACTTTTGCCATCATAAAAATGTCTGGTTGTTACATGGTCGGTTGCCATAACATAACATATCTTTTCTTGTTTCAGTGTGTTGCTGACTGTGTCCTTTACTACTACTTGACCAAGAAGAACCACAACTACAAGACGCTGGTGAGGCGAAACTATGGAAGACGGAGAGGAAGGAACCAGGTAAGCCTGAGACTTTCTGAAATATCCGTTTGTTCGTTCAGTGGTTCACCAGATACATGGCCACAGATGGTATTAACGGAGAGTTCACAATGGAAACAACTCGGCCAGGGGACTTTGGATGTGATGGTTTCACCTGCTGAATTGCAGCATTGGAGTCACCTGTTTCATGTCTCCTCGTCAAGTGTGTCGCTGTATATTTAGCATATGACAGATATATGTCGACCACCTATATTGCACGTGTGCCACATCCCTTAAGGATTTGCCTTTGAGACGTCCTGAAATGGCCACGCTGTACCAAGGATGAATTAGCAACAAAGCTGATCATATTCTCCATCTAAAATAATAATTGCACACTGAGGCTTTTGAGGGAGACGCTCCTGTTTGTCTCTATTCTTGATACTGTGACAAATATGAAGGAGCAAGACACATTTTAAGATATGAACATCTGTTCGCATGCTCCAGCTGTCTGCTGTCTGCTGCACGTGGCTCCATAAGGATTTATTTGTCACAGTATCCAGTATATAGACAAACTGGAGCCACATTTTCCTTCTCAAGCCTTCGTGTTAAATTTCTGTCAAACCTGGAATGTGAACTTTGTAAATGTCAAGGTAAAAAGAAATTACTGCTGTGGACATATGTTGTTGTACACGGAGTGTTGCTTCAGGCTTCATGTGAATGTTGTCTTGCACCAAAATCCAGGAGAAAAAGATGCACCATCTCACAACCCCCGTCTTGGTTGACATTAAATATTGATATCACTCATTCTGTTAGAGGTTTTTTAGTCCTTGCTGGGCTTTTTCCACACTTCACTGATGCCACAGGCCTTGTACAGGACATTCTGTCTCTTGTGTTGTTGAGCTCATGTGCTTTGTCTGTGTTTCTATTCAAATGGTTGATCAATACTTGCTTTTTGTGCTTGCAGTGTTTGTTGTCCGTTAATGCAGAGTTTGTAAAGCGGTGAGGGTTTTTGTTGTTCTTAGGAAGTCATACCATCATCCTTCACTATCTGAAGATGAATATGAGATAATCAGAAAAGGGATTGTTGGTCCAATACTCATTTTGACTTTTGAACACTGAATATGGGGTTGTTGACGTTTACACAAAATCCACTTCTGTAGTGCACCGCCTAACATGGATGTCATTGTTTAGTAGTCATTAAATGTCAAATAAAAATGTAAAAGTGGGTGTAAGATGGCCTCTATTAACAGCGTGAAATCATAAATGGCTCCAATGTTGCTTCTTTCAAACTATCGTTGAGAATGTAGTGAATGCTGTGTTTGTTGTCGTTGTCTTCACATTCGAACGCATCCGGAAGTAGTTGATTTCCAAGCTACTAATGTGCCTTAACAAATGCAGTGCGAGCGAGTCATTAGAAAAGGAAGGAAGAGGACAGAGTGAGCAGAAGCACGAGCGGTGGAATGTAGGGCGAGTGAGTGAAACAGAGAGAAAAAACCCTGAGCGAGACAGAGTCAGCGCTGGCAGCTTATACTGTGTGTGTGTGTGTGCGCGCCTGCCCGCCCGTCCGTGTGTGTGCGTGAGTGTGTGTGTGTGTGTGCGCGCGTGTGTGTGTGTGTTTGTGTGTGCGTGCGCGTGCACACACTATTGTTTTTTTGGCTTTCCATTTCCTCTTTCTTCTGTTCCTCAGAGAGAGAGAGAGAGAGATAGAGAGAGAGAGTCCACCCCTCTCTGAAAGAGCAGAGTTGGTACAGCCCAGCCATCTGACAGGCCCAAAAACTCTCTGTGCTGCTGTGAGTGCCAATCAAAGAGGAGTGCTCGGCAGGGATTACCTTGAGTGACCCTGCATAGATTAGTGCGTGCATGTGAGATGGACAATTCTTTGGGCGGCTTAAGCGGCCTGATGACACGCTTTCCCGGAATATGTGCGGCGGTGCCGTGGCCCGGCAGCCCTTCTAAGGAGCTCTGCTATGGTGCTGTCCTGCCCCTCGGCTGCTACCGTTACAACCGCTATGGAAGT
>NC_136590.1:39603291-39880791 GCF_910589615.1 Taurulus bubalis | reverse complement strand
ACAAAAAAAAGAAGAAAAAACTTTATTTCAATCGTCACACACGTAGTATACAGATACCTCTGTAATTAACTCGTCCTAAGCGTTTAAGGATCAGCACTAAGCCCTAAAGAGCACCAATTCCAACTGTGTTTTTTGTGGAATTGCCAACTACTTCTTCATCACACTTTACAGTATGACATGGCAGGCAGACTCCAGGTGTGCAGAAGGAGTGTTGTAAAATAGACAGGCGGCCAGACGCCTGTTTTTATTTCCCCCCACTTGAACCCCAGTCTTCCCTCTCTCTGCCTCTGTCCATATCTTTTGCCTTTACCATTGAGTGGAGCACATTCCTTGGCCCATCTGGTACCAGCATGGGATGTTTGGCTTGGCGTAGCCAGACTTGTTCCAGCACAGCGCTTTCATGGAACAGGCAGGAGGAAGCATTCTGTGGTTACTGCGCCAGCACTGATGATAAAGAATGTTGCTCTGTCCTCAATCTGTTTTTAAAATTCACTTTTGAATGATGTTTTCACTCTACTCTCGCCGTACTTATCTGAACTCCACTCTCCAGCCGTTTTCATTTGGATGATAGTCTTTTCTACACGAGACACCTTTTTTTTTCTGCAGCAGTGTGGTATAATGTTTTTAAGGACAATCATGGTCAAGCCCTTATTTCTCTTTTGAGGGATTTACTCAGACTTTGACCCTATTTGGACCTGACATTAACATGCGGGTGGATGGGTTAGAATGCACCAAAGACACCGTTGTGTGTGTGTGTGTGTGTGTCACCAATATGCAAATGAGTGTACAATGTTACTTTCAGCAACTTTAAGAGCTTGTTACTTTGGTTTTGACCACCATCTGCCATTTCTGCTACTGGGAACAGTAACGGCAAAGAAATGACATTGATACTTTTTGGGAACTGATAACTAACAATAGCTACCGGGGAAAGCCAAAGCGATATCCTATTCCTGCTTTGGTCGCGCAATGATACTATGTGCAACGGTTGAAGCACTTCCTTTGTGCCTCATGATCAAGCCTTCGTTTTCCCAGGAGATTGTTAACCCTGTGGGAGACAGAATAGCGTCGTGAAAGCGAGGTTCATATAACCTAACCAGCCAGATGGTTCGTCACGCAGAATCATCTGACAAGCCGTCATTGGAAACCGTTTGGAAAAGAGCCGGCTTGGAAGGTGATGGGATGAACCATCTGTCAATCAAACTCTTACAGAAGGGGTCAGGAGGAAAGCAAAAACAAGTTATCTGTTCCAATGAAGAAATATACTGATATGACTGATGCTCTTCCAGCATCTACGCAAACTTCTTTAGGAGCCGCCATTGTTGTCGAGAACAAACAGTCGCCTCGCCGGGCGTGCACACCGAAGCCACGCCGCTCGTCGCCAGTAGCTTCTCTCAGCTGGCTGATTGATCCGGTCACCGGCTCGCCAGACACAAACGCATCACATAATGTCTAAAGAGTTGTATTTTCGTGTGATATGTGGTCCGGCAAATCTCGCGCAATCTCGTGACATTGCGAGATTTCAGCCGCCATGCAAAGTAAAGGCTCATGGGGAAAAGCTGATTCAAAAGCTGATTATTATTATTATTCTATAGCCCTACGTTGTGCATTCAACATTCACATCCTAATAGTAAGTTAAAGTAAAAAACTGTCAATTTTGTAAGTAAAGCAGACCAATCGGGGGACAGTATCTGCGATGCTTACGGTGCTTAATGGTGTGTCATTTATGTTTCTGCTGGACAATGTGAAGATCATCAATATACAGCATAGCCTTAAACGCATCTGTACAGAATATATGATTTGGTTTTTCGTCTTGTAATTCAGTCCTTAGATTTGTCTTTAGTCGTTATATTTGGCGAAATGCATTGTCTTTAGTATTATTATATTAGTTTGGAGGAAATTGTGCGGCTTGAAAGCAGTGAGTCGGCATACGTTTCTGCCATTTACCCGACTCGGCCTGTCTGCTAATCAAACTGGATATTTAAGCTCACTCCTCATGCCCATCTCCTGTTGTACAGTTGCAGATGGTCCTCTGGGCTCACAGGGCCAATGCAGGCACTGCTATACAGTTTGAAGTTGCTGCAGCTTACAGGAAAACTGGACCAGGAAGTGTGTAAAAATGTCAAGTTTCCAATCGGTGGAAGATGCATACATGTTGTCCTTTTTTTTTGTTGTTGGAAAAAAAACAAAAATGAATGCTTGTAGTTGTTTATATTAACATTTAAATGTATAACAGGCTAGGTTTCTACATCTTCTCATATTCGTAAGGACTGAAAAGTGTTCTCGGCTTTGTGGTTTTTAATTAGTTTTACCCCCCCCGGCATCCTAAATAACTTTTAGTAATCTACACATTGAAATTGGCTACATTTTCTTTTTGTGTCAAGGAGAAACTGCTAAATATTTCCCCTATGTTTTGTTTCCAGCAAATAACACGGCCCTCACAAGAAGACAAGTCAGACGAAAAAAACGAAGAGGAAAAAACTGAGAAATCTGAGAAAAAAGAGGACGAGGAAAAGAAGGACGAGGAAGAGAAAGATGATAAGGAGGACTCAAGGTAAGGCTGTGGATGATTGTTTGTCCTGGTGTCACTATAGTCCATTAGGCCCTGCAGTTAAAGCCTCCATGTGGTGTCCGTCTTGGTTCCATAGACTGTGATCATTTTGGGAATGGTTTGTGAAAAGCTGAATGCATTTCAGGATGTTTCCGTGCATTCAGTTAATTATTGCAGTCATTATATGCAGCTTGATGACTTTTAATGCTCTTATTTAAAATAACCCTTGATAGTCCAACAACCCTGTACAGTTACAGTTGTGTATATCAACAATATTCCTCCAGCCTATAAATAAGAGACGCAACTGTATCTTGTGCTGTTTGTGAAGCAATCCTTCCTGGACCTATGAATAGGGGCGTTGGAGCACGAGGCAACTTTTATGATATTGTAAGATTAAATTAGAGTCACCAATTATAACTGTGGTAAACTGTGGAAAACAATTATAATGAGAAGTGAGCTTTGACATCCCCGTTCTTGGTGGAGTGATGATGCTTGTTCGTGACTTTGAAAGGGATAGCAGTGTCTGTGTTGGCACGTGACCAACAGACAAGACAACTGGCTAACTTGTGTCTAAGTCTGTCTGTCTGGGCTACAGACGATTTCTAATATGCTTTTCTTGTGTTTTACGTCGTGAAGAACAGATTACCTAAAGGGCCCGTTATTGCTGAGTCAAAGGGGAATAGATATTTGCTGTACCAACAGTCTCTAAAGCTGTGTGTGTTTTTTCCTCCCTTGTCCAAAACCACAGGGACATTGGCAAGGACAAAGAAAAGTGTGACGGTGTGGAGGACGAGGACGGAAAGGAGCAAAACACGCCGCGTGGCAGGAAGACTGCCAACAGCCAGGGCCGACGTAAGGGAAGGATCACCACACGCTCCATGGCCAATGAGGCTGCATCTGTGGCGGCAGAGGAGGCTCCTCCCACTGTCCCTGAGCCTGCCTTGCCAGATCCTCCGCAGCTCCCTAAGTCTGATCCAATGCTAAAGTCCATGAAGGAGCCTGCAAAGCCCCAGACTCCAGTAGCTTCCATGGATGCTAATAAAGGTGAATCCTCTTGGGGATGCTCTCTCAAGGTTGTTGAAAATGTTTTCATACAAGACAGCTACACACTTAATGACACAGAACTGAGGGAAATGAAGGTCACAAAACATAAATATAGGAATGTAAATATGATGCTTCCACTATATTCGTTGTGTCATTTGAGTTTTTCACATTTTGGTGCAGTACAAGAGCGGATTGCCTGCATAAATTGGACCAAAAAACGCATGTAATTCCCGAAGTTCACTCTAAGAATGAAATGCACCTCGAACTTTGCTGCCAAGCAAATAGTGTCCAGTGCCCTGTGTTATTTGCATGTATAATGCATGTGGTAATATGCACACATTTGTCACCAAATTGGCCCCTTTCATTGCAAATTAGCCTCATTGCAAAAACAGTTAACATACCTGCAAAGTTGTCACCTTTCGGTGAAATTCGCCATTTTGAAATGAAAATATGTCATCCACGTGAATCCTGTAGATCCAAAGAGCTTTTGGGAGGGGGGGTCAACTGGCCGCCTAGCGTTTCTGAGATTGGAGTGAGACACGGGAAAAAGTTGATGTTGTGATCTTCCCAATAGAAGATCTTTGATGTGTCGAGTCTTGGCCAATCAGTGTTAAGATGTCTACAGCGGCTTCATTTCCCTCCCACCAGTTTTTTAAGCTTGCTATCACTTTAGCTAACGTTGTTGGGAGAGACAGCGAGTGAGATTACTGGCAGCGGCGAGTCCGTGGCAGCGTGTGGCGTCAGACAGGAGCAGGAGAGCGCGAGTCAGCGGCTCTGCAGTTCTACCTTCCGACACCTGACTACATATAAGGAGAGGACAAGTGGAGATTTTATCCAACTTTTATTTTAATTAAAAAACCGAAATGAGTTTCCTCCGTAGGGTGGCCGGGCTCCTGTTTATATTTAAGGGTTTAAGATCTACGTGTAGAAAAAAGTGTATCCTCCAGTTAATTATAATCTATATAGTTATGTGGTTATAATCGCTGTCACACAGAGGTGTGCATGTTCAGGTTTACTGGTGGAAACATTATTCCAGTGTTCTAGACTAACAGTGACGTCTCCTCAAAGTAAAGTGGTGTAACAGTATGACATAATATGGTCAAATAAAAATAAAATAAAATGGCTGGTACATTATACATATTATGGCACAAGTGTAATATTATGAAGTGATATATATATATATATATATATATATATATATATATATATATATATACACACACACTACTGTTCAAAAGTTTGGGGTAGTTTGGTAGTTTTTTTTCAATGAAGATAACATTAAATTAATCAGTAATACACTATACATTGTTAATGTGGTAAATTACTATTCTAGGTGGAAACGTCTGGTTTTTAATGAAATATCTACATAGGTGTATAGAGGCTCATTTCCAGCAACTATCACTCCAGTGTTCTAATGGGACATTGTGTTTGCTCATCGCATAGAAGACTAATGGATGATAAGAAAACCCTTGTGCAATTATGTTAGCACATCTTAAAACAGTTATGCTGGTGAGAAGCTATAAAACTGGCCTTCCTTTGAGCTTGTTGAGTATCTGGAGCATCACATTTGTGGGTTTGATTATACTCTCAAAATGGCCAGAAAAAGAGAACTTTCATGTGAAACTCGCCAGCCTGTTCTTGTTCTTAGAAATGAAGGCTATTCCATGCCCGCCCGCTGGTGTCACCTTTTTCACCCCTCATGAGTTTGCAGGTCTGAGTTAAGCGCTAATAGCCTCACATAGTTTCAGTGGAACTATTGCAGCGTTTTCAGAGAGTTGATGGATACTGAAGTGCATTTATACTGGGATATTAAATCCCAAATATGGTTTGAATTCCTTGCCTGAAGTTGTTTTGAGGTATGCCTCTGCCTCTCGTTGGTTAGGGCCTGTAGCTTAAAATCCCTTTTCAGCTACTTCTCTCTCTACCACTTTTCTTCTTGTGATCTTAGCAAAAAGGCAACTTATATACTTTGCCACATGCATAATTGCAATCAGACGGAAAAAAAGGCATATTGACCTCAGCTGCAAAACATTATGCTGGCATGTTTGCGCTCAAATGTCATTAGTGCACTGTCCAGATATATAATAATAATAACAACATAATATATGAGCATTCAGTGTTGTATTTCAACTAGAATTTAGTGGACTTCATGATTATAACGTTCGGCATTTATTGAGTTAATAGAACGTGCCAAAAAGCATGCAGCAATTCATGCAAGCAACATTAACAATTATTAACGAACATTCTCCATTCTCTGGCATCTCGTATGTCTTGTGAGTGTGCAGAATAGAATAGTAACACGTCAAAGAAGAACACAGCTTAGAGACACGTCAGGTCCGTCACCAGGCGCCAAACTTTAACCTCATTTTTCCAGCTCTCGTAAGACTTCTTCTCGTCAAACTACGGCATAACTTTGTAATTTCCAGCTGCCATCGTCTGCTACCATGTTAATTCAATAAATCCAGTGACAACGGTACATGTTTAAAGCTTTACTTTAAAGCCAACAACAACAACGGTTACTTGACATCTGTTCCGCAAGAACCAATCTGAATATGCGCATGCGCACTAAACTGAATACCTAACAGGACGTTGGGTTTCAGGCTCATTGCCGAGTGTCAGACCGATTCTGTCCTGCGTTGCACTCCGCTCAGGAAGCTGTATATCATCTGTCTATCACCATGGCAATGTGCTGCTCTGGTTGAGCTGTTGTCATGGTTCTCAGTCACGCGCTTGCACTCTTCCACCCTGCGGCCGTCTGTCACTGAGACGATGCTAGCTCAGGTTTTCAGGTGTCCAAGTCCCTGTGTGTTAAACTTGTTGTGGCGGTAATCTGCATCATTAATTCATGGTTTTCTAATTGTGCTTAGCTTTTCCACCACCTGCTCCCCCTGCTGTCTGTTGAGCTTCCAACAGTCTGAGCTACGCTGGGCCTGTCTTATAATGTGATTAACGGTCCGTCTGCAGTGTGTCCTTCCATCCTCTTAACCCTCTGACCTTTCCTGGCCCTGTTCTGGGCGTATCATGGTTTACATAGGACTGAGTCAACCGTAATCTTCTTTAGTGACTGCATTGTGGATTTTGTGTGTCTGTTTGCTTGCTCTGTTGTAACCCCTGCAGCTATGGTGCTTCTTGGAAGTTAGCAGGCTAGGTGCTAAAGGGTAGCTGTCTGCCAGTTTTGCCCAGTTGAAATGGTGCCAGGCCAGTTCAGGAAGCTGCTGATTCAGTGGGGGTTTGATCTGGTTTAAAGCTGTGGCGGATGGCGTGTGTGCGTGTGTGTATGTCAGTAGGTGAGCCGTAACACTGTAGGCAGACACCCCTGTCTGTTTGCACAACCCAGAGATTAATGACCACCCTTGAGGGGCCTCAACTGTCACGGGGAGAACATGTGAGTTTTTGCCGCGGGAAAAGGAAGTCTAGTGCAGCAGACATTTGTTTAACTAAGTGTAGCAGACTGTGTGGCCAGGGGGACCTTTGGTAGGAGCCGTCTGAACAGTGAGAATTGATCTCCTCATCTTTGAGGTTGGTAGGGGGGGAAGGACTCCTGTTGATGTCAAGGGTTCGGACATCTGCTGCTATATTAGTCCAATTGTTTACACAGTATCAGTGGGTGCTGTGGAGCAGAGTGGGCTAGAGTTCACTCGGCCCCCACCGCACCAACCGTGCACTTCTGTGAATTTCGTGTGTGGGGTGGTGTGTGGCTGTGGGTGGAACTGTGTGCATGCATGTGTGCGATGCGCAGTGTCATAATAGAAGGGGTGGGAGGGGTTTGCGCTGGCTGTTCAGTCCGTCTATTTGTCTCCATCCAAGGCCATTTCCCAAAGAGGGAGGCAGGGCTCTCAACTCCTTCACTGTCTGGTGCTACATCAGCTGACCAAGGCCCTCCCCTTGTGGATTAGAGAGGAGGAGGGCTTGCTCTGGGCTGTGGGGAAGGGAAGAGGGAGAGGGAGAGAGAGAGTTGGGGAGGGAAGAATGAGAGTGGGAGAGCGAGCTAGTGCGAGAGTGCAAGAGAGGGAGCAGGTCTCGGCAGCCCCTGAATGTAAACAGATTATTAGATTAGTGGCCATGAGAAGGAGACAGCCGAAAGAGGACTGTCACACTCTCTCTGTCTGTCTGTCTCTCTTTCTTGCTGACGGGGCTGTGTCTTTTTTCTTTGCGATTTAGCTGGTGCTGGTGAAACCGGAGAAACTTCTCGCTGGACCGAGGAGGAGATGGAGGTCGCCAAAAAAGGTAGGGTTTCAATTTATTTATTTTTCGCTTCATCTCTTCTGTCCTTCCTCTGCGTTGCTGTGGCTCCTCTGCTTTTTGATCTTTCCTTTGCCCCTCCTCTCTCTCTCCTGTCTTTCTCTTTTCCTTCTCTGATTATCAGATGTTGCCTCGCCCTGCCTGTTTCTTACATGCACACAGGAATGATCAAATAGAAACTCGTGCTGCTTCTTTACTGGAAACTGTCAGACTTGTGAAGTGTTTTAGGGATTTATTTTCTTTTCTCTTCTTTTCACCGCTCCGCTGGCTTCTCAGAAGTGATCTATTAAGGCCATCCATCAAGCAATAGAGCGCGACAGTTGCAGCTTCTTCCAAAGATCACTATCTATTATTCACATTTCAAAACTTTCTCAAATGCGCTACAATGTTTTTAAGTTGCTCCGGTCTTATAAATTCTTCAACATGTTTGTTGCACACCGTGCCTGGTCTCGGTCTGCACCGCTGCAGTCATTAGTCGGGTCATATGCCATTCAAGTATGCCCCCTCTCCCCCTTTTCGCTCAGCTTTGTTGGTACAGGCTCATGCGTAGGGTTCCCTGAGTTCCAAGACACATAGACTGGGGGAGTAAATAAAGGGATTAATGTGGATTAATTAAGACTCCCTTGGAGATTTGCCTCCCTGTTAACAAAAATACATTGCTGCTGTGATCTCCGCAGGCATTCAGACATTCATGCTAGATATGTCTGTGGATTAGTGTGACCTGCACAACCGCCTCTAGTCGGATGACAAAGCACGTCCAGAAATCACTTTTATCCCATGCCGCCATGAATGGCTGGTCGTGCGAACACATTGAACACAGTTCCCCTCTAAGACGTTGTAACCTGTTGATCTGCGTAAGCCTCTGTGTTAACAGCAGGCTAACGCATCTCGGGCCTAGCAGTCAATTCTGAGTTTTCATGGAGGAAAGAGGAAGAAATCTAATAATTCAACGTCCATTTTCCTTTCCCTTGTGTGATCAAAGATCATCTTGTCCTATTGAGCTCAGATATTACAGACAAATACTGGTATTCAGGGAAGTTGGGAGATATTAGGGTTTCAGATGTAGGTGCTTGCTGCAAGCACATTATTTGGACAAAATAGAGCACATATAATACAACAGTTACAGTTAAGACATTATGTAACTCCTCTCTTACGACCTAAAATTAAATGTTATGAGCTCCACAAAAGTTACTCCTTATTACATTGAGAATAATTATATTTTTCAAGTATCTACCAAACCAACATATTAAAAATACAGACGAGAACTTCTTCTTAGCTCTCTCGAGAACTTTTTTCAGGGACGCAGCATGAACGGGTAGATTGTTGCTATGGTAATATATTTTAGTTATTCATGGTACATTTTGCGCTGCTCCAGAAATGGGAAAAAAATTGCCATCTTGTCAGCCTGCAGCACTGAGGAAGTCTGATCATTTCACTTGATTGTTTCTCTGCTTCTCTACATTCCGTCATTTGTCATGCAACAAATGTAACTGTTAGGACGCTCGAGCAACCAAGTGAAGGGTGCCACGGCGTTTGAGAAATATTTCTCGTTTAATGTGTTGTGTGCTGTGCTCAGCTATGCTATTAGACATCTTGTTGCACTTTTTAACTGTGGAGATGGATAGAGGATCCTGCTTTAATGCATATTTGTATGACTGCTTGATGAAGATGCCATAGTGGTCAAAACAAAAAGAGGCTGCATGGATATCATTTATGCTTGGTATGTGCTAAAGCCTCCTCCGGTCTAACATTGCTGCATTGTCTACAAGTAACTCTAAAGAAGATGAGTCACTCTGAAAGGTCCCAAAGCCCCCATTCCCTCATTTAACTGGAGCAGTAATGGGGGTTTGTGTTTTAGTTCTCTGGTGATTTGTCAAGCTGTCAGTATCCCTCGTCTCAGTATAGCCGGGAGGGAGGGGAGGTCACAGGGGTCACAGGATTTAGAGAGGAGAAGCCCAAATGTCAAAGGTAAATGGCAGTCTTCCAGTTCACTGTAGCTTGCAGTCGTGGAGTTGTTTCAAAGTTTAGCGAGACCATCAAAGCTGATTGTGTGCACGGCTCAGTGTTAATCGGGAAGGGCAAGACCAACAGCAAACCATAGCAACCGAGTAGAGGGTCATTTTTGCAGAAATACCAAAGGTTTGCCCTCAATAATGATGGCAACGGCAGCAACTTTCCACTCAAAAGAGAGACTGTTGAGAATGCGTTGAGATCATCTTCTTGAATCATAGTAATGCCACTATTACAGCATCATTTGGAAATATAAGAAATCAAGCTTTGGTGGCTTTGCTTCACCACTCTGCTGTTCCTTTGAATCATTTCAGTTGAATCCAATTTAAACACAGTGAATACTATTACTATAATTAGTGTGATAGAGCATTAGCTTATGACACCTGACAAGGGATTGCTTCTCAATCATTTGCATTATTTAAAGCGTCTAAAGGCTGCGAGTCTTTCCTGCTGAATTGTCTGTGTTTGTCCTGCTCCAGGGCTAGTTGAGCACGGGCGAAACTGGACAGCCATTGCCAAAATGGTGGGCACCAAAAGCGAGGCACAGTGCAAGAATTTCTATTTCAACTACAAGAGACGTCACAACCTGGACAACCTGCTCCAGCAGCATAAGCAGGTACGCCACTTGATATTGGATCTGTTGTGGTTGGTCATTGAACCGTTGTAACCGTAACGCATGAATGCAAAATGCGACTCTTTCTGTTTCCCAGGACACACGGCGGGCTCGTGCTGATAGGTCTCAAGGTGAAGGTCTGGCCTCGGCGTCACCTGACGATGACGATGATGACGACAACGCAGATGACAGTGAAGGTCAGAGAGATGGATGACAGGAAGCATGTGTTCATCATCAAACACGCAGACACGAACATGCCCAGACACATTCGTTTCTGACTTTTCTACTCGTTTGACCGAAGGCAACCTGGGTGAAGGATACAGGGTTAAGGAAAGAGGGTGTGAAGAGAAAAAGTTGCGATAAGTACAGTGCAAAGCCGGGACGCCTGATCCAAAATGCCCTCTGAATTGTCATGTAAGGATTTCATTTGGGTTGATGGCACTTGGTTTGCTCTCTACTGACTGTAGTTTTAATGAGAGAGAGAGGAAAAAGTGGATCAAATGAAAAGAAGCAAGAGGGGGAAAGGTGGCGATAAAAGATATGAACCAATTCTGAGTACATGGGCGCCTGTTGCATAACAATTCTTGGCTTTGAAGACTCAACAAAGGCTGCTCTTTGAACACAAAGTACCGGTCCACTTGTTTGATCCAGCAAGCCTGGCTGTCTACCCGCCGCCCTGCTCTGCAGAGGTCCTTATCTTTGCTGGCATTACATGATGATGACCCCTATGAAAAAGATAGCGTGCAACATATAGAAATAGATACTGTTAAAATAATACTAAAATAAAAAAAATTCAGCAAAGTAATACAGTTCTTTTTGTTTTAAGGCTCAGCAGACTTGTATGTAATTTAAACAGCCGCATGATAGCAGTGGCGACAGCGGGAGGTCACAAGGTTTTCTGTCATGTTTATATGACTTTGTCTTTGTTCCATGGAAACCCAAACTGCGCTCTCGAGGTCTTAGTGATCAGCAGCCTGTTGCTCTCGCATCAGACCAGAGCCAGAGGAGGCATTCGTACGGCTCCGTTCAAGTGTTCCTCCCAACGTTGTAATGTTTGTCTTTTTTCGCTGATTTTGGTTTGATACATAAAATGCATCTGCAATTTTTTTTTGGGACTGCCATCACCATAGCAACAACTGCAGCGGTAGACAATATGCAAACCAACAGAAGCAGGCAGATAAAAAATGTTCACTTAAAAATTGCAGTTTTCTCATGGTCTTGCTTTTGTCTTGGCATTTAAGATGCTTCAACTCAAGTGTAAAAGAACAGACCATTAGATGTATTATTCGTGTATTTTGAAAGTCTGTTTTCTTATTTCTTTGAGGCCTTGGCTTTAGCATGGGCAATCTTAAATGGTATGTAGCAAGATCATTAAATAAACAAAGTGGTCATAGATTAGATACATTACGTGTGTGCCAAACAAAACGTGACTAAAGGAAGGAATGTGTGACGTGATAATTTTGGGGATTATTACATGGCGCCTGTCTGTCCCTTTTTTGTTTCATTTTTTGTGGTCCCTTGGGTTAATCAGTTAGTCATTTGTTTTACAATCCTGATACAATTGGTCTTCTACGTGAGGCTTTTTCTACATGATAAATCTCCCCAGTCGGTAGATTTGAGTACATTTTCAGAATTATTTCAATTAGTTTGTCCTTTTTTCTGAAAAAGTCATTCAAATTGGCTTTAACGTCTTCAATTCCATGCATTGTTTGACCTGTGCTAATTAATCTTTTAATGCTTCCTCAGGTGGTGACAACAGCTCCGATACAGAGAGTGCTCCCTCCCCCTCTCAGTCTGGCGACTCCAAGAGGGCCGACAGCGCTGCAGGAGATGCTCATTGCTCTGACCAGGACAAAGGTCAGGCGAGTAATGGAAAGGCCCTGGAGCCCTTATACAGAGGACTCTGTGTGAAGGAAGAGAAAAGCCCGGAGAGTGAGACTGGATCTCAGGAGGAAAAGGCCAGGATGGCTTCCTATGCAGGCTCGTTGCATCCCAAAACTGAACCTCAGGACGTGGACATGAAGACCGGAGAGGTTCAGATCAAGATGGAGCCTGACATCAGGGAGAGAGGAGAAAAGGGAGATCACGGGGAGAGGCACAGGGAACTCCACTCAGATAATGACTCCAGCGCCACCTGCAGTGCTGACGAGGATGTGGAAGCAGAGCCTGAAAGACCGAGGTGTGTTTTCGTGGACTTCATGTTCTGTGTACATAATAGTGGTTGACAGGAACAAGATCTGCTTACGGTTTGAGTGTGACATGTATATTTATATATATATATTATGCTTTGTGCCTCTGCAGAATGTTCTCCATGGACAAGCCGACATTGCTCAACCCTCCAGGCTCTGTGCTGGTGTCCTCGCCCAAGCAACCCCAACTCAACATCCAGCAGATGCAGCAGCGGGCTGCTAACATCCCATCTATGGTTAGTCACAGCTTCAGGTTCATCCATTCAGACTGGCACAGAGGCAGGGCATGCATTAGTGATCTCTGTACAATGGAACAACAACATCGTTTCCCTCCTTTTTATTTATCTAGGTGCCCGGTCCGTTTGGCCCCGGCGGTGTGCCCATCAGTGGCTTTGCTATGTTGCAACACCAGATCAAAGCGGTGCACGACTCAGCGCACCAAGAGGAGAAGCAGAGGCAGGATCAGGGAGACCTGGAGCGCAGAGCGCCCTTCAACACCCGCAGCCCCACCGTAATAGACAGAGACGGTAAGAGAACAAAAACTATCCTCATTCTGCCCTCATCGCTCCCGCTTCCTGTTCATCGCTCCGTCAGCCTTGTCCTCTTGTCGCCGCTAGCCGTGGACTATTTTTAGCTAATGCATTTTGTAGGCCCCATTTGTTTTTTTTGTTCAGTTTAAAAAAAAAAAAAAAAAGGTTGAGGGTGATCTGGACTGTCGTAATGTGGTTTAGCCGGAGCCAAGACAAAAACGTTGTTTTACATTTAATGCAAACTCTGAGGTGAAATCCTCATTGATGCCCCTCTTGAAATGCCTTTGGATGAATTAGGGAAGTCTGGTGTTTCTTAGAAGTTGAATGTTTTGAGCGTGTCAGAATAAGGTACTTGCTGCCTCTGGGCAGTCAGGCATAGGTCAGCTTCAGAAGGGAGAGTGGTAAAGCCACTTGGCAGACTACACTTATTTTTGCAAAGCTTTTAGCACCTTTTAGTCAGGATGCTGTGAAGAGAATAGCAGCTGAGCTTTGACACAAAGCTATTTATTACAAAGGTTTCAGCGGGTGTGTGTGTGTCCAGTTGGCGGTGTTGGTTGTTCAGGGCCGTCCCTTCTAGGTCAGCTCGATGCTCACCGGCATTGAGTTCTTGTTTTAATAGCGGCTGTCTTCCCTTTGTCCTTATGCCTGTGTACTGCAGGTAAGCCCTTACCCTACATGCCTTATGACATGAAGCTGGCTCTGGACCAGGAGGTCCACTCTGGTCGGCCAGGCTCTCCCTACAGACTCTCCCCCAGGGAGCTGAGCAAGGCCTCTCCCCAGCCTGACCCCACCGCCCCCAATGCCTCCCGCTACAGTGTGCCACCAGGTAAAAGCACATGTTCACCTCCTTTTTCTTTCCTTCTTTGCTTCCTCGCTTCCCTTGCTGATTCAAACTAGGCTTTCCTGACTCCCATTGAGTCTGTTGTATTTGACAATGAAGGCACTTTTTGGACCTTTGGCAATAGGATGTCCTGTAGTTTGGGTTGCTGTATACTTTAAGTTTGAGCCCCTCTTATATTTCCCTTTGAAAATATATTGATATCAATATGTTACAGCACAGCCTGTTTTTATATCTGTATGCCGTTGCTTGATAGGTAGAATATGTTATATTAGTCGGCATTCAATGTTGGCCATTCCTCCTTGGCTCAACCAGCAAGCGAGAAAGAGAGAGCGAGAGAGCAGCGATGGTTGAGCAAGCTGTAGAGGGAATGAGGTAAGGGAAAAGCGTTGGTGATTTTCTCATTGTTTCACGTCGGTTTCGCATTAGTTTCGGGAGGGCGTGACAAAGTATTTGACAACCTGAACGGGCGCTCACCCTGCCTATGAATGTTCAGAACACCTGTCAATGTTTGCCATCAGCACCAGTTTTGTTTCACTTTTCAAACCCTGTGTCATTCACATGGCCATGACTAAGAAGACGAGGGAAAGTATCATCTTTGTTTGTATTGGCTCAATCACCTCCAATCATTTATTCCCCATAAATCCCGATCTCCTCATTTTCCATTTCTCATGTCATTAGCCCAATTTGTTGTGAATATGATGACACTTTACATGACACACAACATAAATGGAGTTTTTTCATCTAACCCTTTTACTTAATGTGAGAAACATAAATGCATAGCAAAAACACACCTTCGTATTAGGTCGCAATTAATCATGAATAATAACCTTTCACCTGCTCTGAAGTCATAAACACTTATGTCCTCTCATGGGGTCGGTATAAAGGAATTACGCAAACTCTATTTTTAATGCACTATTGCACCATGAACTGTAATGAGACCCGTATCATCAAATATGATTTTTTTTTTTTTTACAGTTGAATTCCTATTTTCATTCTCCACTTCTTTTTAACATGTCTAGCTCCCTCCCATTTGACGATGATCTTGCTGGCAAAATAGTTTCTCATTACTTCAAAGATCCACAATAATTTACCATATTTAGAGAATTGTGGTTTGTGGATAGCAGCTAAGGTTTGATTCGGCTTGAGGAATGAAAATGTCCACATCTGTAGTTGATGTGGAAATTACATTTAGACAGCAATAGCTTTTCTTGTTTGCCATTTGGGGTAAACATTTCCCATGCCCTGAATGAGGAACTGCAGCGTGAATGTTAATGTTTGACACACAGTCTGCCACATGAGCTCGGGCCGGCGCTGTTTAGGCTCCTCTTGGCGGGCCCTGCTCCAGCAGTTATAGGCTACCATGGCGAAAAGAAAGGCAGAGCAGGCGCCCCAGAAAAAGGTCTGCCTAACGTTCAAACATGAGTGGCTAGATTAAATAGTCCAAACTGACACAGGTAGGATGAAACTTTCAGACATATTTAAATATGAAGAATATGAAGTTATTAAATTGTTTATATAGGCTACCTTTAGGAAAAATGACACCATGTCAATTTAATAGGCCTATAATTATTGTTAAGCACTGCATTAGCATTTTTCTTTCAATGAAGTTCCACTTAAATGTTGTACCTGCTGAGAAATGACTAAACACATTGTCAGTCATAACCAGTGAACCAGTCATAACCTCCCGTTATTGAAGTTCAACAAAGATCCTTTAAGTTCAACTAAACTGACTGGTAAAACACCATCATTAAAATGTTCCCAAAGTCCAGCCATTATAAAGGATATTGAATTAATATCAACCTTGTATACATATTGATGCATTTGCTGTCATCTCTTTGAATCCCCTATGGCTAACGCAGGCTTGTGGTCATTTTCGGCAGGTCGCGTGGTTGCGAATTGCTCACAATGCTGAAATGTGCGCTCACAAAAAAAAAAATTGCGCAGTGCTGAAAAAAAATTAGAGGGAACATTGGCCAGCAGGATGATGAAGTCCATTCCCGCTGGAGAAGCTCTCACAAAACCATTTGCATTTTTTATTTTTGAGGATTTTTATGTTTGTGTGTTATTATCCATTTCGTCTACTCGGCTTTCCCAGGAGACGGTAAAACAGACAGCAGACACGGGCCGAGTTCTTCAGTGCTGACTTCGTCACTCACTGGAGTCGCTCAGAATTAAGCTGAATATTTTATCATGGTGTCTTTGATGGGAAATGAAGCTTAATGGGACCCTTATGTTGGGTTGGTTGAAGTTGTGGTGTCTGGCAGGCAGAACATTTAGTGGGCCGATCTTGATTAGTGTGTGAGCAGATATTAGTCGTGTTTGTGTGCAAAACGTTTGTAATACTTTGCTGTTGAGGTAGTTCTCCAATCCTCAAATGTTGGCTAATAAGCATTCATCTCAGATATTTTTTCCATATTCCCAACAGTCCTCCACCCTGCCGCCAACCAGATGGTCCAGAGTATGCCAGATGGAGTCCGCGTGACGTTCAGCAGACCCAGTCGACCTCCCAACATTCCCTCTCCTCCTCCACTCATTCCAACCTCCAAGCCCACGGACAAGCCCTCCTTCATCCAGGGGGGCTCCATTTCGCAGGTAAGACACCAAGGGGATGTGGTGTACTGTTGGACACGGCAATCCTCCGCTTAGTACCCACACCGCTGGCATTCACACCACAGCGAGGACAAAACTCCACAAAAGGTTCTTTGTGGAGTTTTTATTTTTACTTTTTTTTTTTACCTCTAGTAGTGCTATGGAGCATTTTTTAAATGTAATTTTATTGAGTGGGTCTCCATTTAGTTTTTTTTTCCACGCACACACACGAGGACGCACGTGTGGCAGAGGGGGATGCGATACATGTTCCTGAAGCCATGTTAACATGAATATAAACAATGCTAGAAATACTTTTTATTTGTTTTCAAGAAAGCTCCACCGGGCACCTTTTTTAATCGTTAAATTCATACGTGCTTAGAATGAACATTTTACGATGAGATGTTTTTCACTACAGACACCATGACGCTCTAAGCACTTTTCTATGTGTCAAGTTCTACCCTCCAATGTTAACATTGCTGTAACATTGTAAGGATGGAGTAGTGGAGCAGCGTGTGACCAGAACCATAATAGCCACATGTTGTTGTTGAGATGCCTCAACATTAGCACAAGCTCTGCTTACAAACCAAGGAATTAAAAAGACAGACATTTGCAATACACTTGCTGTGCTTTCAAACGCTCAAAGAAAATTGGCAGAGAAACTTTGAATACATAACAAGTTTAATAATTATTATTACTAATACATTTGTCATCCATTTTTTTTACTTGCTAGGTGGAATAATTATTCTTTTATGAAACAAAATGACATTAATCAGAAATCAAGGAACAGTGAAAATGTATGCTCTGTCCTGTTTTCTTTTCAGTGACCAACATGTTGAACATTGTTCCATGAGTTTATTTTGGTACCTCCGCTCTACATAACTGGAACAATCTTCCCGTGTCATCGTAGTGCTTACAGTGTGATCTCTAAGTAACCGTCAGCACAGATGTATCCCGAGTAACTAGGCCATAGGAAAATATCTATTAGTCAGTAAAACTTTTAGTTTATTAGCTGTTATCTTATAAGTGTTGTAAACAACAGTAACATATAAAAGAATATCAACTTCACTTGGCACTACTTTTTGTTTTCATGAACTCATTGACCTGATTGTGATCTTTGTTCCTGCTTTTCCAGGGAACTCCTGGCACATACCTGCCGTCCCACGGCGTCTATGGGCCAGAGGGCAGTAAGAGCACAGTGGGCTCCATCTCTCTGGGTCTGCCTCGGCAGCAGGATCCTAACAAGCCTGGTAGGACGCACTGTCACATTATTAGGAGTAGGCTTTAGACATTTAGTCTCAACCCGGCCTAGTTTAACGACACCTCTGAGGGATTACTATATTTTGAAGGCCGTAAGGTTTTATCTCTCTGCATCATAACATTTTGTGAAGGAAAGCTTTTATTGAATAATGGCTTTTTTCAGAACACGGATCACTCATGGCACACTTAAAAGCTCCTGCATGCCATTTGGCAGTTGTTGTGATGACTAAAAAGTTATGAAAATTCATCCATCCACGCATAAATAGAGGAAGAATAATATTTAAATATGAGATTCAAATGAACATTGGAAACCAGGGTTTTACTGTCATTGAGCCTGAACTGCATCTGTTCCTGTTCCTTAAAGCTGTAGCCATTGTTATCAAGCTATTAACCTACAAAAACGTATTTTGCACATATTTTTGAAGTTTAATCGTCTGCAGTCATCGCCCTTTTCTTTGTTTGTTAATCATAGTAAATGATTACTTGCAACGCTAGCAGAGACTGTAAAAACAGGACACATTGATTAAGAGCAAGTCTGTTGTGTTAACTCTACACACTCAGACCAACCACTGCTGGTTGATGGAAAATGCGTCACTTTCCCAGGGATGTCGCCACAGACACTCAGTTTGTAATACTGCAAATGCAAGAGCTTTCTTTAGTGGGCCATAGGTGCAATTACGTCTGTGTAACCTCTTTTAAAATTACTTAAACTCTTCTTTTTCCTTCTGTTAACTCTCCAGGAGGTGCAGTTCCATCCATACAGGACGGCAGAGGCAACCCAGCAAAGATGGGCGAGGGGCTGACAATGAGAGGATCAATCACTCAGGTAATAAATGGATGAAATAGATAAGTGACAGTTTTCAGTGGTCCAATATTTAAGTGCATGTGATTCTGCAGTTGATGTTGCATTATATCTTTGCTCTTCTCTCCAAAATAGGGCACACCGGCTCTGCCCCAGTCCAGCATGGCTGCTGACCTCTTGAAGGGCACGATCACAAAGTTGGCCACAGAGGACCTGAGCAACCCAGACAAGGCGAGGGGAGAGCAGCTTTCTAAAGGTCATGTCATCTATGAAGGCAAGAGTGGTCACATACTCTCGTATGATGGTAAGTGCTTTGATGATTGATAAGACAACAATTATATTTATATTTCTCATCCAAGCACACACAATTCATCATGTATTTTTTTTTATTCAAAAGCTATAAAGAACCCCAGGGAAAACACCCGCAGCCCCAGAACCGCCCATGAGCTGAAGCGCACTTACGACATGATGGAGGGACCCATGGGCAGAGGACACCCTGGCAGGGAAGGAGCTCCGTTTGAGGGTACGTACTGCTCGTGTGTGTGTACACAATGTGTCTTGGTTTGTTTGTTCTGGATCAGGAGAGTGATTTGTGCTTGTTTGTTTCTCAGGGTTGATCAGCAGAGCTTTGCCCAGAGAAGTTCCACATGGAGATCCAAAGGAAAGACCATTGATCACAGGATCTATCATGCAAGGTAGCTCATTGCAAAGCTAGCCAAAGTCCCATCAAGCAATCACGGTTACAAGTAGCATCGAATGATGATAAAAGGCTCTAATACCTTTTCAAAATCTCTCCAGGAACACCGAGAACCGCCGCAGAGACTTATGAAGATGCCATGAAATATGGAAAACAGATAAAGCGAGAGAGCCCACCGATCCGCTCCTTCGAAGGGGGCATTGGCAAGGGCAAGCCCTATGAGGGAGTCAATACTATCAAAGAGATGGGACGCTCCATTCACGAAATCCCCAGACAAGAACAGCTGGGCCAGGACATCTGCAAGACCCCTGACCTGTCGGACAGGAGGGTTATGGAGGGCTCCATGTCTCAGGTGAGACAATCTGACTTTAGACCAGCATTTACTTCTGCCATTCTTTAGATCTGTTCAGTGAACAAATTACCTGATTAAGGGGTTTGATATTGAGGCTGTATTTTACCTCAAACCTTTGGATGAATATGCTAAATCAATAAATATACATACTGGATGTAGTATATGATATTGGTGATGAATTGATGACTGACCTGTTGTTGCTTTCATTTCCCAGATTCACCCTCTCAACCAGTCTACTATCAAGCACAACGTCAAGTCCCTAATCACCAGTCCCTCTAAGCTCCCCCACAGCATGCCCCAGCTCGAGGCCATGGAACGTGCCAAATACGAGGAAAACAAGGCGGTGCGCCACACCGTGGTCAACTCCACCGGCTCTGTCCTGCGCTCCACACACCAGGAGGCTAACAAATCCCAACTTAGCCCAAGCATGTATGAGGACGCCAACGCTCGCAGGACCCCCGTCAACTACAGCACCAACCCCGTGTCCAGAGGATCACCCATGTTGGGACGTGGACCAGAGGGTATGTTAGGTCCTTGTGTTCACAAAGTATGGAACTTCAGGTTCTCAGACATTTATACACATAAATACAACAATTATAGCGCTAGACAAAATGTATTGTGGCATTTATCTTGCGAAACCAGGTCCTCTTATTTGCTAGAATAAGCATATTCAGAAAAGTTGGGGAAACATTTATTACAGATTTGTTTTCTTTCTGGCACGGATATATTTGCAGGGGATGATATTAAGTTGTTGTTTAACCAAGCATTACCTCATTTGATGAGCCTTGTGTGTGTCTCTCTTCTACAAAGGTGTTATGAGTTCTGTGAAATCTGCCGGTCATGAAAGAAAGAGCGCCATTACCCCGACACAGAGGGACAATGTCCCAGCCAAGTCCCCAGTGCTGGGTGGTGACCCTCACCCTGTCGCCTCTCACAGCCCCTTTGACCCCCACCACCGGCCCGTCGGCCCTGGGGAAGTGTACAGACCCCACCTGCCTCCACACCTCGACCCTGCCATGGCCATGACCCTCCACCGAGGGCTGGATCCTGGTAAGGTTTCTATCCTTTCCACCATAACGGAGCAATAATAGCCTTGTTTCTGTGTAACCGGACAAAGGCAGCTCAGGACCTCTAATTCATAGGCACCACATTGCCAGGATCTTTTTCAGCCATTGACGTCAGCAGTGGCGATCGGTATCTGTGAGCCTTCTGTTCATATGTTTTGTTATGTTTTTTTTCTCTCCCGCCGTCTGCTACAGCGTTCATGTTCCCCAGGCAGCCGTCTCCAACCGGCTACCACAACACCTACCAGCTGTACACCATGGAGAACACGCGGCAGACGATCCTCAATGATTATATCACTTCCCAGCAGATGCAAGTCATTCGACCTGACATGGCCCGAGGGTTGTCACCACGGGAACAGCCCGTCGCTATCCCTTACTCAGCCGGGGCTCGAGGTACGGACCCGCACCAGCTGACCCGCTCTCACCTACCACAGCAGGCAGTTGGAGATGCCGTGGGAGGGAGGGGCTGTAGTAGGCAGACTGTGTGCTTGTGAAGTAGTGGCTACCTTTTCCAGACGCCCAGAAGCAAATGACCTGGTCAAATTTAGCTGATTTGCTCTTAGTATTGGGGCTGCAATGCTTAATTTATCAATTGGGTACGGTCATCCAAATCTCCATTTGCTGATTGGTTGCCTCTTCCAAGTTGACCACTATTCCACACCATTTGCAGCCCTGTTGCTTACTGATCAGATGAAAGTGATGGGTTACAGCTAAATGTATACGGTGTTCATACATTCAGAAATTGATGGATCGGTTCCTGTTGTTCACCGTTGGCCCTTTGCTTCTGTCTGTAAAAGGGATTATTGATCTAGCCCAGATGCCTCCAACTATCCTGTTGCCTCACCCTGGGGGAACAGGTAATCCCACTTTGGAACGCATGGCCTACCTCCCTGGAGCTCAGCCCCCTTTCCCTCCTAGGGCTTTCAACCCAGCCTCCATATCGCCAGGTGAGGACCCCTCCCTTTCCCATCCCCACACGTGTTCCCTTATCTACCCTGCCACAATCGCCGTGTTCCCTCACACCGCTGTACGGGTGCAGCCCTGCACTGGCCTGAGGTGTCAAAGGTCAGTTCTGCTTGTCCAGTGGAGGATCAAGTAGAACCTTAATGCAATCACACTGGGAGGGTTTTTTCATAAAACTATCTGACTAGATTTTTCTTTTTTACCTACATAAATTGTGCTCCCCAATAGATCATTTTCAGCGGCACATGCCCGGTTTATTTGTAATGACGGTAATATTCCTGAGACCGTGATTGTGAACTTGTTCGCGAGGCCTTTTGGTTCAGATTTCTAAAGGAAGCCTGATCCATCCTGCTGAGTCCCTGTGAGTTAACGTGTGTTTAAATCTGTGTGTGTGTATGTCATTGTTGTCCGCAGGCCACCAAGCCCACCTTGCTGCTGCAGCTGCTGCCAGTGCAGAGAGGGAGCGGGAGCAGCGTGACCGCGAGCAGCAGCAGGAGAAGGAGAGAGAAAGGGAAAGGGAGCACCGGGAGAGGGAACGTGACAGGGAACGGGAGCGGGAAATGCGAGAACGAGAACGAGAGCGGGAGAGAGCCAATGAATACATCCGCGGAGGTGAGTTGTTTTGTTGCTTTTTAGAAGTTGTGAAAATCTCAAATTGAAGTCATTACCTTTTTTGAGAGGTCGCGGAATATGGACGATTTCGGTCTGAGTAGCTTAATACCGCCATGATTGTTCAACAGTAACTGCTCTGGGGTACTTTATTTTGAATACCACCGTTTCAATGTTTCATGATTGTGTGTGTGTGTGCATCAGGTGGACCAGAGCAGCCAGGACGGCCAGGAAGTCAAGGTTATCTGCACTCCCTTTCTCCCTCGCTCAGGACGCAGGAGGTAGTGGTTCAGCAGCGGCCTAGCATCTTCCAGGGCAAGAGTGTCATCACCGCTCTCATGTAAGTTTAGATGGGCTCACGTGTACTCTTTGTATACGTCTGAGGGTTTGTGCTCAAGTTACAGTATATGCATGTTTCAAGCTGCAAGTTTATTGTCATTGTAAAAAACGAAATTTTAAATTGGCGACTCATCAGTCATACAGCAGTAACAGGTAAAAACATGTATAAAAAAACATTAAGACAGGACGTTCTAATTTAAAACAAGACATTTAAAAATTTAGTAAAACATAAAACACAGGCATCAATGGCTTAAAAGTGAAAAGTGTTGTGTTATTGTCTATTTTTGTCCCCACTGCAGCACTGTCTGGTGTGAGCTGGATAATACTTTATATAATCTCTTTTATTTCCTCTTCAGGCCCCATTCAGCAGCAGCAGCAGCAGCACAGAGTAGCTCTCGCTACAGTACTGCAGCTGATGCTCTGGCTGCTCTGGTGGATGCCGCTGCCTCGGCCCCGCAGATGGATGTGGCCAAGGTGAAGGAGAGCAAACACGAACGGGATGACGAAATGTCTTCGTTGTCTGCCATCCGGCGAGGAGCCAGCCTCTCCGAACAGCAGCAGCAGCAGCAGCAGCAACATCAGCAGCAGCAGCAGCAGCAGCAGCAACATCAGCAGCAGCAGCAACATCAGCAACATCAGCAACAGCAGCAACATCAGCAACATCAGCAACAGCAGCAGGAGGCAGAGAGGCGGTCCATGCAGTCCCCATATGGCGCTATGTCTCTGCCAGGGGGTAAGCCCCATCCAGTTTACTCTGATGGCCCTGGAGTTAAGGACAAGGGCCAGCAAACATCAAAGTCCCGCATCGAGGAGGAGCTTCGGACTCGAGGAAAGACGACTATCACAGCCGCTAACTTCATCGACGTCATCATCACACGGCAGATAGCCTCGGACAAAGACTCACGAGAGCGAGGCTCTCAGAGTTCTGACTCCTCTAGCAGCTGTGAGTGTGTTACATGTGTTATACATGTGGGTTAGGGCGTAGCTGATATGATTAAAACAGCTCATACGTGCACTGCAACACAGCTGAGTGGCACACATAGGAGTTAAATCCTCTTTTTCTGAAAGAAGAACATGAAAAGAACATTTTCCTTTGCTGAGCATTAATAGTAACTCTTGGTCCGTACTTGTCCTGCAGTGTCATCCAATCGATACGACAACACCGGTGGAGGAACCATTGAGGTGATAAGCCCTGCTAGTTCCCCAGTTCAGCCCCAACAGGACAAACCAGAGGAAGGGCAACAACAGGCAGCAAGTATGAACATACCAACTCCGTTTGAGCATATGATATTTTCGAGTAAGTAGTATAGTGAAAATGTTTCAATTCATTCAAAGATTGTGTCAAAGATTTTGTGCTTCAGGTCAAAGTGGACATATAACGGATTCGGCTTTGAAGGCTAAATTTAGCTGCTTGGCAAATGGAGTAAATTACTGTGACTGTGATACCTTATACCCCACTGACCTTGGCATGTGAGACACTATTCCTCTGCACCAGTCTCGTCACGAGACTCCTCTTTAAGTTATTCCTGTCTCCTGCAAACAAATGTGGACCATTTGTTTTTGGCATACAGTGTATTAGCTTGTCCCTGTCTCTCTACACCTCACCCTGACTCCAAACAACTACGCTCTGTCCCTTGTCAACCTCCACCAGCTGGCATGCGGGGCTACGACATGAGTCGATACCGGCCATCAGGGGAGCAACCACAGCCCAGTTCCCAGCCGCCCCCGTCCTCCCAGGCTGAGAGCTACTCCCAGGTTAACAAGACTCATCGGGTCATGACCTTGGCAGACCACATTTCGGTAAGAAACACTGGGAAATCTAAATAAAAGTAATGCAGCACAGGCTAGATTTACCGTGTTTATCGACCCATCATACAGAACTAACGTGTTTTTGTGGTCACCCCCTGTCCTGCAGCATATTATAACACAGGACTTCGCCCGGAATCAGGACCCTCCTCCCGTCTCCTCCTCATCTTCGGCCACATTCCAGAGCGCGGGGCCACATGTTTCCTCTTCAGGGAGAGCCAAGATGCCCAGCCGCTACAGTCCTGAGAATCAGGTCCAGGCCTCACACCACCAGAGACCCTCCAGCAGAGTTTCCCCAGAGAATGCCCCTGATAAGTCTAGATCCAGGTACTTGGACCAGCCGGTTGACCCTGACATAGTCAGAGCGAATCTAATTTATTAGCCGTCATCTGTCAACAATTTGTCTCTCTCTGCTCCCCGTCTAGGCCGGGTAAATCTCCAGAGCGAGGCGGCAGACAGATGGAGAACTATGAACCCATCTCTCCACCACAGAGCTACCAAAGCATGGACAAACAGGAGGCGATCGGGCCACCGGCCCAGAGGCGAGAGGCTGACAACCCCGAGATCAGGTACGGGATTTCGGAGTTGTCATAATAACGTTTCTCTTTTACAACTAACACTTGAAATGATGAAAGAAGTTGAAATGATGAAAGAAGTTGCAAATTACGTGTAACATATAAACCATGATTTGGGGTTTCATTTTGACCTCTTTACTTGTTTTTGTCTATGAAACAAAAATGTAATCATACCCTCTAAACTAAAATGAAATCTGGTTTGAATTAAACTCAAACCCGTTTACTCCGCTTGTTTACAAGATATTCATAGAATTCACATTGATAGTTTGATGCTGTCTGCCCAACAAGCCAGTACATCTCTTAATACTGTAGCTTAAAACTGATTCAGAATTCGTTTTGATATTGATACTAACATAGTAGTAGCATAGTAACTGAGACAATTCAAAGGTTAATTAAGAAAGTCATTCATAACAATAAAATGTAGACTGAATGAATTATAATATAAATGTCTAGTCAGCTGTACTAATGTTGTGAATATTAAATAACCAATTTTTCTATACTTGATCTCCACAATGCTAAAGTTAGTTTGCTATTTGAGCCCTGACATTTGATAAATGAGCCTGTAAATCAATTTCTTGTGTGGACGCCAGCAGGCAGAACGTCCCCCTGTCAGCAGTGGTTAGAAATCCCAGTGGGGTTGAGGGGGGCCTTGTGCCAAGGGCTTGTTGCCCCAGTTACCCCTTTGCTATTTGACTTTTGACCCTTTGTCTGGTTCAAGGAATGACTCGCGGTCCCCAGGGAGTGTCAGCTATCTGCCTGCCTTCTTCACCAAGCTGGAGAACACCTCGGCCATGGTGCAATCAAAGAAGCAGGAGATCTTTCGTAAGTTGAACTCCAACTCTGGTGTCGGTGATTCTGATCTTGGTAAGTGGGCCTTCTCTTATCCTCCTCCTTTCAAACTAACATGCACGCATCAGACAATGGATCAAACTCTGCTGATGTGTGTGCATGCAAGACATTTGTGTGTAATTAACTCATTCCTTCTCAGTTTTCAAGCTCATTAAGCATGTGATAACATGGGACTTACTGTATCAAGTTAAACTCCATTTCATGGCAGACATTGAGTTGTTTTTTTTCAATGGCAAAAATAATTGTCTTGCAGGAAACGCACAACCAGGCACGGAGATTTTCAACTTGCCTGCTGTTACCAGCTCAAGTAAGTAGCAGTTAAACTCGCTCAGAGACTTAACACTTCAGTCTAGTGTATGTCTCCTTTCTCATTGTATATTTTATTTATTGTGTTGTGGTTTATAGGCGGCCTCAACCCCAGGAATCACTCATTTAGTGACCCGGCCAATAACCTGGGCCTGGAGGACATCATTCGCAAAGCCTTGATGGGCAACTTGGAGGAGAGACCGGAGGAGCACCAGGGAGGTGCCATGAACAACACCCCCGGCAGTGAGGCCCGTCAGGATGCCAACCCGTCACCCAGTATGGGTATGCACAATTCACACGACCAGAATGACACATGGTCAGACGGGATCTAAAGTTTAACACTTTACTCATTTCCACATTCTGCCTGTTTGACTCTGCAGGGAAGCAGAAGCACAGCAAAGCCAACAGCCGGAAATCCAAGTCCCCTAACCTTGGCCAAGCCTACGCTGGAGGGGAGCGTCCGTCTTCTGTGTCCTCCGTCCACTCGGAGGGAGATTATCACAGACAGGCCCAAGCCCAACCCCAATGGGGCTGGGACGACCGACCTTCGTCCACAGGTGAGCTGTCCTGCCTCTGCTGTCAGTGCCGACAAGAACGGTCTCCAGGAAAAGTCAATCTGGAGCTAACTCATCTAATTCCTCTAAAATGTTCTCCTCCTTTTCCCAGGATCCATGCAGTTCCCTTACAACCCGTTGACCATGCGCATACTGAGCAGCACGCCACCTACGTCCATAGCTTCCCCTTCCATACAGAGCCAGCAGCAGCAACAACAACAGCAGCAACAACAACAGCAGCAACAACAACAGCAACAACAACAGCAGCAGCAACAACAACAGCAGCAGCAGCAGCCGCCTCCAGCTGGAGCCCCGGTGGCTCAGCAGCGCGTGTGGCAGTCTCTGCTGTCAGAGCAATACGAGACCCTGTCTGACAGCGACGACTGAGCCCTTCCTCACTACAGCCCCAAAAACCAGAAGAGAGGCCTACGCCAGGGCTCGTCTTTTCATCCCACCCGCCACCTCTCCCAGAACTATCCTCGCTCACTGGCGAGTGTGACAAGTAGACGGGACGGTGTCCTTTTTATTTTTGGTGCTATGGCGCCCACTGGCTGTTAGCTGAGAGTGCAAGCAACAGCCTCTGACAGGCAGGGCTCTCCAGAGCAAGACTGGCTTTGGTCTGGAAGCACTAACCCAGCCTGTCGGTGAAATAAACAAAACGCGACTGAGGGGATGACACGAGCTATAGTAAAGAAGAAGAGCTTAAAATGTAAAAAGAAAACGCATAAGAGACTATTTCTGAAATGTTTTGATTTCTGTAAAGATATACCCTGTCTTTAAGAAAACCATTGTATGTAAATAGAGTAACCTTTTGCAGTGTTTTTCTTAACTTGATTCTTTCTTATTTTAAAGTTGCTTTTAAATTGATCCACTTTAAATGGGAAGGTTTGGGGTGTAATCTTTAGTCATCACAGTTGGGCTCTCCCGGTCCACCCCCACACCACACGATCCGACACCCACTCTAATATTTCTACCATGAGAGACCGGACGTCTGCTTTGACCGTGACCATGAGTGGCGCAGAGAGACCGTGCCACCGAGCACCACCAGAGCCTGAACATTGTGGACATTTAAGGATAAAAAACACAGACGAACGGAGACTAGACGGAGACATGTCTTCAAAAACAAGTTGAGAACACTGGTGTCACAGCAGAAAGGTGAAATGTCTGATATAAGCTTAATTTTGCCGAAAAATATATCCTTATGCCTACTCCTGGACCCTGTCTGAATAATGAAAGTGAGCCAATTTTTTTATTTTTTTTGCAATAGAGCTGTCCATGGTGTGTCACATGTAGCTGTCTCTCTCTGCAGTTTCCAACCTGTCCAGAATGATCTGCTCTGCAATGTTGTCATGGTAAACACAAATAGTATGTCAGGTTTTGCCATGCCTTGTGACTTGAGAAAGAAGGCAGCTTTAACTAATTTTCTCAGAGATATACGTTGGTGTTTGATGTTTGTATTTGTTTCTGTAGTCCCTCTTCTTTCTTTTTTTTCTTTTTTTCTTTGATACTGTCCTGACAAAAATCTGAACTCTGTAAATTGTCTTTTCATTACACAAAAAGACAAAACTAACCAAACATAAAGAATGGTCTGCACCATTGTTGCACTTTTTTTGCTTTGTAGCTTGTGACAAAAAAAAGCATACTACCTGCTGTGTAACTTATTCAACCTCCAGCACAGGAGTATACTAAGATGTGCGTTAACTTTTTCCCACCACTCACAGAAATCTGGATGTTTTGACTTCCCATCTTTTCTTGTAGCTGGTACATGATTTTGTAGCGTTGACACTTGCATCATAGTTAGAGTTTTAAGTGTATGGTACCGTTACATGTTTAGGAGTTTGCTGTCATGGTGATTCTTAACCGTGACCACTTGAGCTCTGCTTTCATTGTCAATCAAAAGGCATACAGCTTTGAATATTAATTATTATAGGTCAACTTCATAAATGGCAGTAATATTCCTTTGCAAGTATGTTTTTTTTCTCAGTTAACAAACCCATTCTGCTTTAAACTTGATCTTTTTTTCATCTTTTTCCTTTTTAATTTTTGTTATAGCACATGTTCAGATTTTAATTTTCTGTCATTTTCAACATTTTTGTTGTCCTGTTTTCACAGGATGCTATGTGTTTACAAAGGCAATGACAAAAAAAGTTTACAAACTTGAATCTTAAAGAAATCCGACATGAAGCCGAAAAAGAATTGGAGCATCTTTTCAGCTCTCTATCAAACACAGTGGTGACTTTCTTTTTTGTTTGTCTTTTTGAAATTGAGACTTGAAAACCCGTGTATCCTATGATGTTGAAATGCAATGTTTGTATCGCACAATGTCTCTTAGTAGGCTATTACAAGAGTTCAGACCAATCAAATAAAGTGGATCAGTTCTCCACCACTGAAAAGTGTAGAGGTTCTTAATAGGTGTACCATATGAGGTGTACGAAAACCTTTCAGGTCAATTCATGCAATATATCACATAGTTTCAGCAATTGCAATATATATATACATATAATATCTCGCTCTTTCTTATGTCATCGTGTTAGGAGCCTTTTTGTCTGAGACTGACTACCATAGTGCAAGATAATAGACGGCAATATACCTTACTCAAAGCAGACGTTTGAGTGCTTTCCATTTAGATGGGCCAGTGACGTGCCTTTGATAATGGTCTGTTTCAGACATTTTCACGTGTCGTAAAAGCAAAATTACTCATTGGTAAGCAAAGTGCTCCCTATGAGAAAGGCCTATTTCTGCTGACCTCATGTCCCCTGACACCTGCATTACACTGCATCACTGGTATGTTTTTTTTAATTTTCATTACCTTTTTTTTATAATGAAAAATCTATTGGAAAGTCACACATCTTTTACATACTCATGGCATAAAAGCAGGCAATGCTCTCATTTGCTACTTCTTAAACATGGTACGAGTACACATACCAGGAATTTGACTCTACTTTTACTCTTGTACATTCGCAGAAATAAAACGAGGACAAACGTTCCCATTAACGATCTCCTTTTCCAGGTGAAAAGGAGAAAGTTCGGTGTCAAGTGATCACAATAATGCTTAACAGTTGTAATATCAACAAGTGTTGCTTGAGCAGAGCTATTTTAAACTTCCCAATAGAAAAAGAAAGTTAGTGTAGGGTTACCATTATTGGAATTGGATCAAATAACATTTACTGAACATACTATGGACTGACACAGCATTGACCTCTTCAATCTAATCACTGAGTAAACGGCAGAGTGCCCACAGAAAAACTGCTACCCAAAACACTGAAAGCCCAAATGCAAGCAGTGTTGGTTCAATAATGATCTCGGGTCACAACAAATTAAAAATCAAAGGGTATTTTGGGGGGAAATGGTTACGACAGTATTCTCCCGTCATGCAATGCTGTGGGGACATCGACAAAAAGTAAGTTTGATTAATTTGTATTACTCTTCTTTTGGGGTCAAAACTATCTCAAATGTAAATGATTCATTTAGTGTTTGAATTATACTATTGTCTCTGTTAAAAGTCAATATTGAAGTAAAGAAGAAAAACATCAATAGAACAGGTGACCACAAACTTTTAATGGTATGTATACACAACTATTTCTGTGAATTGTAAACGACAATGCAACAGTGCAATGGTGCAACGTGGAATATATATTGAGTGACTAATCTAGGCCCCTGCTATGATTTGATTTGTGCAGTAGCTTATATGCAGATAACAGTATATTCAGTGTATACAGCAGCTTAAATTGATCGAAATGTTTGATTCTATCTACATATATATATATATATATATATATATATATATATATATATATATATATATATATATATATATATATATATATATGTATATATATATATATATATATACATATATATATATATATATACATATATACATATATATAAATAAATAAAAATATATATATATAATAAAATAGTATACATGGTCAAATAGGCATATCAATTTAAGGGAAACATTAAAATAATATCCATCTTATCCGCTTACAACGTTGTGCTTGTGCTTTTCATTTTGGCGGGAAAGCGAAAGCGCGAGCCGGAAGTCGTAAAGTTTTGGTCGCACCTGATTGGCTGCCGGAGTCGTCCGTTTCCGGCAACAAAACAGTGTGAAAATGCGTTCATTTTTACCTGCAGTGGCCGAACAGCTTTTCCGAGATATTCAAAACACACACCAGGAAACGTCCCAAAGTAAGTCGAGGGTGGTAAAGGGAGATACACGTGACAGTTGACCCTGGACAGTTAAAATAAAATAAAAAAGTATCTGTCGCGTTAACGTCACGCGCTAATAAAGCAGAATGTGATAAACTCGGTCGCGTGACTTTCTGAACCTACTTAACGTTCACTACTTTGTTAGAAAAGTATAAACAACTTGTTTATTTTCCGGTTATTAGAACGCAGCTGTCTTTACTATACTTTACAGTAACCTAAATGTAGTATTTGGTAATTCATGTAATCTTGTTCCAGCATTTTACTCGCTGTAGTTTAATATTTGGCCTGTAGGAGGCGCTGCTGTCACAGTCTTTCCTCCAGGCAGCTGACTTCTGTTACTATAAACCATGACAGGCTCCTTTTAGCAGCAGATATATTGACTTGTCGTAGTTGGAAAAGCTCAGGTGTTATTAATGATATTAACAATAGTTCTGCTGTGTTCATGCATGATGCCAAAACAAAAGCAAATTCAGCCATTCAGCTTTTATTTGTATTATTATTTACACCAGGCTTTCACATTGACAACATCGCAGTTCTTGAACATTAGTTACATAAAGCACTGTTTTCAGTTTTTGTCGACAGGACATAAATTATGTGAATGATATGCCACCAAAACACACCAAGGTTATGGGTATTATCCATAAAGTATTGCCTCCTGCCAAGCCCTAAATCCCAATATTGCTCACTCTATCTCAGTGGACTTTTATTATCTTTCGTCAGTGGTTGTGCTTATTTGTACTTGGCCTTTGTTTACCTTCCAAACTGGAGAGCACAGAGACTTTGACTTTGGGAAGAGCTGGTGTTGTGTACTTAAGTCACACCGAGGGGCTCAACAATACTGGAGGTTTAAACCACGATATAAAAGTCTTCATGAAACCTGACAATGAGTGGAATGTGCAGTGTTTTTTAATAAAATGCATTATATAGTATAACAGTGCGTCACAAAGTGAAAGTTTTCCAGCGGCTAATAAACATGTTTTTCCCTCTTTCTTTTTTTTTGCAGTTCCTGATGACCTGCTTATTGCGTAAGTATCAATCTTATTAGTCCCCTTATTACCCGCTAACTTCCATCACAGATATGTATCAATAAGTCTGCAAACATCCATTACATTATTACGACTATCCGTAAACATAGTTATTCTCCAACATCTGAGTTATGATCTATGGAAAAAAAACAAAATAAAAGTCTGAAACCACAACGAGGAGGGCGTTGGGAGGAGTTTTTTTGTTTTTGTTTTACTGCCTGGATTTACCAAAGTGACGTAGTGCTGTGACGCAGCGTCATGATGCTGCTCTGTGTCTGCACTGAGACATTTCTCTGGCCTTGTGGTTTGAGTTACTGCGAGTGAAGGGCCGCTCACTGTCTAGGTCAACACAGCCACATCCTGTCTGTCTGTCTGTCAGGAAGGTTATTCACAAGCAGACATAAAGCTACTGTTCCATCTAACTCCTGGTTTCTCTCATCGCGGCCTCGAGCGGGAAAAAATTACTTTAAACACTCACAAATTGAGTGATGCTGCTGAATTGAGCTTTTTCTGATCAAATGCATCTCGGGATTGCTGTTCATTGCATTGAATGTCAATATGATAAACTTACATGGTATTTCTCATCCTTTTGCCATAGTACATAGTCTTAGTACACACACATACATACATACATACATACATACATACATACATACGTACATACGTACATATATATATATATTTTAGATCAAGCCAGTCATAGTGTGGTAAACACTGGTGCAGTTATAGTGTTTAGGTATTCTATTTTTCATTGGATGCATGATGTTCACATTTAGATATTTCAAGCTGAATAATAGTATTTTGACATGAAGCGTGAGGTTTTTGGTGTTCGTCCCTTAAGATTTAAGAGCAAGAGCTCCACTCTAGATTCCAGATGTTTGGGAAGAAGTGGCTGTAAAAGGTTTCTTCTACCAACAGTAGCCCCACAAGCTCTCAGCCCACCGGGAGTTAAAATAGGTTCATTTAATGAACACTCGCACACACCGTGTGAGTGTTCATTTATATCAATTAGTCTGTTTGTATATGTCAAATTAATTTCTTTGCATAACCCAATGTGGATGCCTGCACGTGTTTCACTTGCCTCTGTTCTTCTTCGTGTCTTTCAGGCTGAAGTTTGTCTTTGGGCCGTGCGCTCTGCAGGCTTTGGACCTTGTTGACCAGCACGCCGTCACTTGTCTGTCTTCACCCAGCGGACGCAAAGCCTTCCAGGTCTGTCATGCTTCTGTCAACTCTGAACCTTTACCAACGGGAGCTCTACTCGTACGGTTTGCATTCTGATGTAAAATCATTGTCAATTCCTACATTCTCCTGCAGAGAAGCCCTTACCTCCTTGTAGGAACTGCATAACTAGTGTGAGCAGGAGGATTCTTATCCCTCTGAATCCAGCTGACGGATGTTTGGATTTTCTGCCCGTATAACTAGCCAACTGCATTTTAACATTGTTTTTCTGACTACTGGACTACCAGATTTATTCATGTTGTGCTTCAAAAGTGAAATAATACCAGTTGAGCTGTGTCTTCTCTCCATAGGAGCATCTAACCAGTTTGATCACGGCCTGTAAATGTATATTTGCCATCTGCACACTAAGATAGGCACAGATCAGAGGACTAAAGATGTGTTCATCTCCATCGTACTTTGTCTCATTTGAGTCTTACAGTGTTTTATCTTTAGAGATACAGCGACCTCTTGTCTTTTTTTTCTTTTCTTCTGTCGATATCCACTCAATCAGCTGATCTTTCATGAGTCAAAACATTTGAGGCCTCTGTTCAGTGGCCTTGACCCGGTTGAGGACATGATCTGATGTTGTGTTAAAAACAAGCTTGTGACACTTTTTAGATCCAGTTTTTGTAGCTTGCAGCTTTTGATTCGGGACAAAATTAAATCCCCTCAGTCAGTTGTTACATCTTAATTAAATGAATCCTTTTCATATTGTGGCACATCCATTAGTCAAGTCCCGGCGTGGTTCACACAATTACACTATTGTGTCTATTTGTGTGTAAATTATAATCGACGTAGAGTGACTTGTGATGGGAGAAACGAGGCAGCCCACGGTACTGAGGTTGTGGTCTCATGTGACCCACATTTCCTGTAAACTCCTTCAGGCCCCTGCAAAAACAGGTTTTATGAAAGGAAAGCACAATGCAGCTAAATAAAGACATGGATTCTCTTCTGTTGGGACACTTTCAACTTCAATTGTTGACGTCCACCTCATTTCCCTCAAGGCCATCCGGTACAGAATAAGCAGCATTATAAGCTCTTTTCCATTTTGGTTCTCATTGGAAAAGTACAGTACAAATTATATATGTTTACTAATATTAAATCATTCGTCAGATTTGCCAAATATATTCATCACATTATGATATTTAGATTTTGAATATTGAGGTCTGTGATTCATGTTTATACTAACTGATCATGTTATCTTCCGTCTGTCAGAGCAGAAATTATTATTATTGTCGGTCGGAGAAGAGAAATCTGCTATTACTGCTGTTGCAGTTTGTCATACACGAGGATCGGCTTCTTTTCTTTCTCATATATGATGAGGAATTAAATGTTTAGGTTTTGGACTGTTGGTCGGACAACATGCGCAGGGAAGCGTTGTGTGAGGGAATAAAAACATGAATCGATGCATTGAGAAAACGATTGCAGCCGTAGTCTGTCCAGACATTTCATTCTCGCAGCAGTGATTCGTGGCATTAGACTGTGAGCTGAGAGCAAATCATGAATGGATGCAATAGCTTGCCGACCGTAGTGATCAGTGGAAGTGACGTGTCTGAACCTGTGGGAAGGTCACACATGTCTCCCTCTCTGCTCCATCGCTGCACCTCAGTTTAGATTTCACACACACACACACACACACACACACACACACACACACACACACACACACACACACACACACACACACACACGGAGGCCGGCCGTCACTCACTCACAGCTGGAGATTGATGGCGCTGGAAACAGCCGGCCGGGCTCCGTCTGGAGGGGAAAGAATCTTCCCACCAGCACTAATTAAAACATGAGATCTTGTTGGTTTAATCTGTAGTAAATCAAAGTGTAAAGACAAGAAGTTGCAGTTGTGTGCTGTATTTCAATAACTTGTTGTTTTCAAAGATGAACTTTTTAATGTCTCAGACATAACAAGGATGGTTGACTTTAATAAGAGAGTAATTCATCAGGATTTACATTTAATGGAACATGTGTGTATTTAATAGATGTGTCATGGATTTTATTTGACCTGTCAAGCTACTCCGTTGTGTCTGATGCCTTTCCGTCTACCTGCAGGTACAGCCTTCTCTTTTGGGCAGAGCACATTGCTCCCAGGGGAAGTTTCACAACCTTAATGATCGCATAACGTTCTTCTTTCTCTTCGTCATGAGTCTCGTAAGAAGTTTGTTTAGTGGCATTAGCAGCAGTGAGTGCCGCTGCTCTGATCTCGGCAGGTCTGCTTTATGTTTGAACCGTTGGTGATGCATGAAGTGAAGCTGTAGTTTAGACGATGTCTGTTCAGACGCTGTCGCAAAGCCATGCCACAAATGTTTAGCTTCCCCGGCTCTCTGACTCTCGATTTCAACTTGAGTGCTTCATGACGCAGCGGTCGGAAACAGTCCCCGCTCTTCCTGCTACTTGCCGATATATCTGGAACCAGAACAGGGCTGGCATGGCATTAAGCTGGAGTTTAAGTTGGCTTAATGTAATCACAGCGCGTCTGACTTTTAAGATATAAAAGTTGGAGAAAGGGAGGCGAAGGTGTCACTCTGATGATCAGTGTGTGTGTGTGTGTCTCCGTCTGGGTCGATCATATTTGGGCAGCGTGTGACAGCAGTGTGAGTTAGAAGAACGTTGTGAAACCTCTTGAGAGTGAAAGCAGCGATGACTTTTTGGGAAGCAGCGGCTGACGTAAAAGATGGCGCTCCACCGCAATTAGTCATCCAAGAGTCCTTACACATATCCTGTGATGAGGAGAGGATGACGGAGCAGATTCCTCTCATCGGCTCATGAAAAGCAACTTCTTCACTAAGCACAGATTGGTTTTCACAAACGGTTTCCAGAAAATCATCAGACCCAAGTTTAAAGTGAAAATGTATTCTTGGAGCATCTTGAGTTCACTGGAAAAACTGTGACGTGTGCTAACTGGCTCTGTGTCAGAGAGATGCTGAAGTAGTTGATAAATTAACAAATTTCACATATTTTTTTTGTCATTTCCTCTTATTATTCTGCTGTTTCCGTGGGAAACAATGGAGTTTATCATGTTGTTTAGTCTCCTCTTCCCTCAAAAGGAATGAATAACTCATGAGAGCATGGCATTTCACTGCTGGGATCTCGTTTGAATGCTCAGTGACCTTTTCACATGCGATGGTTAGGAAACCGAAGTAGTGAGTGAATAGTATATTCGCAACAGTAATGAAACACCAACTGCATGAACATGATCCTTCTGCTGGAGACGGGGTTTGGTTTTTAAGCATGCAGCAAAAATATTGAGGTTACTGTTGAGGACAGTAGTGCTGCAACACTTGTTGAATGACATTATTTTGATAACAATGTGATGCTGCTGCTGTGAAGGCGAGGGCCTGGTTGTACGGAGACGCAGCAGAACTGCATCAGTCAGCCAAAGAGTTCATTCAGTGTGCTGGAGTGCAGAAGCAAGGCTTCCGTAGCTCAACGACTTCCCAGAGCTTTAAATTTCCCTGAAGCCTTGTTTGCGGTGTGGAAACAGTGGACACGGGGCCATCCAAAGGCCTGGTCCTCTGGCTCATCATGACTGCTTCCTGAGGAGGGTTCCCGTGAGAGCCAGCGTTTCGGGGAAGAGACGCAGCCAGAGCTTTGCTCAGCGACTGAATGGCAGATCTTGGATGTAAAGTGTCCTCCTGAGGAAACGTGGACGCCTGCCAGGCAGCGGAGGCCTCCAGTTTGCGGTGTGTGTGGTGACGCCGTCGGCTGCCAACTTTGCGGCGTGAGTGCGAAGTGTGAGCTGGTTCTCAATAAACTTGGCTCTTTAGAAACTGTCGAGGTCCTTGGCACAGTTGTAATTTCTTTCCCTCCCCATCCTGCTGTGCATGGTGCTTTATTCATCTTCACAGAGGTGCTTTAAGTCCATGTAATCGTCTTTTTTGTGCCTTTTTATTAATAATGAAGCGTCACGTTGAAGAAATGGGACGTTTCTGCTTGTGTAGGTCACAGGGAAAGCTAATTTATCGAGTCCCTGGAGAATAATGGAGCCTGCTCTGCCATCTTGGGAGGCATTAGTTATTGTGAAGTGTCGAGCTAATCCACCGACCTAATGTCCCCATGTGTCATGTGCACGACGACGAGACCTAAATCAGTGTCTGCAGCCGGGGAGATTGAGCGCGAGCGTCGCGGACGGGACGTTCTGTCAGCTGAGGCCATTAGACGCCACATACGGGTTGTTTAAAAATGCATCGTTTCTTTCCCGTCTTCTCCAAATAAGTAATGTGAAATGATGATCATGAAGGTCACCTTCAACCCAACCACCAGTCTGTCACTTCTTTGAAAGATGTGACAGACAGAAAAGACAGAAAAGTCCACCCCAAAACAGGATGGAAGAAGGGATAGTCTGAAAACTGTCTGAAATAGTGGCGTCTACACTGACATTAGTGACACGGTAACAGTGACTGACTCTGTTGAGCTGTGACTGAGAAGAAGCGCAAATAACACAATCATTCACTGTACATGTCATTTTCCATTTTCTTCATCGTTACCTATTAAGTTCCTACCTCCCAGTTCCCCCAACACAGAACGAATGGCACTGCCTCAGTTGTCAGAAAGCACATTATTAATAACTAAAGTATACACAAAATAAATGAGTAAAATGCAGGAGGGTATTGACATCTATTGCAGCTATCCACTACATTTGATTAAAGTCTGGAGGTGGAGTAGTGCAGGCGGTACTTAGAATAGTAGTATATTTAACTGTGCACATGAAGAGATGTTGTTGACCCTAATTAGGTTCTGGTTAGAAGATGTGTCTTTATCCCAGTGAAATACCACGACCGCTGTCATTGCGCGTTAACAGTTAGAAGCTGCTGCGGGGCTCCTCACTACACGGCAGCATCACCAGTCTGGACTCTGCTGTGTCACTTTCCAGTTCACATGTATAGACATTGAGATTCCATTTGAACATTTTAAATAGAAAAAACTTTGATATTTAAGTTTTTTTTTTTTTTTTCCTTCTGTCTGTCAATGTCAAAACAGATGCATGCATGATTCTATGGTTTGATGATATAACATGAACATTTTGATTTGGTCAATGTGACCAATTGAGATGGAGAGAAGTAAAATAAATGTACTCTCAAATAGTAAAATGTTCACTCCATGTTCTCTCTGATAATCTGAGCTCAGCCAGTGGAGACATCTGGGATCAGGAGAGCTTGTTTTCCTTCCTGCCTTCATGTCTCCAGAGCATCCTCCCTCGTGAAAAAAAGAAAAGAAAAACTCTCACTAGTCTCTTTTTTAAATGAGGTCAATGCACACACGCATTGCCACATATTTCAATGTGCTTTGCATGACTCTGTTGCAGGTGATTGGAGGCTCGGGGCGTCTGTACACTTGCTTTGTGTCGTGTCACTACTGCCCGTGCCCGGCCTTCTCCTACACCGTGCTCCACAGAACTGAAGGCCTGCTGGTGAGTCTCCGACAAACTGTGACGCACACGCTGGGCTGCAGGTCAAACCTCCATGCTGACAAGTAAAGCTGGCAGGGAATGCTTGTTAAGATTTTCATTCTTTGGGTATACTTTGACACGTGTCTGATTGAATTGTTTTACTTTTTAGAACGTAGTTTTGTTTCTGTTGTTTAATGTATTTTTTGAGAAATCCATGTTTCAAAGTAATGTATCAAGAGATTTCCGTCCTGAATCCTGCAAGGGCGTGGATTTGATTTCAGAAATTGATAGAGCTAAAAAATGAAAGGTTGTTTTATATTTAAAAAAAGTAGTGTGTAAAGTGCTGTTTTTTATGCACTACCCTACTTAAAATCACATGTTGTTTCTGTTTATACTTCATGATAGATACCAGTGTGCATCTTACCTAAAAAGAGCTCTGTCCCAATATTTAATATTCATGCTCATCCTCAATATTCAATTAACAAAAGTGTCTGACCTTAGACAGAAGCAGATTACATGAAAGCCATTGTCTCTCGCCAGTCAGCCGCGTATCCTGGAGAAACCCGTCGGCAAGTCAAAAAGTGAGACGGAGCACAAGTTTACATGTGTGCAACAGATGGATTGTGGTCCGGACGTGTTCTCGTCTCCTCTCCGGCTGGCTGTTGCTCTAAAGATCTGTCAGCAAACGACCTGCGCTCTGCTCCGAGTATCAGGGAACTCAGCTCCCTGGAGGATGCTGCTAAAATCAGTGTGAGAAGCGGAGAGCTGTAACCGACCGTGGAGACTCCTCATGAGCGCAGATCAGCAGATCCCAGTACCCATGAAAAGACACGCGAAAGACAGAAATAAAACTCCTCACCGCCTCCTCAGACTTTTATAGCTTGGTAGATAAAGTTAGAGTCGAGGTCTTGTGTAGTTGCATGTGTGGAAGCTAGTTTTAACTTAACTCTCCAATCGTAAAGTCAGAACCGTGCAGTCTGCAGTCCTCCCCCGCTGGCGGGACGGGATGAGGCCCAACAAATCTGCCGGAGGACCGATAAAGGAGCTCGCCCGCCAACGGCAGACATAAATAATAAACAAGAGTCGACAGGAGAAGCTAGGAAACAAACTTCTGTACGTTGTCCTATTCAGCACCCTTTGGCTCATCGTTTATGTGAAACACTAAGCGTGGAGGAAATCTGATTTTTAATGCATCGATTGGGCCGAGGGTGAAAACAAGTCAATGATTAACGCGTTCATAGTGACGAGAGGAGCTCCTGCGTGTGTTCAGTGACACATACACACAGAGGCAGGGCCGCTGGCGTCACAAGTAACGTCTTATTCATCACACAAACGATCCATTCGGACAATAACACACAGTCATAATAACCCGCTCGATCACTGCGCTTTTCATTTTTTAGAAATGTTTATAACTTGATGTAAATATTAGAAATTGTTGTGGCATTTGCTTTGTGACTAATATTCTTGGATTGAAGTTTACTCGGGGCCAAAGCGGCTCCTCTCTAGTCTGGTGTTTACAGCGGATCTTTGGAATTAAATTACCGAAGCGCCATTTCGGGCCTCGAGGCGGCGTCATCGATCACATCGGCCCCCGTCCGTGTCATGAGTCAGCGTCTGCTGCGCTCTTCTCTCCACAGTGCAAACACATCCTGGCCGTCTACCTGTGTCAGGCCACGGGAGGGACTCTGCAGGAGAGCGTGTCCGATCAGCAGATGTCCATGCTGCTCAGCGGGACCGCCGCCCTGTGAGCCCCCCAGGTACGTTCAGGGCAGCAGGCGGACCGGCACGTCCTCGTGGGCCCTCTTGGACGAGAGAGAAAGAGAGAGACAATGTTTTTGAGACCCTTTGGGTCACCGCCGACTGGATGGGAGCACGGGAACACCGCCACGGCTTCTGCTCTTTCATTCGTCTCCGTGAAAGACACCAGCTGTTGCTTTATTTTTGAGTATGTGCGGCTTTATTTTTAGGTTATTTTGTTCTTTATTAGAAGCTGCATCAGTTAGGGATGTAGTGAGCGTCTGCCTGACTTCGGAAACGTTTGAATTTTCCAGTGTTTCCCGAGGTGTCACATGCAGAAATAAATCGTCACGTGGTATAAAGTTGTAATCAAGGAATACAGACTGGTCTGTAACAATATAAACATTGCCTTTTTATCAACAAAATAATTCACCATACATACAGGTTGCTTCATGTTAAATAGCAGTATCCGTTCGCAGTTGCAGTTTCGTAGAATGACAGACAGAGCGGCCTCTGGAGAGGTGGAGCCTCAGCGTGACGAGTGGATGTTTCTCCTGATTAGTAGAACGACACTACAGCATACTGACAGACTGATAGTACTTCGGAATGAAAGGCAGGAATGTTGAACGAGATCAACTTGTTATCGTCCATCTCACCTTTTTAAAATCACAAAAGAAGGCAATCGTTTGACATCAATCAAAAGCTTGTAGAAAGTTGGACACCTACAGTACTTATTTTTACACATCAATAAACAGACACAACAGTACAGTGTAGTTACAGTAAAGATGTCTCCATTGGAATGTACTAAAACGTTGGCACACTCCTGTATTTAGCCCTTGAAGTTAGTTAGAGGTGGACACAACGGCAAATGACGGTGAAGCGGCGGAGGCAAGTGCCCAACGCTCCTTAAACACCAACACGACAGAGTTAACACCAATAAAGAACACCAAACAGGAAACAATGGAACATGTCAGTGCAATGTGTTTTCATTTGTGTAGCGATGGCTCTGAGGTGACCCTCACAAGTTATGCTCCAAACAAAACTCTGCTTTAATTCACAAAAAAACATTTTTGTTGTGTGTGTGTGTGTGATTCATCACCCCATGCCAATTTATTCAGTTTTGTAAGCTCAACAGGACCGTTCACAATAATGCCGACCCCGAGGAAACGGTGGAAAGAGGTGCTGCCGCTGCGTTGCCTCAAACAAGGAAGAATTTGTCTCTCAGAAAACATTTCATCATCGTTACCTGATTCAAAATGATATTATTTTATTTGGGCCTCAGCTGGACTTTCTTTGCTATAGCGCCTTTACTGGCACTAAAAGTAAAGCGAATTGAGTCCTTAGTGCAACATATTTTAGAGGCTTCTTCCCTTAAACAGGAATGTTTTCTCAAATGAAGCCGCGGTGACCTCAGCAGCTTGTTGGAGGACCGACTGCCAACAGGGCAGGGGGGGGGGGACGTAAATTGCATTGATTTTTGACAAATTTGACAAAAAAAAATGTCTCCGTGCAGATGCTATATTTCTAGAAAGGGTGCAATCATTTCCCCACTTCCTGAGCTTTTGTCTGAAGAAATGTCAACATGGAAATTATCTGGAGCCCCGCCGCAGGTGTGTTTTGCTAAACTGCTCCTTTTGTCTGGGTCTGCGTGAGTCAATCGGATCGTGTTGTTTATGTAGGCGCCACAACAATGCGCTCAGCCACAGGGGTCATTTTGGGGATGGGAGAAGATTCATGTTACGGGCAAAGTAATTAAGTATGTTTGAGGGTCCCCGTCGTTTCTGATCCCTCCGTCTTCCGCCTGTACACACGTTTCGTTGTGGAGGATTTACGAGCACTTAGTTAAAGCAATAGCTCAAGAACCTCTCTGCTATAAAACAAAAAAAGTATTGATGGAGAAAATCTTGTTGTATATGGATCCAGTGATGGTCATGGGTATGACATCACAGAAGGGAAACGAGCCAAGAAGAACCTAACATGCAGACTTCTACCACTGTAGTAGTACAATTCTAGCCACACAAAGTTTTTTTTGATCTTCAAATAAATTAATAAACACTGTTGACAATATAAAATAGCAGGGTAAACGGAGTGTCGGTAGCATCATAGAATGTTGTTTTGGGATCCTGTTCACAGTCCTGCGGATCCAGTTAGCTTCAACATGTTTTTAAAATCAGAAATCCTTCACAATACAAAGGGTTACGTAAGACTCTCCATTCAACATTACACTGCCTGACCCCTGATTCATAAATAAATGTCCACATTCAAGGCGCGTTTGACATCGGTTCTTCACATATTACCCTCGTTCTGTAAACATAGAAACCTCAGTGGAAATTAAAGTCAAGACATCAGTTGACGCAGGTGGAAGTCGCCCTCCGCCCCGGCGCTCTATAGCAGAGGGTCGATGGTCATGTGGATCTGGTCTCTGTTGCGTCTGCTGCCGTTGGAGCTGAGGTACAGCTCCTCCCTGCGGCAGAGGAAGTGCTGAGTCAGGATCTTGCGGAAGGTGTTCCTGAAGTCCTGGATGCGGTAAGCGTAGATGATGGGGTTGACGGCGGAGTTGGCGTGAGACAGAATGATGGCGACGAACATGACGATGTCGTTCTTCTTCAGCTCCTCGTAAAACAGCGTGAGGCAGTTGAGGATGTGGACGGGCAGCCAGCAGACGGCGAACAGGCCGACGATGATGGAGAGGGATTTGGCCGCCCGGATCTCCTTCTGCAGCAGCCCGTGGTTATGGCTGTCCCCGTTGCCCACGCACTTGAGCTCGATCTGTCTCAGCTGCTTCCTGGCCACAGTAAAGATCTTCAGGTAAATGCCCAGCATGATGAGCAGCGGGGGCAGCACACACACAAAGAAATTAAAGTAGACCATGTACTTCATGTCCACCACACTCTCAAATAAGCACTTGGGCGGGCAGTCTGTAGTGTTGTCCGCCCCGGAGCTGCTGTTCCCGCAGCTAGTGGACTTCAAGTTCCAGCCAAAGAAGGGGATGAGGCCGATGACGAAGGAGAGGATCCATAAAATGGCGATGATCTCTCTGGCGGTCTTCCCCGTCATCAGCTCCTTGTACCTGGAGAGAAACGCAGCGCAGGACAACCGTGTTAATACTTTTCCCAATGTGGAAGTTTTGGACAAGGGTCACACTCAAAATAGGCTCAGAGAATGTAGTTTGTATTTTGTGGTGTCGGCTCTTGTTTGTGCAGCGTGCTGTGTGGCCGTATGACGAGTCACATTATTCTTCTGCAGCTCCTTCTGTGCACCAAGATGCACATCGGCCTAATGCAGGCTATGAATCGCTGGGACTTGGTGCATTCAAGTGTTGTAGAAAATATATTATCTTCGCAGTCCTTTTTTTTATTTATTTATTTTGAACCAAACAACAAAATACGACAACACAAACACACACACACACAAGCATCCATTCCCCCCATCACAGGCGACCCATCCAATAATTGTTGAGACTGTTAGTCTGACAGACATTGCCATCTATAGAGCCGCGCCACAAGCAAGGCTCAAAACAACAAAGCACTCAAACTCAATAAAACTTGGACAAACAAAAATGGACGGAGATCAGCTTCAAAGCCCTAAAGCTACCAAATTCATTTTAACAAGATGTTTGATTTCCTGAAGCTGGAACACTGTTTGTTAAAATTAAACGTCCCAACGATGGGCCTGACACCCTGATGTCGGATGCACCCTCAAATAAACAGCAGTTTGTGTTTTTAATTGGTCTAATAAATTAACCGTAGATGAGTTCACCTGGACTTGTTTCATCCCACTTCATTGTCTCATGGATGCTGTATCCCATATTGCTTTATTTATATTTATGGTACATCAGCTGCTAAATGAAAGCATGGCGTCTCCTGACAGTATCTCGCTTACGGCTCCGCTCAAGACACACATTGCTAAAATTACACCGTGTTGGGGCATTAAGACTTGAAATCGTTATAATTTTTATTTATTTTCTGTCTCATCTTTATGCTTTTTCTTTGTTTGATGCCTAAACTGTCCTACTAGTTCCATATGTTGGTTTTCACTCTTAATAAAAAAGGGCAGAATGTTATGTATTAGTTTGAAACAGATTGGGCATGTTTCTCATAAAGCTCGTCTCTCACAGGAATGTGACATGAGGTTATGAACGGCAGGTGCACTGAGGCCGAGATGGAGATTCGGGTCTGACTCACACGAGTGTCTCCTCGACTCTCACCGTCATATGAACGGCGCTCAGAGCAAAAGAAGCAGTTTCCTCAAAGTGGATCAGGCGAGCGGCCGCATGGTAATGACTCATATGACATCTGCGCACACACACACACACACACACACAGTCTTAGCTGGAAGTGCCAGAAATAATTTTATTTCTACAGCTGCATCTTACATGGTCACAGGATATCAGCACTTATAATGTGTGTGTGTATATAATTATATATTTATATGCATGTGTGTGTGTGCATTGTCTACTTCTTTATGGATAATTAAATGTGTTAAGTCGTTGTAGGATAGGTTCACATCTGACTATAAAGCAAGGTGTGTGTGTGTGTGTGTGTGTGTGTGTGTGTGTGTGTGTGTGTGTGTGTGTGTGTGTGTGTGTGTGTGTGTGTGTGTGTCCTTCACATATCTTGTGAACAGAGCATTGCTGGCGCAGTGAGCCCTCCAGCATGAAGCCACAGTGGGTCTTCACAGGCCACGGCTCATTGACTGCAGTTCACTTTTGCTACCGGATATATTAACTTTACAAACAAACGATTCCTCCTCACTTCCCTGGCACCAAACGTGCGCACTCCAAGCGGTCACTTCCCCTCACAGCGCTGCAAGCGCCACTTCTGACAGTCAATGGAGCGTTCCAAACGGGCTCGGCACTAATGTCTTATAAAACATACAAATAAATACCACAAAATGTCATGACAGAGTCATAGTGTATATACATAGTATGTCTTCAAATAGTCATAGTGTAGTATGCCATTAAAAGTGTTATAGTATAGTATGTCATAAGAATTCATGGTATGTCCGGTGATACTCAAATTACAGCCTGCGGGCCAAAGGGATGCCTGCCTACCGTTTTCTAATTCACAATCTGTTTTGTACTGATTAGTTATTCAAACAAACTCATAGAGCCGACTGAGTAAAAAACAAAAACACGTTCCAGGAGAGCGTCCTGACAGTTTAAAGGGCCTTTATTAACGGGCCCCTGGCCTCCTGACATTTGGCAAAAGGGGCCTCCGGGCAAAGCGAGTCGGGTAACATATATATATATATATATATATATATATATGTATATATATAGTATGTCATGAAAAGTCATAAAAGTGTCAAAACAACAACAACATATGATATGCATAGTCTTGTATGTCTTTGGCAAAGTCAGTCTTAGTATATTAAGTCTTAAGAAAGGTCACAAAAATGTCAAGTCATAATGGGATAACTGTGAATAATGTAATAATTTGAATGAATTAAAAACTCAATGTAAAAATGTGCACATAATGTAAGAAAACCATGAACGCATAACGTAATAACAGTTTAGTGAATTATGTAAAAATTGTCACATTAAAACTAAGCAAAAACAATTGTTGAATAATGTATTCAATTTAGTGCATTTGTATTTTAAAAAAAGGAATTTCAAGTATGGGAACCCTTCATACATGACATTAGATACATAATGCAAGAGGCATATTTACCCTGAAGCCGATGTTTATTTTGGGACGTGTTGAACAATGTTGTGCAACCAGAAACACAAATATACAAAACACACAAAAACATAACTCTGAAACTCAAGTTCAGTGTAAATCGTACGACTTAAGGGACAATAAATTGTAAAATAAAGTAAGAATAATAAACTAGAAAATAAAATGTATATCAAGATATGGCAACACTTTCTATAATGCCCATGTCTATAATAAATAAACGTGCTTACAACTGTAATAAGCACTCATTATTCATACTGCTTTATGACAATAATCGCAACACAAAAACCATAAAGCATTTGATATTGACTTATAAGGTCTTATAAAGTATCATCATACGTTATGATTGCTAATCACTAACTGACACCTTTTTTGCAAGAATCATGTGTATTATAACTCACATAGTTGTAATATTATAAACTAATAAGTTTCTCTAATTGTTGGCTTTAAGTGAAGAAAATATATATATATATATAACAAAGTTGCTACATTTATTTTTACTTTACAAACAGTGACCATTTAAAGTAACTTATAGTCACATTATAACAGTAATTATAATGTATCACAACTATGGGATTTATAATACACTATAAAACATTACAGTTGTTAATATAAAATGCATTATAATGTGTTATGTTTATAGTAATAGAGCATTATGAATATGTATGTGTGCTTATAACTATGCAGTGTTAGAAGTATCTTGGCCGAAAGGCTGCTAGTGTGTGCAGCTACCTTTACAGCTCAATACATTCACGTTTACATTTACATGGCAGGTGTTACATCACAAGTCGCTGACGAAGGTCCTAAAAGATACATAGAAGTTTTCGTTCTGGCCTCAGATAAGAGAGAGTATGAATGGAGGGTCCTCTGCAACAGTGATTCTCAAGTGGTGGGTCGCGACCCAATTTTTGCCGGCTCTGGTTTCAACTCAGCACTTGTCCCTCTATGTTTTCCGCAGCGTGTGCCAGGTTGGGACAAACCATCCTGATATGGGAGAGACTCTGGGTTGTTAGGATAATTCAATTAAACAGCCTACTGAATATAACATTCACAACTGATGGCGCTGCCTGCATGACAGGAAACAACTTTGGGATTGTGAGGAGAATTAAGTGCTGCTTAATTTTCTGTAAAGTGTTTTTCAGTATTTACCTACTGATGAGGTAATCATAAGAAAAGTTCATTTTGTATATATGAATCCTTTTGAATTGCATTTTTTGTTTTATTTATTTTGTATTTGTGGAAAAGCTGCTCCTCCAGACAGTGACTTGTTCCATAGTAAAGTGTTATAGATTCAGTGAGTGTGTATTCTCACTTAAAGTTAGGTCATTTCAGTCTTTTTGAAATGACTTCTTAGTTGTTGGACTTCTTTGTTTGTGCATGAAAGCTGTTGAGTCTGTTTCAAAATGGCTGAAGACTTTGAATTGTTATGTATGTTGTAATACCTCGTGTCCTGAAGATGCACTTTTTGGTTTTTAATTAAAATGCAGCTAATTGAGTGTAAAAGGGAATATTTCCTCTCTAGCATCGCCACCAGCTGCTCGTTTTGGTTTATCATAAAACTTGTTTTTGTGTTGTCATACATATCCTGTACTGTCTCAGGTTCAAACTGCACCATCTTTTCATTAACTACATTTGAGAAGTTGAGAATGTTCCTCAATTTGGGTCGATGGTGGTCCCGGAGCCAGACCAGTTGAGAACCACTGCTGGAGATCTCACACTCAGCGTTCCACGTTACCACGGTGATCAGTGTGAGGCGTGATGAGGCGAGTTCAAACCTTGCAAAGTGAGGCGATGGGGTTCCTTCACAACAACACACGTGACTAAAATCCACTTATTATATATACAAAAATAGTCATAGTATAATCATAAAGGTCATAGTGTACAATGCCGTTAAAATATAGTGCAGTATGCCAAAAAAAATGTCATAAATGTCAGAGTTTTGGTCCAAAGTAAACTGGAGAACAGATTTAAGGCTTTAAGTTACGACCAAACTTTCTCGCTTCCCTGGAGTGAAGAGCGGTTTCCTGAGGTGGCCGAGCAATATGTATTCATATCCCCATAATGTACATGCAGAGTTATTGCTCCGTGGTCACATTCCTCGTGTGATTCCAGCATGTCATACTTCTGCCTCGTCCCTCATCAACAGTCAAATATAAATAGAGAGGGTGGCAGGAGTAACGCCCCTTTCTCACTTTGTGACAGTTTTTGGACATTTTGGCACTTCTGTGCCACGGAGGTTTAATCTACATCATTAATTCATCGTTCTCTGCGGGAAATACAACGATAAATATAAAGCCTTCCCATAAGAGGCTGTAAGAAACGAGAATGAAGTCGGGCTGCGAGGAAGTGGGTTCAACATGCGGCAAATCAGACTGTTATAGCGCAGACAGGAAGTGTGTGCCATTAGCGCGTGGTTTCAGAAGCAGAACACGTTGCTCGTAAAATGAAATTTGTGTTGAAGGAAAAGCACTTTATCATTAGGCCAGTCTACCTCGTAGGAGTCTTATAATAACTAATATCCCCAACAGTTAATTATTTATCAGCGGTGCCCCGCCTCTGTCCGGCGACCCCCTGCAGGGAGACGAGGGGCCGCCCCGGGGGCCGTGAATAATACAGCGCTCTGCCGCAGAGGGAGGAGAGGAACCTTCAGAGCTCACGATGTCCTCGTCTCCCTGCTTCTCTCTTTCTTCTGTCCGTCAATCACAAGTACAGCAGGCAGCACACGGTCCGTTTCCCAGAGGGTTCATCTCCCGCCCGCCCCGCCCTTTCTGTTTGGACGCAGGCAGCGGGCGAGCGGCTGAATGGATTAGTTCTGGCATGACAACAGCACGCTGGCATCTATCTTTGTTTTGCTTTCTTCCCCTGCTCCATTCTCCATACATCCCCTTCTCTTCTCTCTGCCGCTGTGCTTCCGCCCGGAGCTACAGACCTCTGCCAGGCCACACACACACACACACACACACACACACACTCTAAAACGCTCACAATATCGGCCTAAATGTGCAGCAGAGTCCGGCTTTAATCACAATCTAACAGGTGGCCCTTCACACAGGGAGGGGGGCGGTGTTGTCCTTAGCCTGCCGGTGTGTGTGTGTGTGTGTGTGTGTGTGTGTATGCAAACAGAGCTGTTCAGCATTTGCATTATGAATTGTATTTGTGAGCGTGTCTCTCAAAAACAAGTTGTATAACACAGTAAAGGCACGTTAACACAAGTCTCAGTTTGTAAAGCGTTCACGGGCAAATTAAGATGTGGTCATGCAACAATCGTTTTAGCATAGGCAGAGAAGGTTACATGTAGATCTAATTATGTTCTTATTGGCTCATTACTGAAGTGAGACCTCAAAGTCTATTTGTTAGGAGTGAAATACTCCTTTAGTGGTCGTCGGCCGTTTTCTTTCCCTCAGAAAATTGAGTCTGTGGTCGGCTTTGGTTTCACAGCAATAACACAAACTTTTTTTAACCTCCTGCCAGTAATCATCATGAGTTCAGCACTCAGCAGCTCTTAGTGTCACTGTGTGTCTGCATCTGGAAGCATATTTCCAGCAGCTTCTCGTGTTCCTCTCCACCCATCAACTGAGCCTCGACTGGTTCTGTAACTTTTTCATTATATATGTACATCAGGATGTACATTTTATCGCAAAGACAGGAAGACCCTTAAACTGCGCATTAGATTGACGGTGCCCACTTTTACTGACGCCCCCTGAGGCAGAGCTGCAGCTGTGGGTGGGCGAGGGACCTTTGAGGGCTCTGATGTGCTAAAGGTTATTTGAAAGCCAGACCAGGACGGAGGGACAACATAGCTGAAATGTATTTTTCTGAGAACGGCAAACATTGGAGACGGGGGCTTGATGGGTGTGCGCCTCTGTCTGTCATCTCATGGGGTTTAAAACATCTGGCTTTGGCCTTTCACTTCCACTAACACCATCTGTGAAAACACTTTCGACTGAGAGTCCCAGAGGCCTGCAGACTGGCCAAACTCACACACACACACGGCCGCCATATCACTGTGGACATGTAATTTGAGCTGAACGTTCAAACTGGTCGTATTATCGCTTGTGTGTGTTGTGAGGCCGGGCTTTCAGAGGAAAATATAAAATGGCACGTTATGAGCGTGTCACCGGTTTGGAGGCTTGTGTTTTTTTACTGTATGAGGAGGCAGAATATGAGGTTTGGTTTCCATCCGTAAGTCAAAAATAGAAACAGAAAAGTGGATTTTACAAGCCACTTGGTTGACAACTTTTATCCCAGACTAGTGTCAAAGTGTCCTTTCCTGCCAGCGTGTGAGCCTAATGGAAATGACGGCACACGGCACAAACCGCCCCTAGAACCACATCCAGTGCCCACAGCCACCACTGCAGTGAGTGTCGCCATTAAGAGAAAACACAACTGACAAGTGTCTGACATGGTGAAATGCCAAAATAAAACAACACCTAGAGCCAGACAACTCCCATCTGATAATAAAAGCGTGTATTCATCAATTTACGGGAAATCTCCATCAACGCTGAGTCGTCTGCCTCGGCTCATTTCTGTTCCCTCAGGCGGCCTTGTGGACGCGGCTCAGAGGATTTGGGTGGCCTTTACCATCACGGCCTATAGAAGTGACGGTGTGGGCGGGTATTGATCCGGCGGGCTGCTCCTGGTGGGTCACATCGAACAGCTGCACAGCTGATCTTTGCATCTTTTTTTGCGAGCTGCAGGAGGCGTCAGATGACCAAGAGCATGTCTCTTGCGTGTAAAGGCGACATCATCTGAACCCTTTTCGATTGTCTAATCGAGGTTATAAAACAGTCACATAAAACAAGTGTTTGCCAAGTTCGTCGCGGACACCAGATTAAAATATTATTTGGAGAAGTATCATCTGATTATCCTTCCAAGTTTAGATATCAACTGTGCTATTTTTCATGAGATCACAGAGCTGACATACTGGTTCCAGATCCTGAAGTTGATTATTTTCATATATGAAATATAGGACACGTCAATTTATAGGAATCTTTTAGCGAGATAGGATGAAAGCAACTCATATCTTTCTGCGTATTTGACACATTGTGTATTAACAAGTGATTAAACCACCACAGCACTTTTCATTTAAAGTGAAACCGTTATTAATTAACTTTGATTGATTTTTTTTTTAAAGCTAAACCACTCTACTAGTTTGCGGTGTTATCATCTTCACCCCGTTATCTTGTCAGACGAGAAAAATAACTTTCACCTACTAAAGAATATTCAAATAAATTCCACATCTGTCATTAAAGCAAAAAAAAAAAATGGTACTCACCTCAAAGGAATTTTGACGGCCACATATCTATCAATAGCAATAGCGAGGAGGCTGAAGATGGAGCTCTGTGTCAGTACCAAGACAAAACAGGCCAGGAAGAGGCATCCGTAGAAGTCCAGATTAATGCCGATGCTGATGGTGATGGCAAAGGGGATGGCGAGGCAGCCCACCAGAATGTCAGCCACAGCCAGAGACACCAGGAAATAGTTGGTGGCATTCTTCAGAGTGGTGTTGATGGCGACGGCCCAGCAAACCAGTACGTTGCCCGATATGGAGAGAACAGCAATTACTACTTCAATCACGATGTAGAACGGATTCATCTCAGCAAAGTCTGTTGAAGGACACCGGCTGAGCATAACTCAAGACGGTCACGCACACGCACGCGCGCTTGCTTCTAGTCACAGAGGAGTAAAGAAGTCTTTCTGCTGTAATCCAGGAATATCCCACAAGTGTGAGCTGTGGAACCAGCCATCTGTTGAGAAAGAAAGGAATTCACTTCCAGGCAGCTCTTGCATCACACTGTTGCTGAAGGCTGCGGTGGCTGCGTGTTAGTGCGTGGATCCGTCCCGCCCGCTGCCAACCTGGACACACGAAACAGACAGAGTCCCCGCGCGGTGTTCTCGCTCACCTTAATGAACCAGCACGCCGTCCCTCTGCGACCGGTCTGTGGAGAGCTGCAGCGGCGTCTGTAGATCCGCAGCGCGAAGTGTGGCACGCAACTTCCCCAAGACAGCAGTTATGGAGTGGACGGGGAATGCAAGAAAAGTAAAGAGGTACAAAAAATTAAAATAAGAAAAAAAAAATCCCCTCAAAAGCCACGCCCCAAACACACGCGCGCGTATGGGGTTACAAGTAGCGCGGTGTGGGTGGAATCCCAAACGATCGTACCGCTGTGCGTAATTACGCGCGCATTTAACGCCATTCAACCACGTGCTTTCCGTTTAATGTAAACTCTGCAGTGTTTGTACAGCACACACAGACACAGACACACACAGACACGCGGCCGCACCTACTTTCAATCAGCTCTGAAATTGTGTAATTTTTGCCCCCAACACGCCAGGGTGCCCAAAATAACTCGATATAAATAAATATAACATTGTTTAGCTTTCGCTTTTGGCTGAAGCAAACACATGAGATCAGAGTAAAAGGTAATATATCAATAAGGATATCAGTTTTAAAGAGAGGAAAAGTCTCATAATATCCCTGAGTGTAAGACTAAGTTTGATCCAATGGCAATGGCAGACCCATTTTATTGTTTTACGATGTTTCCATTATGTATTACCTGCTGCAGAAATGTGTTAAAGTAGAAAAGGTGTGAGGTGGCAAGCAGGGAACACTTTTCCAGTCAGTGTTCCCACATGCCCAGAGGTTTCACAACCCTGGCACAGAGCTTTAGAGGGAAAAGTGGAAAAGCAATCTAACAGGAATACTCACACAGCTGGTGCCTTCACTGAAGAAAATGAGTGCTTCAACTCAGCATCTTTGTGTCAAAACATAACCTGAATAATATTTTTTTTTAAAGTGAATAATTGAATATAAAACTTGACAATCCTTTATTGAGCAATAGTCATCCACCAGGCCTGCAAATCTGACATCTGTAAATAGAAAACTGCACACACTTCTGTCCACAATCTCACTTTTCAGGATGCACGTCTTGTAAATAAATAAATAACACTTTAAATCTCCCCAAACATAAGGGCATCTGCAAATGGAGGCGTGTCTACATCACACCACAGAGTGGGCGCTGTGGCTCTTCTCTGACATGTAAAAGTCCTCGTCTCCGTCATAATTTAACATGACAATGTCAAATATGTATATTTTGCAAAGCAGCTGCAGAACCATAGTTGTTGAGACAGTCTTGATGGAAAACGTGAAGAAAACACAGGAGGGCGCGAAGCGGTGGTTCGATTCTGCCCATCTTTGAATCATATTTAGTTTCGCACCATGGCAGCTGGGGTTTGTTTGATTTATACTCTTAATACTGCACACAATTAAGGGTGAAAAATATAAAGGCTTCAATTCTACTCAAACCCGTCAGTTCAAAATACTCTCTCTGCACAGTACGGCTCCAGCTAGTTCACAATAAGCACTCCGTATGAGAACCGATCCGGTTCTTTAAAGCTACATTCCAGCCAACGGAACAAAGTTGACCCAAAGCTTGGTTCCACACCGCCTCACCCGCGTGTTGCCGACTGCGCACCCAGACAGCCGGGTGGGAAACACGTCCACCTCGAGGAGATGCCCTCCAACAACGTGTGTCTTGGGAGAAGATTTGGCATAAGTTGAAAAACAACCACAGCCGCAGCATTTGATTCACAAACACTGACAATTAGCAAAAATAATGGAACATATCTTTTCTACTGATGTCATTTTGTCAATAGAGAGGGAAAAAAATAAATAAAGAATCAGTTCTGAATCCTCCCTCAGTCATGCTGTCAACTGCCGCAGGGCTTGAAAAGTATTTTGCACCATAAAGTGTTAGTTGTTTGTGAATCAGATGCCCTCTGGACACTTGAAGGTCGTAAGAAGGTGATGTGTTTCCTCACTGCAGTCTGTGTAACGTTGGGCCTCCGCGCTCACTGTAGTGTCCCGTTGAGAAACGAGACGACGAGCAGCTCCGTGACCGTTTTTTTTACATTTCTCCACGCACGCAGAACTCCTCGCTCATGTCCCTGGCGTCGAGCGGTGAGCGAGGAGAAGAGTCCAGGTGGCAGCGCTCGGTCTGTCCGGGAAGGTAAATGTAGTGCTGACCGACGCTGGACGTGAAAGTGCTGCAGTGCCTCCGATTCGTCGGTCAGGTCTCAAAGTACTTGTAGATCTGAGAGACGTACTGCATGACGCTCTGCCAGTCCGGCCGGTCCGTCTTCATCAGCTCCTCCATGTCCTGACGAGCACAGAAAGAGGGGTGAATGAACAACTTGAGCGTTTAGGTGTGGAGTGGCGTTTGATCATTTTGATCATCGGAGCTGAAAATGCTGCAAGATCTCTGATCGGATCTTCTGATCTGAGTTTTATTTTGAATGTGAATATCTGATGTGAGCAGCGTTATTAAGAAGTCACTCCTGAGGAGAGCATCTGCCAAATGCCATGGATGTTAAAAGGTTTTCAAAATGAAAAGTAGTCAAACCAGCGATCATGTAACATTTACATTCTTCACTATTGATTGAGTCACTCATTGAGGAAATAGATAAGGCAGGTGGTCAATGAGGTGCTTAAGGGGATTTACATTTGTTTTCAGTTAATAGCGGTTTCCTTTTTACATGCTTTTTGTGTACTTTTATTTTTTTTTTTTTTTACTCAGACGTTCGACTGTCTTGATCAAGTTATTTACTTTTTGACGGTTACCTGAGAGTGAGTTTACCATCTAGAGTGAATGAGGGACCTTTGCAAGACAAATGAAAGCAATGTGCTGCTCAGTAATGCTGTGGGTTTCAGAAAACAAACTTTAAGCAACTGTGAGAAAGAAAAAGGGAAGTACTCTCCAGTATGAGTCTGCAGTTGGCCAATCAGCCGACGGAGATTAGTCAGTACATGACTCCATGCAGATTCATACAGAAGCTTCAGTACAGTCACTCCCATGTTGTCAAACATTCCTGACGGGCGAATGATCAGCTACTCTCTGGACTGTCTGATGATTCTGTTTATGCGGCCCAGAAAGGAGCGATTGAAAAGTTGAAAGTCGTTTGCATGGGAAACAGATTCCCATATCTGGTAACCAACCGCAAGCACGCAACAGAGAATTAATAACTAGTGTGACCTTTGGTCTCAGTGAAACATTTAAGCCTAATTCACTTCCTTGCTGACGTCCAGCTGGCTCCTCCACATTTAGAGCAAACTGTTGGGCTGATTTGTGTGTTTTCAGTTTCAGTTTAAGTCAGAGCAGAGCAGATATTTTAGTTGGACTGAAAGAAATCCTAAGAAGATACATTATTCTTCTTAGGATTTCTTGACCCTTATGAACATTAAACTGTTCAGTTCTGGTTCCGTCACATGAGAGATTTCTGTGTTTGTGTGTTTTTTTTCTGTCTCGGTTTTTCTCAGTGGTTTGAAGTGGGCGGGGCTTAATTAGAAAAAGGTGATGTTACGAGCTTTCCAGCACCAATGAAGATTAAACAAAACGTTTCAGCCCAAATTTGATAACGGGTAATGAGCTTGTTTGCTCGTGTCGCGAGGCTATTGTCAACCCAATCTGATCAAACTACACCCACGCAGTCCTGATGAAGAATATCACCGGAGTTTGTGACCTTTTAATAAACAATATAACTTTAACTTTCAGATTGTTTCTTATCTAGTATTCAATATGTTATTTTAAAACATGTTTCCCGCGGCTTTACTGAAAAATCCATCCTGAAAATGCTGTTCTTAAAAGTATAGTTTAACATTGTGGGAAATACTGCATGTTTATTTGGAACTTGTTGAAGGATTTCAATGAAAAAGGTGTTCCCACATTTATGTATATGTTCTCCCACATGCTAGTGACATAAGAGACACGTTAATGTGTGATCCTTATAGGTGCTTTTTTTTTTTTAAACCTGTGGCCAGTGGCTTGCGCTTAACCCTGCTTCCAGTCTTTATACTAAACTAAGCTAACGATTTAAGCAGGATGTTATGCTCACATAAGTCATTTCTAAGGAGAGATGCTAATGTTTTTACAAACCAACTAAGCCAATCAAAGTCAAATTGTAACAGAACTATAAAGCAGGTTAGTTTTTCTCTTGATGCAAAGTGTTGTACATTTCCAGCCCGCAGTGGTTGGCTCAAGGCAATCCAGCAAGAAAGGACTCGGGAACACAGTTAAGCTCAAGACTGTAAGGAGGAAACATGGTCAGATTAAATGGCTGTGAGGCATCTCACATCCTGAAAGTTTGGTCAATCAAAATGTGCTGTTTCCAAATTGTCTAATCAAAGGGTCATTTTGTGTTATCTCTCTGTATTAACTATCTGTGCCATCTGAGTGTGTGTGTGTGTGTGTGTTGGGGGTCTCTGACAGCTCAACTCACCAGAGAGGGTTTGATCCCGATGCTCCCGGCGGCCTGGAAAGCCAGGGTTAGATTCCGGTCCTGAAGAAAAACAAATCATTGTGCGTTCAGACACTGTGAAGCTCTCTGCTCCCCGCCATCCTGCAACACCACACATGGAGGTCTGAACGGCAACAAATACATGTATAAACCCCTCCACACACCCAGGAGACCGTCCAAAACATATGCTAGCCTCAGCTTGTTTGCACGAGCCTTTCAGTGTGTTATAATGTTACCATGTTATGTTGATGAATGTAAAGCTATACGGTGAACCTAATCAACAACCCCATTAATAAATTCCTTTAGATTTAGCCCTAATTCCCCTGATGCAACTTGAGACTTTTGTATCGTCACTTGATGACAATTAGTTGTAGCGGTTGAACAATCCCCCCCACTCTCTCTATTTTTTTAACCTAAAATAGTCCAACTGTCACATTGTTTGTTTAAAACATCTATGTTAAAGGGCATAGGAGGGCAGTAATGGGATTATTGGGAGAACAGATTAGACTGGTAAGAGGTCGGGTGTTTGGGCCTCAGGAAAAGTCATTCAGCAAGAGTTATTAAAGCCAACAGGGTCTATTGAATTATTCAGAGAGACGTCTCTGTCGCCCACTCAGTGGGACACGTTCACACACCGATATGACTAATTTGTTATGCATGTCAGGCCGGGTTGGAGGTGTAACCTTTTATAAAACATTTTGGTATACTATAATATGACTTATTTATTACATATTTCACTTTGACTTAATTAGTTTTGAAACAAACTATACAAGGACTTTTTTTTATAAAATACTATACTATAACAGTTTTAAGGAATACGACACCATGATATTTTTATTACATGATGCACTATAGCAATGACCTTTTTATGACAAACTATACTATAACATTCATTCTGAAATACTATACCATTTTTATGACATTCATTTTAGTTGACACTAAAGTTAAAGCTATATTAGATCTCACTGTTCTGGTACAAACTGATAAGAAACCATTGAGTTTGCACATGATCATAAAATGATGTGTGGGTCACGATCCAGACATGCAAGCAAGTAAGCATTTAGATCCAGTGATTGGAGATGTATGTGTGTAGGGAAAGACTACATTTAAGGGTATGAGGAGAGAGCGTATGCATAATATATTTCGTATGTGTTCCATAAATACAGTACATTGGTTTCCCATCACTTTGGTGTGCTTAAGTTGCACTTCTGCCATGCTGCTGAGGGTCTGACTACCTGTTGAGACTGGGACTAGTGTGGGATAGGACCTGACTGTGTGCAATCTTCCAGTAATGTTCTACCTTGTCTTGACTGATGAGCTCATGGTAGGGGATGTGGGCAGGCAGATATGTGTGCAAGAGGGCACAGAAAGCCAAGCCGTCACTCCAACTGCTGCTGAAGTTGGTCACATCAATATTCTGTCGACGGCAAAGAGGAGACAAAGGGCAGTGGAAAAAAACATAGAAGTTACAAGCGAGTCAAAATCAATATCACATAATGATAATGAGCTTAAAGTGCGCATAATTTGTGTTAGAGCGCAAATAGCCTCTTTACAACATGAACAGGCCATGAAAAAAAGCCATTAAGTCATAGAACCACAGGAAATCAAAAGTGAATGCTATTGTATGCTGTTCTGGGTCGTGTTTCCTTTGGGAGGTTATTCTTCTTGGATCCCAATGAAGCCTCCAATAATCTTTCTGATCTCTCCTCTGTGTGAGGAACGTGCATAGCAGCATGTCCAGTCGGTTGTGCTTTTGTTTGTGCGTGTGTTTGCTATTCACAGAGCATCGTCAGCCCATACTCTGTTTACAGCGTATTGGAGGCCTGATAAGAGCAGAGAGGTCAGAGGAAAGACAACCTCCGGGCCATTGTTTGGCATTGCAGGCTCACTGTGAGATAGATAAGTTATTTCCGGTGTCTTCTCGTTTGTCAATCTCACGAGCTTTGGGAATGGGGCTCACCGCCAGGAAGACTCCCCCGGATCAGGAGTGTGTGTTTGGGAGGCTTCATAGGACTCCCATACCCAAGCACACGCTGAACCAGGGGAAGTTACAGAGGTCGGCTCCTGGTCCATCGAGTATAGGTGGAAATATTCAAAGAAAATGCAGACATGCATATACTGTGTTTAATACAGCAACGTATTGCTGCCAACATGACCGGGAAAAAAAGCCCAGTTTCTAGTTTCTAAGGAGAAGTTAGAGCTTATCCTCAGAGGACCATGAATGCCAGTACAAAATGTCATGACAAACCATTTAATATTTGTTGTGTATTATATAAGAGAAGAAGCCTTGCTGTACTGTTACCATACTGCAAAAAGCAGAAGTTAAATGTGTACTTTTTAAAGACTTGTTAAAAAGGGATTAGATTTTTTTTTTTTTTATTGTTTGGGATAAACTGCACTGCATAAAATATCTTTGGGTACATCAGTGTGTCTGTACACAAATCATTGACTCAAGTGAGATGCTAAAGATTGGAAATGCAGCATGTGTTGTTTACTGTGGCTCTAAGCCAGTGGTCTTCCTTGCTGGCCCGGGGAACCAGAGCTAATTAAACCAGTGACTGATCCATAAATGGGGAATGTAGTTTATTACCTGATAGGATGGGGAAAAGCAGCGAGACAAGAATTAAAAATCACAGCTTTAAGTCACTGCAGTAATTACTGAGCTCTTATGAACTGCTTGTTATTTGTGATGGCTTTCACTCGTTGGTGTTATAGACGGCAGTTACCTCACCTTAACACTTGCTGTGGTTCAAGGTGAGAGCATGTCCTGCCTGTCAGAGTAGCCACTGCTGCTCGCATGGCTGTAGACTCAAAGTCTTATTAAATTATGCATGTTTTTTCTATATTAATATACAGTAAATATTTGATTATGTTACCGTTAAAGATCTCCCTAAATTTGAAACTGAATATGCCCTATATCATGCCTTAAATCTGATTAGTTAAAATTAATGAGCCAATCATTGTTGTCCAACTTGAGTCATCAGGGAAAGTTTCACAAAAACATTAGTGGTCACCAGGGGATATGAGGGAGCAGCTGGCTCATCTGAATGAAGCCAAACAGGACACATTTGTTTGCGTTCACTATCATTTGTCATGCAATGCAGTCGATCTGTATGTGACCAAGAATCACCCAATCAGTCACAAAACGTATGATTATCATAAGAGAAACAATCACAAAATAAAACTCCCATCATTATATCCTAAAAGAACACTTTCACACTAGCATGTACGACAGTATGAATTAACAGCAATGTTTCACATCAACAGATAACATTTTGATCATCTAATGCTTTCATTGTGTAACAGAGGCTGATAACGAGAGTGTTTGGATGCTTGAGTCTCCTCTCCGTCAGTCAGTGCCCGTCTATTATGTCTGGAGGGCAGACTTGTGCAGTCATGTCATCCTGTCATCCCACATTCTTCTCATAACTCCCCCCGTCTCTCTCTTAGCTGGCTCATAAACAGTACTATTAGCACTGTGCAGACTGACACACACACACACACACACACACACACACACACACACACACACACACACACACACACACACACACACACACACACACACACACACACACACACACACACACACACAGTGATAGGGGTTGATCAGACCCCAGAGACTCTTAGACCAAGATAGACAATGACAAATAAGATGATAAGAGAAGCTGCAGAGTGCAGTTTGAACGTGTGTGTAAGAGTGTGTGTCCGGGTGATCTGATGCGAACCGATGCCCTAATCCAGGACAGGGCAGGTAGGTTGGAGTTCAGGGTGGGAGTGGGAGAGGAAAGGGGTTGCGTGTGGGGGTCGGGCTTCGTTCGGGATAGAAAAAGAGGGAGAGGCATGAATGCTAAAACAGCAGTGGACAACAACAGCTCTCTGGGAGCCGGCTCAGAAAAGCAAACACAGCATCAAGCGACAGGAAGCGTCTCACTCGGCACAAAAGGCAGAGCTGCGGCTTTTTAGGGCTCAGAGAAAGAGAATATATGAGAGAGAGAAGCAGGGGATTGTACAGAGGATGACTGGACAGGGAGAAAGAAAAAAAGAGGGAATGTCAAGTTGATCTGTATCGGCTTATATTTGCTTTGCTCTGCCTCAAAGTGGGAAGCAGATAAGTTCTGTGGTAGCATCAGCAGATACATTTCAAGTAAAAATGAGCCTTGAAAGTTTCATTAGGGAACAAAATGTAGAAAAAGAAGAGCCAGACTAGAATGGGTCAATGCTACAGAACTGATTCTCTCTCTTTTAATGGTGCACAAGAAAGACACAGCTCAATTGAAAGATCTCGCCGACGTCACTGAAAGCAAGTATAAGCAGCTACTTTAGAAAGCTCGTGGAAAAGTGGAAAGCGTGGTGGGTTTGTGTCGATTTAATGTAATATCTATACTTTCTATATCGTTCACAAACGTGCAAACAGGGCTGGGGTGTACCTCACGATCATTTCTTACTATGGACTTAGAAAAGAGTGTCCACTTTCCTACCAGTTTAAAAAAGTATAAAATGATACAATGATAAAAAACAAAGAAAAGCCGCAAGTCCTGAAAATGAAGAAGATGGATACAGCAAATGTTAAGTTTTATTTTTTAAGAGAAAATGCCTTCAACAATGAATTGATTGATTGACGGCCATTTTTCTGTCAATCAACAAATCAGTTAACCGATTAATCAAGTAAATATTTCAACCAAGGGCAGCATAAGCTCTCTGTTGTAAACCATTTAGAGATGGAATTCCCAGACAAGCTGGACACAAGCCAAGCACTGAAAGCAACACCGACAGCAATTTAACGCTGTGTGCAGCAATGGGAGTTAAGTGTGTGTGCACTCTGCTGCCACGTGTGAAGCTACTGGACTGGTGTCTCTCCCAGAAACCTGGAGTTAAGCCCCTCTGCTTTCAGGCTTTCATGACACTTGGCACCCCGATGTCAACGTGCCGTTATTGCAACGTTGAGCTCTCGCTTGCAGATCAAGAATGTCAGAAAACAAAACGCCAAAGCACAATGCGACATGCAGCGATTGAGCAGGGAAAGGATGGAGGATATCTGTGACACACACACGCACACACAGCTTGTTAAAAAGACATCACTCTAAAGAGTGAAAGCAGGAGACATCAAGCCTGGGAGAGCCATCTGACTGATGAGTCTCAGTATATTTCCTGTCACAGAATCTCGCTACCTCACCTCGAATGAGTAGGGCAACACGGAGACAAACGACCGAGAATGAGATGCGAGGAAAGAACAGAAAGAATAGAGGAAAAAAAGAGAAAAGAAAGTTTGAATTAGAGTAACAGAGAGAGAGAGAGAGAGAGAGAGAGAGAGAAAACGCCCTAATGTATCATGCCATGAATCACAGTCATGAGCAATGGCCGGCTGAAAGTCCGGGCAGGCGGGACTATGGAGAAAAAAACAGGGCAACAAGGAAGGTCACAGCGCTGGTGGAGCTTGATAGCGCTGCTCTCCATAGACTCATCCTGTCTATACATGGGATTTAATGGATGTGTTCTGCACACATGACAGGATAAAGAGTGGGGAGGGCGACAGGTTACAGAGGGCACAGACCAGCTGCACTGATGCTCTCTGACAGATCTCTGGTGGAAAATGTTCACATACGATAACAACATAGTCTTTATTGATATTATTACCATTATCTAAAGGAGACCTCTGAGCCAAACGTAATCATAGCTGGACCGTTGATTTATTTTTTTGACTCTTGAACTCAATTCTAATTTGAATTTACTGTATGCATCGTGGATCACCGGGTGAAGTGTTAAAAAGTGATCCCCCTGCCTCTAGTCCTTCTACTGAGCTATGGTTGTATACATCCTGGACCTCTGTTCTGTCAATTCTCTCATCTGATTCAAAGTCTTCAAATCAGACATAACTATTTAGCACAACCACTTGTCAAGATGTCCAGGGTTACTCATTATTCAAATTTGAACCAGATATTGTTTAGTTATCATGATTACTGAGGATTTGAGGAATCAAAAAAACAATGCAGCACATTTATTAATAACAACTGTCTTCTGTTATTTTACACTGATGATCTCACTAGGCACAATTGCTGTTAATCCTACATTCTTGAAATATACATTAACGGCTACTCTTCCCCTCCTCGATGTCTGACCTCCATTCCACACTCGCTTTGGGTCCATTCCTTCCTCTTCAATGGCTTTGTGTGTGTGTGTGTGTGTGTGTGTGTGTGTGTGTGTGTGCGTGTGCGCGTGTGCGTGTTTGTGTGAGTGTGTTTGTGTGAGTTTCCCAGACGTGGCCGGATGAGCTGTGCTCTGTCAGGGCCAGCTGAGTCTCATGTTCAGAGCCTTTGGTCATTGTTCCCATCCTGAACAAACAGCTTATTTATTTTGGTTTGGCTTCTATGGTTAATTGAGAAAAAAAAAAAAAAGTTTAAAAAGTGTCCGGAGCTGTCCTAAATTAAGACATCAAAGAGTCTGATAAATATACAGTAGGAGGCTGGAGTGTTTTCCAACATTCTAGAAACCCTTTATTCACTGAACGAGGTCAAAAAAGGACACTTTTGTGAAACTTGAAGCGCAACAAAGAAGGCGTTTTGATCAATGTGTGGATATTCTCAACTAAGGTTTCAAAAGTTTAAACACAAAAAAGAGAGAGATTTTGCAACTAAAAACGTTCAAAATTAGATATGAAAATGGTCCCGCTTGCTTTGAGGTCACACTGCCTTGTAATCTGGCTGGTATCGAACCACAATGTAAAGACTCTGAGAGCAGGACAAGGCGCATATAAAAGTCACAAAACATCCCGTTACAGGCCGTGCAGCAACGTGCTCATTTGAGCCAGATCTAACAAACCGCCTTGAAAACCAGCGGAACAGAAGTTGTTTAAAAGCGGTTTTGTGTTTCAAGTCTGAGTCGGATCCAGCTCTGACGTGCACAGAATCCCTTGTGAATGCCAATTTCCTGTGAGAGGCCCCTTCTCTCCCACAGGGCAGAGTCAATCACAGTGAGCTTAAGGTCTTCGCCAATCGATCTTTCCCAGAATCTGACATTTGTAGTGTCGGAGCTTGACTGGACATCACATCCTCCGCGTTGTGAGTGTTTTACACAGGTCACGTATTCAACTGCTCTAAAGACCTCTGCGTCATTGGGCTGTGGAGGCAGCTGTCGGGTGAACACACCCCTTGATACACCACATTCTCCCTCAGGGGTACAAGGGCTCTTCTCCATGGTGATGGCACAGTCATCCTATCCATCTTATGTGTGTTTTTCTTTCCCTAACCGTGTTAGCTGTGACAGTCCGTCCGGGTACAAGATCCACATGGCAGACCATGCTCAGAATCAGAATCAGAAGCATTTATTTGCCAGGTATGTTACACATACGAGGAATTTGTCTTGGCGGGTGCTGCATACATTAGACAAACAACAACAATCAACACAGTGCAAGAAATAGAAACATATTAAATGTACAATAGAATAAAAGTGCACAGACAAACAGATAACAGTAATATAAACAAGTGTACTGTAGGTTTATGGGAAAGTGTAATGTGAAAGTGACATGTGTATTTAAATATGAGGTATGAAGGACTGTGCACACCAACACACACACACACACACACACGCACACACACACACACACACACACACACACACACACACACACCATGTCCATACATGTACACAAACATACACACATGCTCAAGAGGATGCACGATTTAAGGCACGTAGGCCATGGTTACTGTTTTCGTCATTTTTCCCTCATGTCCCCGATACGCATTAAAGAAGATCAGCATGCATTTGCAAGATCACACCTTATCAAGAAGGTGATACCTCATTCTTGTGTTTTTTCTTCTTCTTTTGTCCATCACAACCTACACTGCACTCTAATTTAATCTTCTCCATGTGATGAGTACAAGCACTCATCTCTCTCATCCCTTTATTGATCACAGTAAACAGGCTAAGTGTGACACCAGGCTTTGTGTCCCCCTATAATCACGCTGATTTATTGTGCCCTCGGCAGCTATTTGCATCTAAACATCAAATAACCTCCCGACGTGCTTACAATAGCTCCGGTTTTCAGTTTCACTTTAATTACGCTGCTGTTTGACCAACAGGTCCGCCAACAATGGGACTGCAATAACAACTGGCACAGGGCTGACCCCGCCGGCTTTGTCCCCGCCTCACACAGCAGCATTTCTGGCTCCGTGCTGGCAGACGAGCACGATACAAGGGCTTGTTATCAAAGTAAACAGCTGCCTCTTCCAAGTGACCATTACTAATATAGCCTGAAGAGGCCGAGCATAAATTACAACCGGGTCACTCCAAACTTAAGAGCCAATTAGTGTTGAGCCATTACCTCTTTGACCTTACTTCACGGCAGAGAGGAGAGGAACCGCAAACTGCAATTGGGTGTATTGACAAAACGCAACCTCCCTGACCTTTATCAGAGCAGAACACAAGCATGACGGAGAGAGAAAGGAAGACAAAGCAGGAACCTGGATGTCGTTCTATTTCAGCCAACCGGCGTTCTGTCCTGGGTGTGACAGATCAGGCGGTCTCTGGCCATTAGGCCTGTAATTAGTGTCTTCATGCTTCCACGTTGGCCTCATAACACCATACCAGCCTGACCTTTCTCCAGACATATGAACAGTGACAGTAACCTTTTGCCGAAGCTTGCCAGACTCAAGCGTGGGTCTGTGGTCAGACCACTCAACCGGGCTCCATTTACTTTAAGTAGCGCACAAACACTATAATAAACACTATAACATGTCACACACGCAAACATACAGCGCGCATCCGAGGAATCTGAAGTCCCTGTGGAAGGTGCTGGAATTCACCAAAAAAGCTAAAATCCCAAGAGGTCAAAAACAGCCGCTCTCATTTATCTCTGCTGGGAAACTCAAATTTATGTATAAAATATTTGGGAAAATCTTTTGCTTAATACATGTCAGATGTCTCAACGTGTGCGGGCATCTTTGACTCATCTGCTTCTCTTTATCTACCCCTTTGTGCTTGATGCCGATCAACAGTCATATACCGTACCTCACATTCTGAGCACCATAATCCAGTGTGTTACATAATGCCAAGAATTATTATTATTTTTTTTTATATATACTTGTTTTAAAGTACAGTTTTCTGTTTTTTATTTACCATATGTATCTATTATTGCACTATGTTTTTATTATATTTGTATTGTTTTGCACTATGTTTATTGTTATGCACCTTTCACCGAGTCAAATTCCTCGTATGTTCAACGCACCTGGCAATAAACGCTTCTGATTCTGAAAAAATAATTAGGTATGCAAACATACAGTATATGTGTCATGATTAACTGCTCTGAAATATAGTAATGTGCAGTCACTTGTTCTAAAAATATAAATTGTTATGGTCAACTGCCAAATAGTCTTTGAATGAATCCAATTACAGGTCGGCACATGGAGAAAAGGCACAAACACGAAGGCTCCCAGCTGGAATGGAGGAACAGTTACTCCAGTTACTGATTGTGTCACAGACTGAAACTCTCCTTGTTGCCAAATCTTCTTACTGCATTCCTGATACTTGCAAATAATCACACTGTGTTGCTAAGCCCTTTGTGAGAGGGGATCATAGATTCCATACTCAAATGGAAATGAGGCTCCATTGAGGGTTTTCATGTCGCTGGACCCAACTGTCCTGAACTGAACTGAGATCTGCTATTCCATTTGGGTTTCTATTCAACGAGAGTCCGTTTGCATTTTAGCAGCAGTGAAAGGTTCTTCAGTACTGTACTGAAGCACAATTTTGAGCACTTTGAGTTCTTAACTAGAGTATTTTTAATTCGATGCTACTACGACAACACATATTTGGCGTAGTAAGATTTTACACACAGAACATTTGATGAACCAATAACATATGACACAGGTTTGTAGATTAAAGTATCCCCAACAAGTCCAGTATTTAAAATTAGTTTCACCTGGACAACTGTAGCGGTATCAATCAATATGAGCAATTATTGATCAATCAACAGAGAATTAATTGTCAACAAACAAAAATGCCAAATCTTCTCTGCTTCAAACTTCTCAAATGTAAGCTCTATATACATATACAGTATATATATATATATATATATATATATACAGTATATATATATATATACATATATATATATATATATATACAGTATATATATATATATATACATATATATATATATATATACAGTATATATATATATATATATATATATATATATATATATATATTTATATATATATATATATATATATATATATATATATATATATATATATATATATATATATATATATATATATATATATATATATATATATTCCTCCACCACTGACTATTAGCTGGTGCTCTTACACAGGGCAACTTGAAATGCCAGAAGACATCAGGCCGCATGACTTTGTTAATCCTTTTTAATCTCTTTTAAAAACATGTTTTTAACAACTTGAATTTGCATACTGAAAATATTTGCCTCTGTCTTTGTTCCGAATGAGCTGAATTACCTTACGTTACATTGTCCACTAATATAATGAAGTTTCTTGTGAGTTTTTCTCTGTAGCACTTTAAAAGTTCTTAAGTAAATAAGCATGAGGCTGGTGGTGGAAATGGTTCCTGAACCAGTGACATTTCATTGCAAGCCAGTGTCATTATCAAAGGACTGTAAAAATCTAAACAATGTGAGCCACGGCTGTCTGTATACAGGTCCGTCATCTTATGACGGGCAGATCGTCAGACTGCTGTTGCTCAACAGCAGTTTTATCTCATCTGGTTAGATATTTCCATCACAGGCGATTTTCTGTGCGTGTTTTACCAACACCGGCCTGTGTGGTCATCAAACAGCCGATCTGAAATGAAGGGAGGGTGACTCAAAGTTCACTGAGCAGCGTTGTGCTTGAGAAATAGGAACTATTGATCTGACAACTCCTCCTATTATTCAGAGCATTTATCACTGGCAAAGCTGGGTCTATTTTTAGCAGTTATCGACACCCCATGCTTTTTCATACTTGGTCAAGCCACTGAGACACACGCTGAAATGATTCCTTTTCCTTTTTTTTTTTTGCAGGTTGGGACCAGTCTGCCTGTCAGTAAGAGTTTTAGCATTAGCTAGCTGGCAATCTGGCACACAAACATGATGATTACAAATCTCTAATCCCACTGGGCTCAATGGGCTCCTTAAACTGGGTATTAGGGGAGCAGCTAAACCAGGTGATTGTTAGCACTTGGCTCCATGGACACAGGGAACACAGATGGGGACGCGACACAATAACAATGCATAAACAAATGGACATGCATAAAAACAAGCCGGGCTATATAAATACACACCTGTATAAATACAGTGTGTCGGTAACATTGAGTGCTTTGCATCATTGTTTCCATTACCTCCGTGCCACAGGGACTTTATGCCCCCAGTGAGATGACAGGTGGGTCTGCAAACAGTTATGTCCGACTACAGTCTCAGTGATGGCAAAAAAAATTATTAAATAACTACCGAACCCGATGGCAGACAGTCCAAAGCTGCATTGATGTGATATAAAGGGAGGCAGTGGGAGCTGTCCTGTCACTGTTGAATAAAAATCTGATGAGACTAAAATAAAGCTGCGGACAACGTAGCAGAGAAAAGCAGGGTGTGAAAGTGAATGGAGCCCGCTTGTATTTGAGAACGGTCTCTGGCCTGGGATCCCTACCGGATAGCCTTCTGTTTTCTTCTGGCACCACTTCAGTAGAGCGTTTCTCTTAGATCCTCCATACTCCCGCGCCAGTGCAGCCAAGGGGTCCTTTCTTTCCACACTGTCACCAGGGGAACACACACACACACACACACACACACACACACACACACACACACACACACACACACACACACACACACACACACACACACACAAAGAGACAGAGACAGAGAGAGAGAGAGAAAAGGAATGGTTACAATGTCATAATCAGTCATAATAATTTCTGTAAGTAATCACTTATAGTATAAGAATGTGTACAATTAATTAATGTTAATTATTTACATTCTTTCAGACACATTTCCTGTGTAGAAAGTAATTTGTATGTCTGACACTAGTTCCTAAGTGGCCTTGATGTAAAAACACTTAATTATTTCCAGATTTCCCATTGTGCTCATGGTATGATGGTGCTTCAGGGAGCTACAAATGTTACCCCTTATTATTTTGTAAATATTGTTGTTGTTTTAGATCAAGCAGTCCTGTTTACACACCAGAGGGAAAACTGCAATAAATACTTCATGCAATAAAAAACTGACCACTAACATTGTGCATCAAACTATGATAACGAGACCATTAAATATGATGTCTTCAAATAACATTGATATATGTAGCATTCATATTAACAATATAGCTTAAAATCTAATACTGTAAACATAGAGGCACAATGACAGGATGATATTGTATAATGGTCTGCACAGAACGTACCATGATGGAGAAAACGAAAATACAATCTTATCAAAGAATTAAAGTGATCCATTCATACAATAATTTGATACTCCTTTCCTTTCCTTTCCTTTCCGAAATAGTTAATCTAATTTCCAAATGTTCCCTCATCAGCAAAAATAACTCTGATATTCGATCTTGTGTTACAGTATATGTTATCATCACAAGATTGAAGCGTCTTTGCAGTTCAGTTTATTTGTGTCCAGAGTTGGTTCAAGATTACTTTGGAGTGAAGCCAACAATACGCAGCTCAGTGTTCAGTTTGGCTTTAAGTGTGGGAGGCTCATTTTGGCATCTCTCCCTCCCTCCATTTAAAAAAAAAAAAAACGTGATTCCATCTCCATGTGCTCATGCTTACATATGTATATACAGTACACTGATTGCATGTCATCATAGGACAGATAACATAGAAAGTGGGCGAACAGATTGGTGAAATGCCTGTCTGAAGTTGCATTCAGAGGGTCTGCTCCCTGAGGGCTTGTGCTGGAGCCGAGGCCATGGGAAGACCACGAGACACGGTCGTTGATCCAAGCATGGTAAACCTTTCACAACTCGCAGCAGCTCTGCTGTTAAATTCATTACTTCTCTGTTTAAGGTGCCCGAAGGCCGGGAGCAGCAAGGCCCTGTCCAAACCAATTTTTTCGGACAGGGCTGATGAGCGTATGCGTTCATCAGCAGTGATAGATTAGCTATATTATGACATAAGCCTGAAACCATACCAAACATGGGGATGTCCTGCTGCTGATCCGCTGTCTGAGAGACAAGCCTGCGTGAAGGTCTGCAATGCGGTTACACGCATTTACATTAATAATGTACAAAGATGTTAATATGGGAGAGCATTTAAACAGCTTGCTAGATAGATAGACAGATTGATAGATATATTGATATATTGATAGATAGATAGATAGATAGATAGATAGATAGATAGATAGATTCAATAATATAACTCAACAATGTCATGATACCAGGGGAAGAAGAGGTGTGGCTGGACAGACTGTAACACTGACAGTAGTGTTTATCAATGTCAACAGTACATAATATGTTGGTTGAAGCTGAGGGTATCGTCATGTGTGATGACCACGTCTTTGACTGCTTCTCACTTCTGCTTGTCTCAGTGTGACAACATGTAAACGTAAACTCACTAGCTTAATTAAATCTAACTGGTTGCAGCAGTAGTTCAGCATCGCTCTAACTAAATGGAGTGCTGCAGTTGGTCACTTTTGTGTGTACACAGAGAGGAGCGGTCTGTACGGGAACATGCCTGTGATGCCAGAGGTCAGAAGATGGAATATTTTTATTTAACATCCGTCCCTCTTCCCTTTCTGATAAGCCAAACTCCATTTTCTGTGTTAAAGCCATCTGGTGTCAACACTGTGGGCAATAAAAGTTGTACAACTCCAAATTCTCTCAACTGGGACTTGAATATTTAAAACTGTATTGTAGTACATTATGTAGTTACTTAAAAAGGCTACAATGATGCAAAGTAATAGTGACATTTACACAACACCTGTTATTAAGGAATGAAGGGGGAACTTCTGTAAGTCATTATTATTATTCCACCGTGTGTTTTGTTGTGTGTGAGTCAAAGCGATGTGAGCAGAGAGCACAAACCTCGTTTCACAACAATCATGTTGCATGTAGAGAAGTCATATTTATAAACTGATGTTTTTTTTATTTTAAACTAAAATAAAGATTTGTTTAAGGAAGGTTGTTCAGGTTATTTCACTAGTTCCAATGAAACCTGCACAGCTAAACAAGTGGAATTGTCTCCCAGTGAATCGGCAGAATCCTTTGGGTGGGCCCACCTGAGTTTGCTGTTGCCTCGGTTGTAGCTGAAGGATGCTGTGCGGCTGATGAGGGAGGCGGGGGGTTTGATTACAGACTCCAGAGAAGGGCTCTTCCTCATCAGGCTGTTCGGTTTCAGGTCTTCCCCGCAGCCCGACAACTTCTCTGCGGTAGTCAGAAACGGAGGGAACATAACATATTTTAAGAATTGCATTGTAAGATGCATTACTTATTTGTAAAGTAGGGCTGCAACCAGAGTAGGGGTGAGTGTAAACATTTAAGACTGGAAATGGAAAGCAAATTCATACATGCAACTATAGGACTGATCTACAGTCACGTCCACGGGTCCTAAATAGGAATACCCCGCCAGCTTCAGTTTTCAGCCTATTCTTAAAATAACGCTGCCCGAGCGCCTCTGTCTTGCCTGAAGTCTTTACTGTAGTCACGTTCTGCAGAATGACACACCTGGTAAAGTCATGAACGCTGAAGGTTCAGCTTGAGAGAGGGCAGGCTGGGAAATAAGATCAGGGAAGTAATGCAAACCTTTTACCTGCTGTTTTACTGAAATACTCCATGGTAGCACTTTCTATACGTATAATGCATTATCAGTATGTTTATAATGCATTATAGACATGGGTTTGCACATGTTACTGTACGTTTCTCAGTGAACTTATAAATGGGGGAGCTGGAACATCTGTTGACTGTAGATGCAGACATTTAAAGAGCTCAGTCACCACATTTACAGTATTTGCTTTCAGAGAATAAAATCATAAAACTACCCGCAAAAACAACAGAAGGCGGATGGTGGCATATCTTCATTTATCTCTTGATTTAAGTCTGTGTAAACATTTCAGCCTTACTCATTTCTAAAGGAACTGACTCATATAAGCACTTTGACTGGCTGGCCATTGACCTAAAAACAGTGTGCGAGGCCCTTCATTCGTAACCACAAATGAAATATGATACATCTAAATTAAACATGATGACTTTCAGCTAAAACCACATTTGTGTTACATACCATGATGATGAGAGAATTCTCCGTGGTTGATTCTTTTTTCTAACGTCTTTGACAGTGGCTTTATGTACGTGTGTCTCTAAATGAATATAAAACAGAACAGAGATCTCATCACATCAGAGTGTGAAACAGTGAATGACTTTCAGGAAGTTATTTTCTTTACATCTGGAGAGGACAACTGTCTTGGTGTGTACCTGGACGGGGGAGACGGCAGCAGCAGGTGTAGTGCGTACAGGGATCCCACTCAGCGGGGTTCTTGGAGAGGAATGCATTTGAACTGTGTGGCCTACTCCATCTGAAAGACCAGATAATATACCCATTGATTATTGTCCAGAAAGAGAATGGTTAGGCAGAAAGAAAATGACTCACCTTCAGTATAGCTTGAGATCAAACATAAATACTTTTTTTTTTTAAAGAAACAAGGATAGAACTGTAGTATTTTAAAGCAAAAGTAAGATAACATCCACATTGTTGGCCATCAAATACTCTTTTCATACTAAAAATCTGTTTGTAGTATCCAGTACACACAGTCGGCATTCATTTTATTGATCAGATTCTTGTTTAAATATTATTTGATTATATGCTGTGTCCAATACAACTCTTCTGCCATAAAGTCTACCTTTATGATGCCTCTAATGTCCTGTAGGTCAGCCCAGGACACACAGGCTCCAAGACAATGAACGACACATGACTTCGCTGGAGAGAAATGACAGAAATCTCACCAGCTGTTCTCCTCTATAGTTACACTGCTGTGTTGGGATTTCCTGTGTGTGTGTGTATGCGTGTGCATGTGCATGTGTGTGTGTGTGTGTGTGTGTGTGTGTGTCGGAGTGCTCGGTGCTCACTCTGTCCAACAGTATCAAAGGACTTAATGAGGGATTTGACAGTAGCTCCGGGATCTGAGTCGGCATCTCCACTGGCGTCGGAGGGTGTGGTCGGGATCATGGAGATGCCGCACCAGTGACGGTTGATGTCGGAGTCGGACACCCTCACCTCGTCACCTTGGGACCTAACAGACAAAATGAACAGGGTTGCTGTGTCGAGACATATATAATGCATACACCTGTGGAGAGGAGAATCTGAGGAGACGGCGTGTGCATCCGTCAACTGGAGATGAGAATCAAAGCCCCTCACGTTACTATTTATTTTAGGAGATTATCTGGTGATTAGTACAAATTAATGTTCTCAAAGCAAGGTGTTTACTCCGTGCATTGACAAGATCATGTGAACAAAGTTTGAACTAGAGAACTGTCAATAACTAATGATCGACTGCAGATTCAAACGGTCCTCAAGGCACGTTGTACCCACTGGCCCCCCGTTGGACATTGGACTCCCGGCTACAGAGTGAGGGGATTTGGACTGTCTATCAGTGATGAATGACAAGTAAGGAATTTGTTTTCTTAAACATTGCACTAAACTCACCTCCAGAGAGCGTCGACTGAAAGAGACAACCACAGTTGGACTGGTGTAATGTCATTTATTCATTTGTCTAATGAGCAACAGTCAAACAGATATACGGTACACCTTTATGTATTCTTTCACAGGCGTGGAACCAGTCTTTCTTGTCTTTCTTTGCACAATAAATTAACAACACATCCACTGTATTTTTCAGTAAATGGCTTTACCATAGACAGAAAATGACCTATTACACAAGTTACCATCTTTTTTTCTTCTTCTAGATGGTGTTTTTGAGCATAGCCAAATGTTTACATTTTGACCACCAGTACCTTATCATCCGGTAGAACAGTATGGCTTTTCATAAAATATGCACAGATTGAATTTCTCTGATAAAAACTGGTTGAACTTCTCTAAATAAAACCTGAGATCCTGCAATATGCCATTATACTACAACACAGGATACTGTGTATGGGTTTGGCTCAAAGGTGAAATAAATCAGTGAAAGTGATTTATCTTTTAAAGTGAGTAGCATCACACTATGAGGATCAAAAGGATGCTGAAGAAATCAATATGTTTAACAGTGATTCAAGATTGATCGAAAGTAGAAAAGCTTTGAGTGTCCTTTACAGGTTCAGTTAAAAAGTCTACGTGTTTGATTCAATATTAACTTGTCAGTATTGTTGCTGAAAAGAGGAATGGTAGAAAATGAGTTCAACTCATCCGACAGTGGAAAAATTATCATTTAAGAAATCTGTTGCACAGTATTCTTATGTATTGTTTCAAAATGGACCATTAACCTTTTGGTACGTTTGAGGAGTGTAAAACATGACTCTGAGGTACGGCTGTTTGTGTTTGTGGCAGTCTGAAAATCTAATTTTGGCAGTGTTCTGGATCTACCAGCATGGCTGACATCAAACTCATCCTGGTTATTTTCTCCGTAGATCGAAAACAAACGAACATAGTAATCATCAAAATGACATATACAAACAGTAACAGAGCAAATGATACAAGCATGTCCACAGTGATGACATCTGTATGGCAATTGTGTGTTCTATACTGCCATCTAATGGCTAATTAGAGATACTGCATTCAGTTTAATTTCAGTACCAAAGACCAAACTTATATCTTAAAAAAGGTGAATTTAAGAAATTATGTAAAATCAAGATAATGACCTCGAACCCCAGAGGGTTAAACAAAAGTTACTTATTAATTATTTTTCAACAGAACATAAATGCCAAGTTTTAAAGTAAGCAGACAGACGTTAAAGTGAAAGTAATTTGACTGATAAAAACCGCGAGCCAACTGTTTATTTAATAACATCAACTGGACTCAATTCTGCTGCATTGCTCTTGCCTTGAAATTTTTATTTTCTGATGTTATGTTCTTACGTCTAACTTTGTTCTGGGGCTTTATGTAACAGATTATTACCCTCTACTGTACCATCTGAACTTTCTAAAAAAGGCACAAATCAGCTTTGCACAGTATGAAAAGGACTCTTCCGTTTCTTTAACAGGGGTCAAGAAATGTACAAACAAAGAATACATTCATTGAGAAAGAAAAATACAGAACTATTATTCAAAGGATTCCAAAAGACATGTAAAGAAATTGAAGCCAGACTCTGTGTACTCTTTGTCTACTGCATACACTGATCACTGTGGTTCTGAATGAGACTGGCTCATCACATTGCATTTTGAATGACACAGAAAGCAAATAAGTGCAACGATAACACTGTCTTCACGCGGTGGAGGGCACTTCTCTAGTGCCCTTCTACTGCCGTCTTGGTATCAAAAGTGGCTCCGGTGCTTATTCTGAAAAGAAAAGAGGAAGGAAGATGAACCACTTTACACTGTATTTAAACATGCCTCTATGTGTGCATTGTACATGTGCAGCAAATCTTGAGATCTTACATTTCTTCTGAACATTGCTATCATGAAAAGCAGACCTCTGGGCACTCTGGCCTTTAAAAAAAACCTCTGTTCCATGCATACATCATAGAATCAATAAGGTCACTTATAACATCTAGTATGACAAAAGCACTCTGTGATAAAGACGCTATGCAAATGTATCTGAGCACATGATGCATAGCATGAGTTAAATCCAGTCATGCCGCGCAACCCATCCTGTTATCTCACCAAAAAAAATAGGAGGGTTATTCATTCAAAGAACAGCAGGTGGCACCAGATACATCTACTTGAACCACAGGTTTAAAGTATGAGGAAAAGCAAACCAGAAAGGTAAGATACTCCTGAAGGTGCAATCAGCCAGCATACAGAAAGACGGACAAAGTCAGACTGTAGAAGCAACACGAAGCCAAACACAGATAGGAAGGTCAGTGAGCAGCAGCAGCAGCAGCACACAGAGGAAGGGGATGCAGGCTGGCTGACAGAGGGCTGACAGGGCAGGGAACTCACCTGGACTTTACAAAGGGAGGCTTGTCAGAGGGGCATCTTTGACAGGGTCATCACAGGGGGCTGCTGGAAGTGGGGAGCGGACGCAGCGTAACAGCTAATCTTGGGGAAAGTTCGCCGTTTTAGCCATGGTCTCAAACTAGTTAAGTAATAGACTAAATTCACAAGGACTGCATTTGAACAAGTTACATTTGGTTTTAAACCAAATGTTTCTTATAGATTAAAACTGCTCTCATGAGGTTTGTGAGGTGATATAGCACGACTGAATAGGTTTCAAGTAGAATCATTTAGAGATTATTTGCTCGCTTTAAGCATTATACCATGACCGGCCAAACAAATAAACAGAGAGCTATACAGTAGCAACTCTGAGCAGACTTTGCCGTAGGAAGTATTTGACCTGGCATGATAATGAAAGGGGACACTTTCAAAAACACCATGGCATTTGCACGCTCAAAAACACTTATATATATATATACACACACAGTAAACCCACACACAAACCAATGCAACGCTCTCTATAAGTAAATCAATCACATAACTGCATGGCCAAAGTGCAACAACACTACATTCAATCTTAAATAGCATGAAACATTGGTGTGAAATATTGACAGAGCTTCACTGGCTTCTGTGTTGCATTGCAAAACCCTACAAAGCAGCTTCTCTTCCTTCTCATATAATAATAATTTCCTCAAATATATATTCTGTAGTTTATTGTGAATACTAGAAAGCAATGCTCAGTGTGGAAGAGGGAGACAGAGAAGGCAGCAGCTTAAAGGAGTAGAATACACAGAGGGAAATACCGCAGGAGACTACTAATTTACCAACAGAGTCTGCCAAATCCCAGAAACCTAAACTCTGAAACCCCAAGGATTTAATCTTGTGAAATGCCAAGATATGAAATGAATAATGTCTGGACACTAAACACATCCAGGTCAACATTTTATCCTGCTTTGACAACAGATAAGAATTTTGGAAACCTCGCAAGAGATTCTTGAGTTAAAATGATAATAAATCACATGTTTAAAACAGTGGATGGGGATATGGCAAGACTCTGGCAGGTATCTCATGTCCACATTGTGTTCAGAGAGAAAGGATCTGCAGCCCGATGCTAAACAGGGGAGCCGGGAGGTAGGTGATTGGTGGAGTGGGGAGAAATTTAAAAAAGAAAAGTGTGGTGGAAATGGTACCTGACACCCTGCAGGGCTTCGAGGTCTGTAGAAAGCTTTGCACTGCGGTCCTGTTCCTCCTGCAGCTGCCTCCTGAGTGTACGCAGCTCCTGCTGAGCCTCCACCTTGATGTCATTTGCCACCACCACTGCCGTCTGGAGGTCCGCCTGGAACCGGCGCCACTCTTCTTTTTCGTCCTAAAGACAAACACATATGGATATGCAGTGTGCAATACAGGAAGATGCAAGTATAGACACAGGCAAACTCATATAGACAGAGGAACTGTTTGTGCACCCTTTGGATTTAATTGGATGTCAACATCGAGTGCTCCTAAAATAAAGTCTTACAAAAATGAAAACGAAGGTGATGTAAAAAAATAAATACATAGCTGCCTGTTTGAACAGCCCACCTGGATGCTACTGGAATAATACTCGGTGAACAGATGCCGCCAAGGTCGAACATTTTGGCAAAAAGACAAGAAAAAACTGAGCACTAGAATGTCATCCAGGCCTTAAAGTGGTACAATACTCCACCTAAAATTATCTTTTGAGAATGACAACTCACAAACCCCCCCACCACAGATGCTTTATATACTTCATGGCTCTTTGTATTGAAGCGTCCTTTACCTTAATACGTCTACTCAAGACTTTCAGTTGGCGGTCTGCTTCAGCTTTCTGCTCCTCCAGCTTTTTAACAAGATCTGCAATAACAAATTATTCAAGGTGTTTGAGAGCCGCAGGTGTAACGTACTGTAGAGTCAGGACAGAATCACATTAATCAAACACGGCCTTCACAACTAAACCATCGGCCGAGCCTTAGCACAAAAACGCTCCCATAAAAGTAATAGTTACACCTGGACATTAGAAATGATTCTCATCATTGCAATAATATTAGTGTATATATATATATATATATATATATATATATATATATATATATATATATATATATATATATATATATATATATATATATATATATATATATATATATATATATATTCAGAACCATCTCATCTGCTGTAACTCATAACAGCTTGTGGAAACTGTGTCCAGGCATTTAATATGGGCTAGCGATTCGGAGACAGCGGTGTTACAGTGTGCACTCATTTTGCGCTGATTCTCACTCAGTTCCAGTTAGTTATAAAGGTACACGGGCCCGAAACTAATGCAATCCAATACAACAGCACTGGAATAAATTCAACACCCATGAAGGTTATAATATTCAGGTTTTGTTGGAACCGTTTAAAGAGGTATCATTTCAACTAAGGTCACTTGGGTGGAGTTTCTAATACTTTGTCCACCTCAATTGCATAAATGAGGATAGGCTCAAAATTGGAAACCACCGACTAATCCATTTCTCTTTATGACATTTACGACTGCAGGTTGAAACACTCCACAGAGAACTGAACAGCCAGTGAAGAGGACATACTCTCCATGTCCAGGACGGCTTGCTTGGTGTGGCAGTTGACGGCCCTCTGCTGCTCCACCTGGTCCTCCAGCTCAAAGATGGTCTCCTTCAGTTCCTTCACCTGGTTCTCCGCATGGATCCCGGCGTCCTCCAGCGAAGTCACCCGGCTACTGAGATCCTGCTCCCTCATCTCAGCCCGCTCCTGAACCTGCTGGCATTTGGCCTCCACCTGTGTATGTGTGTGCATTTGTGAGATTATGATGGGTTCAGTACAGAAATGGATTCAAAGAAAGGGGCAGTGTTTCATGTGAAAGTTATTACTGGCTGTCACTGCGCTAATTAGATGGAAGCACTTAAGTTAGATTTGCCTCAATAATGGATGATTTATGACATCTCCCAGACAGCCTGTGGTGCAGTGATTCCATTTCTTGATGGTGCTTTTTAACATCTGGCTTTCAAATGATTAGATAAAAGATACTCTTAACAAAAAACCTTGTATCAAGACATTTTGGATGGCTGGAAAAGACTAGCAGTCTGTGTGAGCAGGCTTTAATATGTCATGGTATGGTACGGTTTTATATGGAAGCCCTATGTTGCGGTTAAGAAACATAACTCTGTGATCCATTATCTCAGTCTGATTTAAATAGTTGAAAAAAAAAGTTTAGGCAGGGGATTTTTCCTTCAGGAGACATTTCATTTCTACATGTGCTCTAAACACAAGGTATTTATATTGTCTGTAAGCAAGTTATACAACATTACTATCAGGTTGTTCTTTTGGCTAGAAATGGGTTTCAATTGGCTCTAGTCTGCCTTCAGGAAAAACATTAATGCTTTTTAGTTCTGATCCTGGCAAAACGTTGTATTTTTTTATCTGGCCAAACTTAGATCTGACTTAGAAAAGGGATCACAGGAGTTTTTATTTCTCACTTTATTTCTCAGTTGATCTGATGATGAAACAAACACATGTTTTAAGATCAAGCAGTACAAAGTAAAAGTAGCCATAGTGAGTCTAACTAGCCCACCATGCATTGCATCCTTTCCAGTGTGACTGCTGCACATTAACACACATTGGTTGGTGCAGCTTCCACATCTGTCATGTAATTAGAGCAATTTTAAATATGATAAAAGTCACATAGAAATAAGGATAAATGTAAACATTCAACCGAGTTGTGAATGGTAATAAATGGTTACAGCAGTTATGCTGAGTCCACACAGGGCTGTTCACACATGAGTTTAACTCAGTTCAGTCTGGATTAGATCTGACTGCATCAATGTGTTCATTGCTTCAACTATTGAATTACATACAAGCTGAAGTCAGTGTACCATGATGATTGCTCTCATCCAGAAAGCAGATCTCTGAGCATAGCGTACTAAAATAAGTAATAGATGAAGTTATGCAGGACCCTTCTCCTCCCCCTCCCCCTCACACCATGTGGCTCTAATGGATTAGGATGTTTGTGAGTGAAGTTATGGCGTGGCCTCACCCTCACACCCATGTGGCAGAGGACAGGAGCGTGACTCAAGAGGGTCACACACTGGTGGACCACCCTTCTGTTGGCACGGCAGTCACAGTCCAACAATGACGACATCCCTAAGATGATGGTGACACGCCCAAATTTGGAATCAACAACCCCCAACATGACTCTGAGTTTATGCAGCCTCAGCCATTCTGGTGTTCGTGGTGTTGAAGGGGAAAACCAAAGTCCCGAGAGTCATATGGAATCTATTTGAGTGAACATGAGTTCACATGTTGTGGTGGTGAAGTGATGAAACAGACCCAATACCAGCTGTAAAGCCTGTTTAATGGTCATGTTTGAATCATTTTGGAAAATGTATGTCCTCAAGTTCATATTCAAAAAGTGGTGACTGTGCCAAAAAATTATGAAAAATGTTATGGTTGCCAATTTGACTTTTTTTTTTTTTAACCACTAGAAAGTATTAGACACATAACTGTCACATTCTGGTCTCTTTCCAATATATTCCTGAAAGCACAGAATCATAACAGAAATTAATGAACTGTTTCTAAAAGAGTGAACTGCTGCTTTTGCTTTTTCAGATGTTCAGTGAATATGGATGGAGAGATTGTTCTTTTGGGAATTCTTGAAGGTTTTGTCAAACACAAGAAAACTAATGAGCTTACTAGCATAACAAAACGTTTTTCGAACAGTGAGTCACATACAGTATAATTCAAGCACACTCCACTTAGTACAACACAATGGAAGCAACCAAGTGGAAAACAGTTTGAACTGTGAAGAGACATTCTCTAACCAACAGAGACTTGTACAGTTTTAAACAGATCCATTGGAATCTTTGTCGACATTTGTTACGTTATATTAAGTGATAAATACTAATTTCTTTTTGAAACGTTTTTTAACGAGTAATTCTTAAATAGCAAAATATCTCTCCCATTCAGTATTTCCTTTATAGTGTATATACTGCATGTTACACACATATACAAATGTGACCTTGCTTCCATCCTACCTTAGTCATTGTGGATCGCACATGCTCAGTGTCGGCCTGGGCCTGCAGCAGCTCCTGCCTCAGCTCCGTCAGCTCCACGTCCAGCCTGTCTCTCTCAGCGTGGGCTGTTTTCAGCAAGTTCTGCACCTCAGTGCCGTCACTGGCACTCTGCATGGCCTTCAACTCCCCAACTTTTTGCCTCTCAATGTCCACCTGCGCTTTCAGCCGACTGTTTTCCAGTCGGAGACCGTCTGCTGTCGCCCTCTGCTCATCTGCGGCCTCTGTTGCCTGACCTGCGGCCTCTAGCTCTCTGTCCAGCTGGGCCTGCAGCCTCTCCATCTCCTCTCTGAGGCAGCGCACCTGGCCCTGGCCCTCCTGGTTCTCCTCCTCCAGAGCCCGAAGGCTGCCCGTCAGCTGCTGCTGGATGTCCACCAGCTTCTCCCGTTCGAAGCGCGAGCTCTCAACCAGCTCGCCATACCTTTGCTCCAGCTCGGCCAGCCGAGGCCCTTGGCTACCCAGCTCCTCCTCCCTCTGGGCCTGAGCTTGGGCTTGCTCCTGGAGTCGGCCAGCGATCGTCTCATTCTTCTGGGCCAGCATCTCCAGGCGCTCTCTCTGCTGTTGAAGTGAGGTCTGCAGGAGGCGCTTCTCCTCGGCCAGACGCTCGTTCTCAGTCGTCAGCTCCTGCACCACTTGCTGCTGGTCGGCCAGCTCCTGCAGAGTTGCCTGCAGCTCCTCAGCCGTGCTGTGGTGGCTCTCCTCCATCTTGTGAATCTGTGCCGTCAGGGTCTGCACTGACATGTCCTGCCCTCCTGTATTGGTTACTGCCTCCACTACAACGACTTCCCCACTGCTCACTGATTCTGAACGAGACGGGATCTTCTCAAACTCGGATGAGTCGGGTGATGGTGAGTCCTTGGTGATGTCAGAACTGGAAGAGACAGAGGATTTGAGAGGACTGGCAGTACAGGACACACTGTCCTGTTGCGGACTTAAGGAGTTGGAGTCTGAGGGCAGGCCGTTCACCACAGGCTTGGAGGGGCTGCTTGAGTTTGAACTAGAGAGAGGAGAGGCATCCAGGCAAATCAGCTTTTCCTTCAGTGCCTGGTTCTCATCCCTAAGCGCTGCCAGCTCTCTCTGGAATTTCCCGTTCTTCTCCCTCAGCTCCCCAACCAGCACAAGGGCCTCCGCCACCTGTTCCTGCTCTTGCTCTGCTGCAGGCTCTTCCCATGAGACAGAGTTGGGAGAGGTTGAAGAGGAAGCAGTGGAGGCTTTACCTTTGCAACACTGCAACTCCATCCTGAGATTGCTGATCTCCAAGTCTTTGGCCTTGGCCTCAGCCAGCAGCTCCTTCACCTGGCACTCCAGAAGGCCCCTTTCCTGGCCCTCTGCATCTCCACGGGACTTAGTTGAACTGCGTGTCTGCTTTGCCAGGGTGGAGAGGCTGGAAGTGCTGGCACTAGAAACCATTCTCTTGGTGGTGGAGCTCCTAAGCTGGTCCCTCAGAGAGATGCGGTCTCTTGGTATGGAAGAAGGGATCTCTCTAGGAGCTGGGATACCTGACTTCTTGGCTGCTTGTGCACCTGCAACACAGATCAAAACAGAGGTACATATTGAAACAGTGGTCAAGTACCTATCAGATCAAATCAACATTTGGCGTAGAGCATCCACAAAGCAGTTGACGGAGCTGTCTGATTTAGAAACAAAGGTCTCATTCCTTTCTCTATATGACTCCTATATCATGAGTTATAAAGCCTTTATAAACGTTTATAATATGTGACTGTCAATATATAAAAGTTAAAATATTTAAACCTTTTTAATAAGTATAAATAATAACCATAACCTATATCAGCAATAGAAAAAGGAAATATTGTTACAATATATCTACAATATATGCAAACTTTACAAAAACAATACAAGATAACTCTTATTAACATTAAGATTCTCCCGGATGCAAATGGTGGCACAGATTCCAGTTTACGGCCCGGAAATTTAAAAAAGTTAACAGAATCAGCGTACAGACATGCTGGGACCATGGACTGGTTGACATCACGTAATGACACTTTTGAATGGACAGTGTGTCACATTCAGATGCTTGCATTATTCAGCAGTTTTATGTTGCTGGTCACTGTACCCTATTCACACATTGTTCTCAGCTTGGACAACAGAGCATCTGCCTGGCACTGTCTGTCTGTTGTCATTCATCGCTGGAGCAGAGCTCAACTGTGGCATTTCAAAAGGCATCAGCGTGGGCCTTTTTTTCCAGAGCCCTCTCAGATATGAAGAGTATTTACTGCCGTCCAGCGTGAGCAGGGTGCCGCCTGAAAACGTTTTATTGTTTATTTTCCAATCATCAGCAAACGGCGATGCAGACACAAGGGGGTTGCTTGTTTCAAAAGGATGACAAAGGTCCCTGTGCACGTGGAGCGTTCAGGCGCGAATCAGTTTACGCAGTGCACAGACAAAGACGGCCCTGTGTCTCTCACATGCATACATTATCATCATCATCAAACCCACGGAGCAGAGGCTAGACAGACAGCCTGTGTGCGGAGATAGACAGCGCATCACCCTGAGCAGCACATGCACACATTTACAGCACACACAAACACACACTCACTCACACAAAATCCACAAACAAATGGCCTAGTTTGGGATGGAAATCCTATACCCCTGTGGGTTCTTTAAGTACTCTGCCATTGACAGGCAATTTGCACCGACTATCCCCTTATTGAATAAACTAGCAACTGTGGCAGGAGCTGCCAACACTGGCACAAATACTGGGGTACAAAGCCGTTTAACATTCCCGGGGTGTGCAGCTGTGGTTGAAAAAGTTAAGTGGGCTTACTAATGATAGATGTTGAGTAAACATTCAAGGTTGAGATTTTGAATAATCAGGGAGTATAATGAATAGTGGCAGAATAACACTCAAGTCTGTCAGTTCTGAATGTCAGTGAGATTAGGCTCTCGGTTAAAAGCCACTCTTTAAAAGGAACTGCTGTCATGTAAAATTCACGTTACCAAAAGCAGCAATTCATCCCTATCAGTTAGATGAACGTGCTGCTGGACAGAGCTGCACTTGACAAGGATCCAGCGTGTCGTTAAAAATCTACAGTCACTTTTCTGTGCACTTCACAGAGAATGAAGCCATGACTGACAGAATGAGGACAACATGCACTTTGAAATGATGTACTGTCACATGGAAGATGTTAACAATAGATCAGCACCGTTTGTTATAAATGACTATTTACAAGAATGCACTGCTGGAGGCCTCATCCAGACAAGGCAGCAAAATAATGACACAGCTCACAGCGATTTCATGGCCACTTGTCATATTCTCATTGGAGGTGTCAATAAAAGGACAGGGACAATAGGTCCTTGTTAGAGAGAGAGAGGACTCCAATGTGATTAAGATCAGTCCATTCCCACGAGGATGAGTGAGGAGTGGGACTGTAGTACAACCTTTTTTTGCTGTTCCTTCATATTTTGTTTTCCTCTTGCGCTCTTATTAAATAAAACCCAGATGAGCATGAACTCACTCATCTTTAGATCGCCCACCTCTTTAACCATGACATCACCACAGCTGCTTAATGTGCACACACAAATGACACCAGACTAGATGCCAGGAGTCGACACAGACAGAAGGATCCTGAAGAGGAAGAAACAGCTACTAGAATAGTTAGAGGATCTCTATATTACTGGCATAAAGATCATACAAACATAAATTCCACAGCTGGCTATGAAAACATTATTTGACCTAAAGCTAAAGCTGATATTGGCCACTGGTGCTGACATTGTAGCAGTGTGTCTCTAGTAGATACAAAAAATAGCACAAGCCCCAGTTAAACAATCTGTTTCCAAGACCAACACAGCGGCTGAAGAATGTTTATTATTTCAATTTTCAAGTGAACACATTGACAGACGTAGAGCCAACAAAAGACATGGCTCTGACAAGACACCAGAAACAGTCTCTTAACTGTATTTGACAACCATTTTGAACAATAAAAAAAATAATGATGTTGGATCGAAGAATGGAGAAAGAGAGACTGAGAGAAGCGTTTCCCTTCCTCTCTCGTCTCAGTTGAGACGTACCTGAAAGAGGCAATTAACCTCCAATTGCTCGAGCTCAGTGGCATCCTATATAGTATTAGAGTGACGCTTACATCACCCTGTCTTAATGGCGGGAGAAATGGAGAGAGGGGTAAAGCTTCTAATGAAAGGTCCACCACATCATAAAGCTCACACACTGCATTGCAGGAGTCTGACTATTCAGCCAAGTCAGTTTTAATTTACTGAAATCTGGACACTTTTTTTTGTGTTGAAGAGGGCACAATAACTACATTTATTTATGGTCGTCACAGAAAATTACTTCTAGGTGTGCAAATCTTTCTTTCATGAATCAAAAGTAAAATATTCGAGGCCAAGGTGGTTAAGAGTTAGCTTAGTCCTAATTTAGTGCCGTCTTTGATGCAGGCCGGCTCAGGTGCAGGACCATTTATAGTTACTCTGAGAAGCACTCAATCTGTGAAAAGGAGTGGAGTGGGCAGTTAACTGGATCACGGAGGAGCTTTTCTTCCTCTAGCAAGGAATAAATCCTCAAGCAGTCAGAGGACTCTAGCTCCAAAGTGCAAATACCATCAAACACCAGTTTTGGAGGAAGAGAAGAAAATCATTCCCAATGAGAGAAAACATTGTCACAGATAAGTCTTTTTATATTCAATATCTCAGAAACAGTTTCACACTCCCTCTAAAAGGCTAAAGAAAAGTCATTGCTTACATTCAAGGAGAATCTTCGATTGGTTCTTATAAAAGACTTTCTGACAACTTTAACTAGAATTACCACCTTGCGGTTGTATGTTTTCACCATGTCATGTTGCAGTTTACATCCATGTCTGTTAAAAATGTTTAATTTAACCAATTAGACAATTGTATGAAATTGTAATAATTAGCATTTTCATTCTTAAGTGTTCTGTGAGGTCACAGTGACCTTTTAACCACTAAAATCTAATTTGTTCAACCTCCAGTCCAAGTGGACGTTTGTTTCAAATTTGTTCCTGATATATCTCATTCACAGAGACCTTGACCTTTAAACCCCAAAATCGAATCAGTTCATCCTTGCCTCCATCTGGACGTTTTATGCCAAGTTTGAAAAAAAAAAAAAAAAACAGACGGCCGGGCCAACAACCCGAAAAGATGACGTCTCAAGCCACGGATGTCTCCGGTTTAGATGAATACCAAACCTGATTGAGGAGACTGAGCATATGAAATGATTGTGTTGTTTACATTTTTATCTAAATTAACTGCAGTACTCCAGTACTCCAAAGCAGTCAGTTATTCCATGGGAAGTCAGCTCCCCGATCACAGCAATGCACTGTTCTGGCTTCTTTCTTTCTAATGAAGATAAGCTTTCAAATCACAGCAGGAGCCGTGTGGCTGGACGCCGTCCAGCACCAGCCGGTTAACTGCAGCCAGCCGGCCTGCCAGCCAATAGGTGACAGAGTGCATTGTGAGCAGAGTGCACAGAGTCTTCAATTTAGAGAACAGTAGGGTCGCGGGTGAGGCGGAGTCACGATGAATTAATGGTCAAGTGTCAGAGAGTTGGCACCTGAAATGACGCACTGGCTTGGTCATCCTCACAAACAAAGCTCTGGCTGGGAATCTCTCGCTGCCTTTCCTTCGGTGTTACAGGAAATGTGGTGTGCAGTTTTTCAGTCAGGTGGAAATGGAGAGGAGAGGCAGAAACGCAGTCTGGGTTTCAGGCCTTCCTGTTGTCCGACTATCAGGGCATGAAATAGGTCAACAGGCGCCCATCAGTCAGACGCTGGGACTCAGAGGCATTCCTTTCCTCTTACTGGAGGGGCAGATAGACAGAAGCGAGGCTCCATGGCTGCCACAGTGACTGAGCAGAGATTAGCCTGGATGGTAAACTGCAACACAACCTCCCAATATACCACTGAAAACCATGACAACACCACTTGTTGAGGCCACATCTTTAAAAACAAGGTACCCAAGTTGGATACATGATGGGTTTTGTAATAAAGATAACATGTTTTGTGACATTATCTGCACAATATTTAAGAAAAGAAGAGCTGTAATCTCTGACTCTGCTTCCAGTCTTGGAGATGACATCATATGCAACGTGATGAATAAAAAAGCAAAGAGTACAAACAATACAAAACTAGGGCAATCTAATTTACTGTAAGAGCCGTGTTTGCACTAGTCAGCTGTGTAAACCAAATATATACGGAACTATCTCATAAACTTGCAGAGATTATCTGACGGCGGTCAACAGTCTAACAGCGTCTTCAAAGACAACACAGAGGATTTAAATGGATAATTGCACTTGGGAAAAATTATTCACAGAATCAACGGGTTCCAAAATAAATTCAGTGACTGATGCATGAGAGGAGACGAGGAAAAGTGCTCATTACCTGAGTTTATGGGATGATAATATAATAGCAGAGTAGAAAATTATACAATTTAGCAAATCAAAGAAATGTTTTGGTTATGGCGAGGTCATGAAGAGGCTGGGTATTATGAAAAGGTAGGAGGAAAGGCTTAAGAAATCATTAAGCATTGACTGGCTGTGATTAATGTCGACTGACTAGTGTGCAGAAGTAAACCTTGATACATTCTGAGTCTTAAGCCATTACTATGACTCGCTTGTCAGCAGGAGGCATGTTGATCAATCGTGCATACAACTGACCAGGCAAACCCCTCACCCTGCCTTTACAAAAAGAGACTTCATTGTGTATTTAAGCTGAGATGCTTGTTTCTGCCTGAGAAGTGAACAGCTCTGTGCCTCCTCAGCAGCACAGCATGAAAGTGCAGCATGAGAGCAGAGGGAGCAAGCCACAGAGGGCCACTTGGCCTGGGTTCTTTTGCTCCTTTAATCATTTTTGATTGAATCATTTCAACTGGCCTGCATGCTCAGACTTTTAACACAGCATCCTTATGCTGATCCACTCCGCTTTACACAACGTATGGAGCCAATACCCTACAGAGATATCCAATAGCCGGCCAACTGAGAGAGAGAATTTTCTTTATGCTCCAAATGGAAAACCGTTTAAGACTGACGGAATAATAGTATGCCATTTTACATGATTGCAGGTTTATAGGATCAGTGTGTGTGATGGGTAACAGGTTGTACTTGTATTGCTAAACATAGTTTTAAGCTGCTGATGATTTCCATTTTATACCTTTGGAATAAATGTTATAAGACTTGGGATCTATTAAACTGTGATCTACTTTCCTGGATTGACCACAAAAAGGATTAAAAACAAAAAAAAACATATTCTGGAGAAATATTAATAGGGTTTTGAAAAAAATACATCAGCTTCTAATGTTAGGCAACACTCCCTTTCCGCAGCTTCAAACATAACCATTACAGAGGGCACCGATTCTACAGAAGGGCCCAGTCAAACCAGTAATTAGAACATTTTAGACAAGGCAAAGTAAATTCATGCGTTGCTTTCAAAGCAGAGTGAGTTCTGCTGGGCCAAATTCTAGAGTGACTGGACAAAGACGCATAATGAACAGGATGGCACCCAGTATTGCCAACTTCACTCTCAGAGAGTGATAGTGAGCTGGATGGCAGACAGCAGAACCTACATCCATAGAAAGGCCATGTTTACTGTTCCCAGAGCGAGGCGAACCACAGCCAGCTGCTTTACAAACCCTATCAGACACACAAACCCTATCAGGTCGATTTGGATTGAACACACGATCACAGGCGTACTGGTCAGATCCAACTGAGATGTACATTGTATACACTTATTGTTAGTTGCTAAATCATAAATTAGGGATTTTTATGAGTGTAGGCCTGAAGGCTACAATATACCAACTTTGATGTCTAGGCAGTTACACAAGCAAGGCATTTAAACACACGCCTCCCTCTGCAAACACAAAGCTCTGTGGAAAGGCCGGTGTGTTTACTGTGCCAACTGTTAACTGCCATGGAAAGTATGACTGATGTGACTTCCTCACTGTGTCCCAGTTATCAGAGTTTGGACAAACTTGCTTCCTCATGTTGAATCCCTGCTCTACGTCAATTACCTCTGATATAGTGTTGAGATAGCACCGTAATCTACGTATTTCCACGTTCTGTCCTGTTGCTCACAGTGGTGTGGAAGTCTGCTCGCTTTTGATCATATTTGCCGTGTCATAAAAGCTGCAAGACGTCACGATGTCACCGACCTTCTAAAGCCAGCAGCTTCCTGTCTCAGCAGTCTAAAGATACTGTTGCCTGGTGGCCACTGAAGTGGCACTTATCTGGGCTAGGAAGCAGGAACCAATAAAACATCACCTTTAAAAAGACCCTGCAAACGCACACAGGTGTTTCCAGTTGCTTACGTTGTTGTCGGCTGGCGCTATGATGGGATCAAACGCCATGCACCAGTTAGTGACAAAGGCATTAGGTCATTTTCCTCGCACTAACGCATGCATCAAAGCTGACGGGAAAGCCGGGAAGACTTTAGATTTACATTTAATTTTGCAATTATAGTGTTCAAATTTGAAAAACTAATCTAACTGACACATTGAAATCATCCTACACTTTCAAAAATCACTGCCTTACATTACAGCTCCCTACCAGTATATATATATATATATATATATATATATATATATATATATCTAAAAAAAGAAACTATGTGTAAAGTATGTGAAAGTATGTGAAATGTTCCATGTGAAAATCACGAGAAGCTATTTTACCTCACTACACAAATATGTTTAGCTTTCCTTTAGTCCTGGGCCAGAATGGGTACAGCTGTCTGAGTTGTAGGCCTGAAAATAGACCCACTGTTATTGGGCAATATATTACTGATAATTCATCAACAGCCGACAACAGCTGAGCCGCAGGCTCTGGTCCGGGCCGCTCTCCCGCTGAGCCAGTGAGGAGACAGAAAGGCTCGTTGTAGTAGCCTTCACTGTAATTTGGTTTTGATAACGACCTCCTTATCACTGCAGCAGACAGATTACTCCTTAGCCTGCCACTTCAGAGATAACACCATTAATCAAATCTGAACGAGTTCCTCCCATTCCCACATTTCTTTCCTTACTTCCAGCACCAGAACTGTTATTCTACTTTCCAAGCCCAAAGTCTGACAAACCTCAGCTGGCCGTTTTACCATCTGGGTGGAAGGTAAGCTTGTGTAAAGAGTTAAATATAAACATTGACGTTTATCGGAACAAATCAAACAATGAACTACTGTTTCAATTAGAGGTTTTAAGCATCTGTATGTTTACTATTGTACTTCTGTGAAAACAGATTCAAAGGCTTTCTTGGTCTTCGCTCTCTTGGATCTATAGCTTCATGTCGTGGGCAGGCATAATGAAAAATCAAGCCATTTGACGATCAATTCTCATTTACCATAGAGGCTCAATTGAGAAAATGGAGAGTGCTAATTTATATGAAGAAGGGCTCGCTCAATGAATAATATTGCTGACTGGTTCATTTCATAATGAGGTTCATGTGGGAAGTTGGAGCGAGGATCATGCAGGACTGTACCAAGCAGAGTTGAAATACTTCTCATAGCCTGGAGAAGAACATGATTGATTATAGGGAGTGCGACTGTGATGGCGCGTTTTTTCACTGGCTGAGCAAACATTTTACTCTGACTCATTTCATTTTCAACCCCACATGCTTCAACATAACACCTATCTGGAACAATCTCAGGATTATTGTGTGCACCAAGAATACTCATTAACAAGCGACACGATTTTACTTAGTACCTAGAGAATAATTAGTGAGATTTATTATCCTCCTGTGTTCCTACTTTTTGACTCAACAATCTTTTGTTTTGTGTATGATGTATTTACTGTGCACTGTATGTATGTGTGCGTGTGTCAGTGTGCACGTGTGGAGAGGAAACTGGGAGCTAATCTTTTCAAGCATGCAGCAGCTTGCTACCATTGCCTTCCAGTATGAGCCGACTGTGCTCTATCTTCAAGCAACACACACTACGGCTATGAAGTGATGCAGCTTAACACCCACTGCTGATAAAATACTTCACTCTATTTTGCATTGTGTGTCCGTGCCTGTTGCCCTAGCAAGGTTTTTCACAAATAAGATGCAAATACTGGTTTTGTTTCGGAGAGTTACAGATGAAAAAGAGCCTGGTTGTCTTTCGTTTGAAATGGAAATCTTACTGAAGCGCAGTGAGCTCGGGGCAGTGGAGTGATGATACCATCTCCTTTGACAGGTTCCCTCATGCTTACCGTCAGGCAAATCTCACTCAGCAATCCCTCCCACCCCCCACACAATATCTACACCCAGGTGCAAACATGCAAATACAGAAACACAACACACAAGATGAGTAATTACACAAGAAGTGTGGACACGCTCGCACAAATAATGGCACAAGAACAGAGCAAAACGCAAAAAACTTGCAGCGCATTTAAAGAGCTTCTATAACTCCAGGGCACTACTCGCCAGTCAGTGTTCATCTAGTCGGTATTCATTAGTCAGGGCTTGTCGCGTCAGAGATGTACTCTGACATGACATGACAAAAGATTATCTCGTAATCTCTTTTGTATTCAGCAAATGCATGCCTTTGTCTTTTACAGCCACTGACGAAGACAGACAAAGACAAAGAGGGATAAGTGATGCTGAGGCACACAGCCAAACAACAGCAGCAGACCTGATTCTGTTTCCTCCTGTCTCCCCGCCTGGTTCCCCATGTTGGTCCGCTCTGCGACTCCCACTCTCCACACCGGGGCGGACTAATCCAAGAATCCGTGGCTGCGGGGGAGAGGTGTGTGTGTGTTGGAGTGTCGGGGTTGCTGGCTCTGTTCAGCGCCCACAACCAGCACCGGTCAGTCACATGGAGAGGAGACCATAAGAGACATACAATTCTTCCAATTCTTCCCTCCTACTGGTCTTCTTTTCCTTTCTCCACTCCTTCCCCGGACTGTGTGGGTGACTGTGTGTATGCATGTGTGAGGAGGCAGGCTGCGTGTCCCGTCAGTGAGTGACTGCGAGTGTGTGTGTGAATGTGTGCGAGTGTGCGTGTCCTCCAGAACAGTGACAGTATGTCACACTGGCGGGCGGGCGGGCAGCGTCGTGTGCACTTCATTATTGCTGTGATGACTGGAATCAGCTCAGAGGGGGAGTGGCTTGCCAGGCCAGGCCAAACACACACACACACTCACACTCACACATTAACACACACCCTCCCACTGCTGCCCGCCAGTTTACTCTCATCAATACCAGTTGAACAATGGTGAGATGAACAGACCCTCTCACTGGTACTGAAAAGACGAGTGAGTATAAGAGAGCGAGAGCGAGAGCGAGAGCGAGGGTAGAGGGTAGAGGGACGAAGGAAGGAATGAGGAGCAGGAAGAAAGGAAAAGCGCTATTTGTATTTTTGGCAGAGGGCGACAGTGCAGCTCTTGTCTTGTCTCTTCTTGCTGAGGGAACTTGCCGACAAGGACCTCACACAAAGTCTCCTGCAAAAATCACAACTACAATTTCCCAACAAAAGTCTTCATAAATAGGGAAAGGAGATGCTGGTGTCGGGGATAAGAGGCCACCCCAGGCTTGCAGCCCCATTTTTCTCTACAGCTCACCCAGCAGGGAACAATAGCGTGGGAGTGTGCCGACATATGTATGGAGACGGGGGGAGGGCTTGTTTTTTTCCTGTAATTTAATAATGTAATGCGTATGTGCAACTATCAGGGAAATCATGACAAACACCTTTTGTAACAACGAAGTCCAAAGCTACTCCTCTACACAACAAATGTATGTCATTAATTGCTAAAAAAAGAGATTTATAATTCTTCTATGGGCCAAACAAAATCTATATCAGAGTTTACCCAGTTACAAGAAAACACCTGGCACAGATTGCAGTTGAAAATTAGCCAAATTGAAATGGCAATGAATGTCCCTGTAACTTTTACATGTGAAAATAAAACAGACAAGGATCAAAACCGCACAAACTGTTCAAAAGGAACTTAAGGAACCAAAAGATTTCTTTATTTACACCCTACCGAGGAGAAACCTGTAAACAATGATAGCTTACTGTAAATAATGATAGCTTCCAGTGATACAATGAGACTGCACTAAGTCACATTATCTGAGTGTCTACAAAACAGAATGTTACAAACTGTTAGCCCAAGAGCACAACTCTGTATGAAGTACCATTTATCAGATATCAAGATTCTTCTCAACTGCATCATCATTTTTTAAAGCCATACTTGACACAGATAAGCAGTGATATTTTTAGCAGGACGAGCATCTCCGTTGCATAAGCTCAGAGCTACCATACAATTTCATTCGTGTCCACTGCTGAAAAGAACCATGAAAATATAAAAGAATAAGCAGAACACCAAAGCAAAAGACATTTAAAGTGGTAGCTGCAATTTGAACAAAATAAAAACTCCCTTGTAGCTGTATGGAAAGTCATGTCTGCTGCAGGATTCTGCCCACGTCAGGTTGAATATTCAACCCTTTGATACAATACTGTACACGGCCGCATCCAAGCCTTTTTATATCTTATGAATATTACATAAACTGTTGGCACATTTTCCTCCTCCTTTCTTAATACTATACGCTCTCCTCTTCTCGGAGCGGCACATCTACCTTGGTAAACAAACATGCCTCTAATCCAGCTAAGAATGTTCTCCTCACCACAGGACGTCCATCTCTGTGAGCCCAAACAGGCCTCTTTCCGGATCTGGCAGGACAGTTTCTCTCCGTCGTGCATCTTTAGGGGACATGCTGAGGTCACAAGCTTCTCATAAGAGGAGTTTAAAACCTGATGCCAAAACTCTGATCAACAACCCTAAAAGGGGCCAGGTGTGTTTATGTCAAGGTTGATGCCAGATGCGTAGATACAGTGGAGTAAAGCTCCTGACATCATCCTTTTTACACTGTATAATAAACGGAGGTTGCACGATCATACTGCATATATTGTAGTGTGGATTTAGACTTGGACAGGGCAGTATGGGGAACATACAAGGTAAAGGTGTGAATCATTTTGCATGCTTATTTGTGTGTCCATCTTCGTGGACATGCCTGTATGTCTTTCTACTGCTCGTGTCAGTTTGGGTCTGTCATGGCTGAGTGCTTATGCAGGCTGAGGTGTTCCTGTGGACTGAGGCGTGTTTGATTAATTCATCCGACAGATATGAGGAGTCTCTCTCTCTCTCTCCCCCTCTCTCCCTCTCTCTCCCTCTCTCTCTCTCTCTCTCTCTTTCTCTTTCCCTCTCTCTCTCTCCCTCTCTCTCTCTCTCTTCCCCCCCCCTGCTGGGACCACATGTTACAGCTGAGTCTGGTGTCTGAGTTGTACATAGTAAAGCACACACACACAGTCCACAGTAGTTAGAGTGCACCCCTCTGCTCTGCTTATCCTTACTGATGACTATTAACTAAGGTCAAGTGACTCTTGCATCGTTCATCCATCTTTCTTGCGAATTGGTGCTATGAAGGAAATTATGTGAGCTGATTGACAGAGAGCAGAAAGTCATAGTCCGTCTGGTGTGGCTGGCAAACCTCACATGTGGCAAACAATCTGAGAGAAACTTCATGTCCCCGACTCACGGACAGCAGACTTTCATAGAGCTGAGGCTGGTTGTTAACGAAAAGAACGCCCTGTATCTGACTGATGGCTTTTTGGGGAATGACACTTGGTTTTCTGTAAATCTTCAGCATGCAGTTTTTCTGGATTCAACCATAGCAAAAAACAATACTGTTAGCAGAGCAACGACACATTATCTCTGTATGTGACACAGCATGTCCCTATTCTACATTTACGATCAAGTGGAATGTCCCTCACAGGTGAGGGGGACAGAAAAGTGAAGACTTAGACCTGAGAGCAGGATGCTTCTTGGTAAAGCTAAGCTCTTCCTGTTCATTCACTTTAATTGTCTTGTCAAGGAAGATTTATGAAGTGACAGTGTTGCGCCAACACATTATCGCTCAAAACCAGCATGCAGCCGAAACAGTCAAACTGGCAGCCGCACATGTTTCAAATCTGCAAGCTCTTGTCAAAGACTGAACATGTTTGTTCTCAACTTGAAGACAGAAAGTGATACTACAAACATACACAAGTGGAACAAGGAATACATGATGAAATAAGGCAAAGGAAAAAATTATTAGAGCACAGCAGATTTCTTTCTGGCTCAACCAGAAAATACAGAAAGTCAAGTTAAAAACATTAAAATGGTCCCTTTTAGGTCCCAATTGAATTTAGTATGATACACGTTTGTCCTTTATTATGATTTTGTATCCTATATACAATGATGGGCTCGAAATGATCACATACAGTAGATAGAGTACTGTAGAGCTATAGTTTGATACCTCCCATGATAGTCATTCACATCTATCATCTGAGGTACAACTACTGAAACAACCGGTCTGAGCCCTAAAGGGGGATTTTAAACATTAAAGTCGGTTGATAGATCTAGGGGAGTACAATCACAAATGTGAAAAAAAAATGTACAAAGACTTGTGTTGCTGAGGAGGGAGCTAAGCAATGTCGGGTACATTTGCTGAAGTGATGTCACTTGAGTCAGCGGTGGGAGCTGAAAACTAAAAATGAAAAAAATGTGGCTGTGTGGAGAAAGAAAGAAGTGAATGTTACCAGACATCTGTAGCCTACTCCTCCTCTGTGCTTGAGACTTGGGGCTACATTAGCTGCTACTAGCATACCTCAATCTCAATCAGGAGTTTGACGATGTTATACTAATGCAATGCCAAATCTGTAGGAGCACTCTTTACACTCCGTGACTGGCAAAGGTGGTTGGAAATTGCTACAGAGGGTGAAGTAGAGCAGGATTAATGCTGAAGCAGTACTTTAGTGAATCAGAAAAGGAAAAGACTCACTGGAAGACACTTATGTGAAACTCAACTCTCCTCCCCGAAACGTTAACGATCAATGTGAACGCATTGAAGTGCCCATTTGTAAAGTTATGCCCTGCAGTCACCCCCACCCACCAGGCTTGTTATTTATGGAGCAGGACAGTGTTATCTCCTTCTGTCTCTTTGCCTTGCACACTCCACAGGGACTCCTCTCCAAGTGAAAGCTTAACTGAATTATTGATGAGGCGTTTTAAATAAGTCATCAGGAGGAGGCTGGGTTTTAACCCGTTGTCTGACAGCACGGTAGAGTTGGTTAAGTGTCAAGTGGGAAAGACTCCATTAGCAAAAATAACAGTTTTGACTCATTAGCACAGCCTGCTGTGAGGGCAGACAAGGGTGGGGTCAAACTGTCAGCCAGCTGACCCTTTTAGCCAATACTGTGTGTGTGTGTGTGTGTGTCTGCACTGTCCCATGAACGTTATTTTCCAAGGGACCCCTGCTGTTTTACAGCCTTTATGCCTACTGTGATCCGATTGCATTCTACTAACGCCTACTAAATGTATAGCTACCGGGCTTGAATCTAGTAAATCTAGAGTGAAATTGTATCAGAGATCCTAGTAATTATTGTAGCTGTCTTGGTTGATTACATCCAGGGAAATCCAATTTCATGACTGAAGACAGTACAAAATGGAAATCTGATTTTATGATCGGCATATTTTGATTTGCTTTTACGCCAGATGATGAGACAGGGATGCAAACACAGGCCCTTAGAAAGGGGCATACAGGGCAACTCAAAACCTTCTTGTTGTGAGGTGGCAGTGCGAACCACTGCACCAATGTGCCGGACAGTTGCACAAATTTAAATTTGACAAGGGTTAGGGTGTCCTCAGCTCCTCACAGTGCTGCATTTTAAAAAGTACACAAGGATGCTATATTGCTTGTGGCTTTGCCCTGTATGCACAGATTCTCAGGCACATCTGACCCAGTTTTCTTTTTTTAACTAATAAATGATGCATCTAGCCACTGCGGTCCTCACTCCTACAATTAATCATCAATGATTAGCTAAATGAAATGTACAATTACAGTTTGAAACTAGATATAAAGCTGAAGTACAAATCATAGTGCATTGCTTAACAACCTTTCTGAGTCCATGCAACTAAAGTAAAAGTATGTTTTCACCACTCGGTGAGGATTCTGACATGCATACACCGTACTAGTCACAAAATGTACTACTAGGACAGCCTGGGAAAAGACTAAATTACTGCCTGACGGGTATGATGACAGTTCTGCTGCAGTGTGCCTTAGAGCCAAGTAAGTCCCGATTGCATCTCGTCAGTGTGTAATGTCACACATTGACTAGGGAGAAGCCTGATGTGTTTATGAGCAACCTGACGACACTGATGGGTGACAATATCACGAAGAAAAGCCTGAAGACACATCTCAGTATTCGAGTGAATGTGTTTATCCCAAAATGTCATAGAGCAAAAACTGAATTTTTGTTATCTTCTCTTCACCCAAAAATAGATTTGATTTCAGAGACTTCCACATCAATAAATGCAAACACTCGAGACATTTCAGAGCATTACATCTCAACATCAATGAGTTCAAAATACCACAGATCCCCACCCCAATCTATATTCAAATCATGGCATTTCCCCGTGTGTGGATATTTCAGCAGAACTCTCAGGCTCAGGCACTTGGAATTGAGAGCAGGAGGCTAAACGATGATTTTCACGGCTTGCATGCATAGTTAACCACTGCTGCTCTTTCAGGTGTCAGATTAGATTTTCCACTTGCTGATTAGCTAGATTTTTGAGACCTGTTTGACATGTCTGTCGTCATATGTCTTGACGTGCACTGATGTGCAGAGTCCCAACCCAGGTGCAGAACAATGAGAACATTATTTAGATTAACCATGCTTGATCAAACCATCACTTTACCTTTATTCAAGCACATAAAAGAAAAAAGTATTGGTTTCTTTTAAAGCTAAAAAGCAGAGAACTGTCGGACTGATAATTTGATTTGTTTCGATCAGTGATGGCAAACACCCGAGTATATTTTACATAAAGGACAAAGGATGCCACTCTTGCTGATGCAAATGGCAACAACATAACAGCATCACAACTCTGACCTATTTGTACGATTTCATTTTTTTACCAAGAATGTTATATATTATTAATATTCTCTAGTTGGCTAGCAGAGATTGGCTAGTCCAACTAGTGCATGATAAGTATGTGTAGAGTAATGCATGTAACATGAACAGCTCAACAAAATGTGAATATGTTCCTGTCCTTGTGTGTGAAAACACTTAGAGCTCAATCCAATTAAAGCTGGGTGAAATCTAATTGTGTCTAATTGTGTTTTAAGAACCGAGAGCCTCGCTTGGCCTTGGTTTCTGGAGTCTTTTGTCAAGTAGAACTCAATTATCTTTCCTTCAGCCCAACAACCCTTTGAAGGAGGATTTCACAAGAGCACAGCATCTACACAATGTGTAGGTGGGCTACCAAAACATATCTCCTTTCACAGAGGATTGTCCAATGATGAGGGAACAACATTAATTACTGCAAAGAAATTCCTGTCATAATCCACCACCATATTCCTCCTATGTGTAATACATGTTTGGCTATCAGGTTTATTTGTGTTGCTGTGCTTATCAAGTGGCACGCCCCAAAGTACAATACCAACACACAATTTAATAGATAATAAAAACACCTTAGAAACAGGGTTTATCGTGACATGGCATCCTGTTGATAATGTAGCCAACACTATTTTCAGTGATGAGGAAAGCTGATAAAATATAGTGTTGATTCACTCACAGGAAATGAAAATGGCAGGCATGGACAACAAATCTCCGACAACAGCAAAGTATCAATCCCATATGTTTCTAACTATCAGCATCTGAGGAAATCAAACAGTTTAAGACTGTCGGGTATCTCAACAATTCTTCTGGCGTTTAAATGCGAAACCAGAGCTACGTGCATGCATAATGTTACTTGGGATGTAATGCTATGTTTATGTGTTTGTTTGCCAAGTGTTGTAAGAGAAGCGTAGGTTATTTGGAGAATAGTAGAGACAGTGCATAGTGTTGGTGTGTTCTCGGAAAGTGAATGGTGAAGCAAGAGAGAAAGAGAGTAATTTAAGAGACATTCAAATTCTTTCTTTTGTGAAGAAGAGCCAGGTAACATGAGGCAGGGAGTGATTTAAGCATGAAAGGCCACCTTGATGAGTTTTTTTAAGGACAAACCCAAATGTTGATGCGCAGAGACCAAGGCAGCCATGAGCATAACTACCAAACTCATTAACCAATAAGGCTGCAAAACACGTTTATGCCACCAGCTGCTGCTGTTGCAACATTGCAACAACCCATGCCAACACTTTTTCCCCTGTCCTCCCGGGTGAGAGTGAAGAAGACTATGAAGACAGAGGAAGAGTCCCCGCTTTACATCCTGGTCAGTATGATGGCACCACGGGTTGGAAAGATTGTATAAACTGGTTTGAGAGCTTTGCTAAAACTAATAGATGGTCAGAAAAGGCTATAGCAAGGATCTACAGAATCTACAGAAAAGCCACTGCTGCCTGAGGGAGGATATGGAGAAGCTGCAGTGGTCATTGAACTGAAGGTGCACAAACTGGGTGAGTCTCTTTATGTTTTAAGAGATGACATATGGAAAAACTGTCCTTAGCTTCCTGCGGCAAAACTGTAGGGAATACAGAAATTGTACAGAAACTGCTAGAACAGCACTCCACACACTGTCAAGCTTATGACACCGTCCGTCGCCATGAAAGCTCCAAGGGGGCAGCGTCATACGTCAGATTCAAGCAATCGGGATCACTCCCAACTTCGTGACGTTGGGCAGGGAAGTGAGTGAGCTAGTGGACTCTGCCACAGTTCCTTCGGCCCCTGAACAAATCTCCAGGAGTGAAGTTACATTTGCTACAAATCGCACATTAGAGCTCAGATTAAGTCTGCCACTCGACGTAACAATAAACATAGTTCATTGTAATGTGCGAGCCAAGGCATGGATTTCTTATAACAACTTAAACCAGTAGATTAGCTACTTGCCCACTTAATTTAGCTGTTGTTAAATAGCAACAAGCCAGGTGCCGTTGGTCTTTCCTTCAACATCGTAGATGTAACTTTCACCAGTTGCTGTATCCCTTTGTTTGAACTCTCTTGAGATATTTACAGATTTAGCTGAGGAGCACAAGTCAAATGTTTGGACCACTTCACCAAAGCTAGCTTTCTGATTCGTTTCGTGGAGATTCGTTTCCACACTGTTCCCTAAATGAGCGCGATGTTAAGAACATACCTTTGTGCGGGCGAGACTTTGTGATTGGTTTAAAAAGGAAGGAGACATTTAATGGGCTACAGATAAATCTCTGTTGAAGGGGAATCTCAAAAAACCCACAAACAAATGCAGTGAAGCTCACACGAGTCATGACAAACCGTTTGTAAATGCAGGTTCAACAGTTTTAAATGTAACATACAAAATAAAATGTGCTGAATTTTTTACAGAATTGAAATGCATGTATTTGTGGATATCTGTTACATTTATTTAAAACAAGAAATAGTTGTATATACATCAGAAATACCTTTGTGAAGAGAGTCATAATACATATATTATATATAAAGAACAAAACACATTTGTGGATCCTTCTGCCTGGATTCATTAATATTGAGACTGATCTGACCCCATACGAAAAAAGACCAGCCCAAAACACCACCAACATAATTTCTCTCTTATCCTTGGATAGAGAAAAGGGTTATTTTTCCTAATTTGTCATCTAAGACATAGCCTGCTGTTCACACGGTTGAGCAGATGTTGTGTGAGGAGCAGACTATGAATGCGTCCAGTCTCTCAGTTTTGGACCAAAATCCTGAGAAACTTAGTCCTCAGCCACCTGCATCTCATCAATGCCAACCAAACAAGACTAAAGAGACACAAGAAATAAAAAAAATAGTAGAGGGGAAAGAGAAGCATTTCTCAAGCTTCTAGTTACAACCAGCACCTTGGAGCTGAGACAGGCAGGGTGTGCATAGTGGTGTGCTGTGGCCCTCTAGTGGTCATATGTGGTTAGTTGCACTACTTTCATACAGATCACATCCATAAATTGTGAAGATAACTGCTGTTTCCTCTGCTTTCCAGCATCATATTGCTTTTGTTTTACATTAAAACCAAGTCTCGGGAATGAGTTATTTGAAGATATCTGATAAGAGTGGTAGTTTCTTACCGGACTGGCTGCGAGGGCGGGCCTCTGTGAGATCTGAGATGGCTCCAGTAGTCACAGTCTTCTTCATCCGGGAGCCAGAAGCAGCGGCTCCCAGGGCAGACTTTGTCAAGGCATCTTCACTGCTAGCTCTTTTCAGCTAGAAACACATATGCTGTTAGTATCAACAATATAAGTTGAATAATGTTCAAATAAAGTTCTGAAGTGATTTAATCAGTTTCGTCCCTTGTGTAAAGGTATCATCATGTTAGCTTGTGGTAGATTGTAGTGTGCTTGTGACCCACCCTGCTGAGGCGCTGATCTGAGGCCAGCGTGTTAGAGGATCTGGAGGTCTTCATGGCTGCGGAGGTGGTGGTGGAGGAAGATGGGGCCCAGGAGGCTTGCTTGGTCCGCTCCTGGAGTCCTGGCTTGGGCAGCGCCACCTTTGTGGCGCCCGATTTCATCATGGCTGTGCGTCAGCTAACTAGACCTGAGAGAGAGGTCCAGAAAAGAGAGGAAATTGTTCAATAACAAACTCCTTGAATGGTTTATCGTCATGCATTAATATGCCTGTGTATTCAGCTCCCCTAGAGCTGGTGGGAAGATTCTTTTTAGATCAGATGCTCAGTAGGCTATTGTCTTATTGAAGACAAGACAACACTCTTTTAACCACTATGCCAAAGGCACCAGTGAGCACTGCTGAAATATAAACACATGATCTTCCATTCAGTAAAAAAAGCACTTTGAACAACAAATAAGTCTCTGAAAACAACCCGAGTGAAACTGGCCTTTGACTTGCAAAATTGCTGTTTTTGACTGCAACCAACATCTAAAAAAAATTAATAACTTTATAAATACTTTGTTGATAACTTGATTTTTAGCCTTAACTACATATCATTTGCAGACTACAATCCATCCATTGATTACAACTACATATCAATATTGGAATTGCAAATTACTAATTTTAAAGAAAGCTGATTGTTCTGCCTCTTTCCTTTATCTGGCAGTAACTACATCTACTAAGTTAAATACCACTACTGCAGAAGAACACATACAAAACAAATATATATATTTGTTTTGTTTTTAATATAGATTAAAAAAAAACAGTAGCATTGCTAAAACATTGAGAGCATTGCTCTCTATCTGGAGAGTCAAATAGATTGCTCCCACAGATGCATAGAATTGAATATGTCCACAAAAAGCATTCCTCTGTAAGGAATATGTTCAAAAAGCAAGACAATAATGGCTTAATTTTTTTCAGCACCAACAGGATGTGGCGGACTGTTAAAAGGTGTCCATTGGATATCCAGAATGAAATGTACTCATCTGGTCGAAGACCAGCTGTAGGAAATAGAAGGAGGTAGGAGTGCACTTAACCAAGGAGAGTGTGAACTGGTAAAGACCTTTGCTGCTCCCCGATGACTGGCTGAGTCATTGATCTGGGTGATGGCAACCTGATCCTCTGCCTCCGAGAGGAACATTGCCGTTAATGGGGATAGCCTCTAATCTCCGCAAGGAGGGAAACGAGGGAAGACAGTTTCCCCCCTCTGCCCCCTAAGCTGCTATACATATTTCATTTACTGCAGCGACTGAAGTGATGCATCATGTGTAGCACAAAAAGAGTGATGCTGCAATAAAATGTTATTCTGTAGTAACTAAAGTAACAGTCGTATAAATAATGGTAGGGTGTGTAATAGGAGCAGTGTAGACCCTAACCATGAGAGACAATAACAATACAGGTGTCCACATCAGTAAAATGTTGGGAGGACATCCAATGTGGTAGATTTGAATCTGCTTTTTTTATTAAGGGGTGTTTCTGGCTGCCTCTGGGCTTATTTGATGAGGAACACACTGTATGTACTTTTTATTTTAGCCTCACATGAGAGTATCATATGATACTAAGACCTCTCTAGGCAACATCCTGTGACTCCTGCCTGGCCGTCTAACATCTCAGCTGGATGGCTCACCTCATTTTAGAGCAGTTTACAAGGCTAGGGCACCACTCATTGCCAAGCACACATTGCTATGCTGCCTGTGTAGGATTAATGAGGAAGTGAGGCAAATTGAGGAAGTTCCCCTTGAGGTTATATTAGTTTATTTATTTTTAATGGGCGGGAACTAAGCAACAAGCAACCAAATAAATCAGGCAATTGTGAAACATTAATGTAATGTTGGAAAACATATGCCCAGAAAACTCCAAAACATCTGTAAAGCAAAATCCTGTACAGTCTAAGTTGAATATACTTTGTTTTTACCTTCTTTGGACCACTGCAGGACTCATTACTGTAAATATGACCTCACCATATTTCTCTGCAGAGATTTGATCCTCAGGAGCCAGAACTGTGTCCCACTTACTTTGCAATGGCCTAGTTAGGAACAGGAACCCAAAAGTCTTTGCAGGAACCCAAATGTCTTTGAGACAGACCGCGGGTTGCATTTTGAACATGAACTAGCCAAGAGTTAAGGCACAGAGTGCGAGTTGGGCATCTTCATGTAAAAGCAACCAAACTAACAAAGATGGCTACAGCTCGCACGGTCTGACAGAACAAACATGTAGAATGATGACATCGTGGCTTATACAAGGCTGGTAAAAAGCTAAATATGGACTTTGCTTAAAAAAAAAAACCAAATCAGAAAACCAAATATAACTTGTAGTCACCACACAGTCATAAGTAATGGGTTGTCAGTTGCCTTAATTATATTGCTTCCAAAAACAGGAAGATGAATGTAAAGGCTTAAATATGGGACAGAGTGGTGTAGAAGCCTCTCAAGTTATTTCTGACCGTTGCTGTTGGACTAGACTGCTGAAAGGAGATAAAGAGAAAGCGCCAACTGTTATCAGCTTGGTCCTTGGACCTTCAAACCATCGCTCACGCATTATCTGATCTGATACAAACCTGAGGGAGTAGACAGCGAGCTCTTATCACACAAGCAAGATCAACACTTGTACATAATGTAAATATAGCTCACCAAATCAAAGCAAAAAAATAAGATAGGTCAACAAATTATTGGACATTTACAAGCTGCAGCTATTCTCAAGCACAAGGCCGCGGCGATCATCAGGTGAAGACAAATGTGTGTTGCCACTTTTAGCTTTATAAATTTAGATTCCTAATGGCAGCAGAATATTCATTGTTGTCATTATATCTAACAGTGGTACATATTTAAAGCCCGGTTTATTTTTCCTTTTTTGTCATTTTGTGTCATGTTTATTTGGGAAAGTGGTCCTCTTTTTAACAATCAGAGGTGGGCCTCAAGTTACAAAAAGGTGGAGAAACCCTGCATTACAGCGCACTAGTCAATTGCTTCATCAATCTAAGTCATTTGAGTTTCTCCACGGCTCAATCCCCTATATTCAGCCCTTTTTTAACCTTAGTTTTGATCTAAATTACACACCTGTAAAGTTTCATGACTGAATTTAGCCCGCTTGTGACGAAACAGTATACACATAAATATAGATCCAGTAGTTAGAATCCACACTATTTATATTGTTAATTAAAAAGATCTACATGTATAAATATTTTAAGATGCAACCAGTAGTAGAACTGCTGTTCAGCAAAAATAGAACAGCTGTTGAGACAAAACCAATAATTACCCTGTACTGCACAAACCCAATACTGTGTAACAGTTAGAGGGGAACTACCTTCTTGCATGCACAAATGTGTAACTAGGGAAATCCGAGCTAACCAGTCGCGACCATTCTCTGACATTAAATGCAGGTCGCCCTGGTATAGTGCAGGACACACCATGTGAACTGCACTTAAATTATTCAGTCTGTGTGTTTGTGTAGAAAATGGAGCAGAAGAGAGTGAAATGCTTCCTCCCATCATCAGGAACTGTGTATAAGTACGAACATCCTGTCACTGATCTTTTTTTTTTTTTTAAACGTCTGTTTAAATGGTGATCATGGGAGGAAACAAACTGCAGTCCTGCAGAGATGTGGCTGCAAAACCTGCTGCCTTCTTGTGGCGGCCCTTAATTAGGCAAAGTGCATTCAGGTGTGACTGAAGCTTTGCTTCAATTTAATTTATTATATTCTATCTATAAAGAATAACTTTTGAAAGAGTCAAGCATTGTAACACACAACAAAGCATAACTGAACAAGGTTGAACTGAGGAATTGCTTTACCATCATAACATGGGCATTAAAATGTCTGTTTTATCACATATTCATGCTGACCTACGCCAGACATTAAAAGCAGCAACGTGAGTGATTCAACTAACCATATATGCTCCTAATAGCATTTGGAAAGATAAAAAGGTATATAAGATGCTAGGTTGAACGGGTGTCATCACATCCTCTCATGTGTTTCTTCCTGCCTGACTCATTGGGTAGCTTTTAAAAGGCTAACATAAACCTCAATATAACATGCTAAGCATAACATAGGTCTACAAATAGCAATCTCTGGTTAGCTGCCGTTGTAAAAACGTGAATAAATACTACTCCTGCATAGAACTTCACAGGTTGCAGAGTTTAGCCCAGGCCACATTTCCTTTCAGTGGTTGACAGAAATGTGACAAACTTAGTAGAAAAAATATTGGCAGCAGATGTTCTCACTTTATTTTCATCCTAACTTATCATACAAAATTACTTTTCCCTATTCAAAACGTTTCAACTCCTAATCACTAATCACATCTTCAGGACCCAAACAAACTCCATTGTCCCTTTGAAGCTGTAAAAGAGTGACGGAATATAAAACATATCCAAATATTGTCTCAGAGCTTAAAAAAAGTGAGTCATGAGAAAGAGGGTGGTGACAGATTGGTGTCAGAGAAAATGCTAGAAAAAACAGTGGTGCGGTTCACTCACGTGTTCGGTATTCAACACCGTCATAGAGCCTGCCCTCTGCCAGGGAGCCCCGAAGCAAAACAAACCAAAATATTAGTCCTTAGCTGAGCTCTTCGAAGAGACTCTGAGGGCCAAATCGAAGGGTCAGAAGCAACGGCTGTCAGGAGCAACGGCTTTCTGCCTCAACGCGGCAGACAGGATGAGGAAGTAATGCAGGCTGCCAACCGCTGTGCTGTATGTGCCGTTGCCTCTTTCACTCTCGCTCATAGAAAGAAGAGGAGAGAGACAGACTCTCAGACATTTGCACATTTTTCTCCTCTCACCGTTTTTTTTCCAGACCTTTTCTTACTTGAGAAGAACACACGGCAAGAAAGGGAGAACGGACCAGAAGGAGGAACAGATCTCCAACATATGGCTTTCAGACTACTGGGCCATGAATAAGGGAAACAGCTTTTTATTATGATCACACAGCCCAAACCGCTGTTGTTAGAAATGCAGGTGTCTGCACTTTGTTCTCATGGCAGTGGCTTGTAATTTGATTTAACGTGGGACCATGTGTGTTTGTGGTTTGTGGGCGACACACAACTGTTTCATTGTATTCTCAAATGAAAAAAACACAGCCATATAAAGCAAGTACTTGTGGTACCACAGTGAAATTTTTATGCACAATGTCCAACTCATGTCTCTTTGCAAGAGAGTGTGAAAAATAAAGATTAATTCATGACATTGTTATGAGCTTGCCTTGTTCTTTCCCAAGTGAACAGTGGGCTGTTAGCAGCTACCAACACTGACAAAGCCAATCTTTGTGTGAGAAACGCTTCCTAATGCGAGGGTGGATCATTTGTGGAGGGGTCTGCATTTCATGCCCTACCCTACTGGTCTAATTTGGATCCCACAACGTACGGCATGCGAAGGCCGTAAAGCATGCGAGTAGAAAGTGTACTGCGCTCTGGTCCGGGATGAAACAGGCTTCAGTTTGTGGCAAGTGGTAAAATGAGGAACTTGGTCTGACCACACCCCTACACTGCCACAAAAACAGCCTTTTAAAAGGATGCTGCAAAAGGTTGAGAAACAGTTCACTATGTTTTTTTGAGGCACTGCAGTCTGTTTCACACCCTGCTGCTGCAGATATAGATGTCAAGTGTGTTCGACTACACTGATTCTGCAGTGCTACGGCTGGCGGACACTACCAAATGCTGTCAAAACATTGTACTGTTCCGGTGATTGTTCACTGCCAGTGGTAACATATGTCATATAAAAATACTTTGTAATGTTTATAAGGTGTCTTTTAAAATGACGATTCATTACACTTACATATTAGTTCTAATAAAGTCATCTGTCTAGATATAGTAGACAAATGTGACTTTGTTTTCTATTCCAGTTTGCTGCTCCAGGTTGAACAAACATGCCTGAGGGCATACTATTATTAATATCAGGTGTGGAGAGCCTGCTGAAGCCATGCAATAGCTGTTTTCACCCAAAAGCACGCTACATGACTTTTCCACCGCCATGAGGTTGGCACTAAATAAAAAGGTCAGGGGATCCCGACCAACTAGTACATCACTTTTCCATTGGTAAGTGGCCATAGCGTAAGAACAATAACACAGTCCAAGGTGTCCCAATATAGGACATGGACTTGGAGAAAAAGTTTACCACTAGAGACTCCTAATTTCCAGTAACTGGACCATTTCTCAGCTATAAAAAAAGCCAACTGAAATACACTTCCATACTGCCAGGTTCCTTTGTATAAATTGATACCAAACACTTGCAGAAAGGAAACAGGAAATAGCAAACCCCCAGAGTATGAAAGTGGCCAAACATTAATAAATAATGTTGGAACATAGAGCGATGTGGCTGGATACTCACTAGGTGAGGTGGCAGCAGACACACCGAAGCTCCTAAGAGCCGCCTGCTTCTCATTCTCTTCCTTTTTCCTCCCTCCGTCCACAGGAAAAAGCACTGAGTCAGACTCTCCACATAGACACAACACTGTTGCAAAGGATGTGAAAACAAATGTATAATGCAGAGTGGTGGCGAGTAGGTGGCTAAAAATAATGCTTTTTCCATGCAGGATCATTGAATGTAGAGCCTACTCATTATACAATAAGAAACTCCAACAATTGTTTAAATTGGAAAGATACTGTAGGATTCTAAATTAATGCCAAGTTACAATTTTGTGAAGACAAAAATAGATAACGTAATACCAAGTCATCAGGGCTTGGCAGTAACAGTTACCAAGTTAACATTGGCAAACATTTTGGGAAATTGGCAACCAAAACTTTGGCCTTTGATTGCCATCAGTGGCAACCACTTTTTAAACATATCAGAAATAAGACAGCAAGGAGCAAAATGTTCACTCCAGCCTCTTCAGCTGTATGTGAGATGGGAATCAGCAGAGGAAGCAGACTCAAATCCAAATTTGAAAGGGAGAGAACGAATTAACAAGCAAATGTGATTTGCTGGAGTCACTTTTGAGGGACTGAGGGTGGACACATTAACTGATAACACCTAAGATTCAAGTTCTGTCAACACAAACTAACTTTTTGTTCAGTTACTGTCATGAAGCTTTGCTTATTCTGTCATATTTTAGTTTTTTAACCGACTTATAACTGTATACTTTCTTAATAACTCAAAATATAAGGAGACTAAAAATGGCAACAAGTAGTTATCGTTGCTTCCGTTTCTGTTGGTGTGATATTGATATGTTGCTACTGCTGCTTCTGATAACAATACCATGGCAGCAACTGCACATCTAACATCAGCACTATAGCTAGTGAAGCAGAACAGAGTACTTGTACAAATACAGTGTACTGTATGATAATTCACTTTGTGTGCTTACATACATGCATTAATGTATTAATTGACCACGTCGGCAGCTCTGAATCATCTGTGCAGCACCTGGGTTGAAGGAAGCGGTGTGTGCAAAGTTATTACCTCAGCTAAAGTGAAACAGGAAGTGAGTGTGGGATTAGTCTGAATCCCATGCTGTGATATGGTCTCTGCTCTCTCTCTGGGTTTCCCCTTTAGTCTGAAGGGATCTGAAACTGGTACGCGACAGAACGCAAACCTCCTTCCCAAAAGCAGTACATGGGAAGTGGCAGCCTAGTTTTCACACAAAACAGTACAGAGTTGAACATGAGCAAAACCAAGACGGCAAACACACTAGAATTCTTACAGCTGTATAAATATAACAGACATTAAATGGTTCAAATTGCACTCCTGGGAATGGAGCCCTGAACCTACAGCCAGGAAGCAACGTTTCACAAGTGGCATGTATGCATGTATGAATTGTGTTTGAAGCTACTGCTTATTGTGCCAACTGCCTTTCTGTGGAGACTTGCTGTGGATTATTGCTAGAAAGAGTAAAAAGAGAACCCTATCAAGCCTTTCAGTATGATACTATAATCTCTCGACCAAAGCACTGAAAAACTATTCCTCAGCATTTTAATTTGAAATAGCCAAAGAGGAGAGCTGCTGCTTAAATCAGCATCACTTAGTTCAAGACGAGATGAAAGCAAAGCTTTTGAGGAAAGTGCTGAGTTGATTATTTCCGTTGATCTGGATATAAAGCAATAGGTTGTTTGGCTGGCTTTTGGGCCTATACGGCAGGTGTTCCCAAACTTTCAAAATAATAAGTGCTTACTATGAGATCCTGGCTCTTTATTTGTGACAGTTCATCATACCCAAGAGCAGGGGCTGGGAAGTTCAATCCTCCATTTGATACAATATTCACACGTCAAAACTTAGTTTCTTCACATCCTGAACTTAAATCTAACTTTTAAAACTGTATGTCCTCGATACTACCTTCTATAGAAATTCTACTTTCTAAAAAATTATGAATTAATGAATGACAATTAATTAGCAAGCACCAACTCCAACAGAACAGATAAAGAATAAGTATTTTTTTTTATCTAGGGTTGCAAGTCATTATTTAAATGTTAAGTTAGTCTGCCAATTATTTGATCAATTAAATGTTTTGTCTTTAAAATTAACAATGAACAATGTAATCATCATGTATGCCAAATAAACACCAAATCTTATTTAGTTGCTCAGATTTTTTCTGTGATATGACTGAATCTTGTGGAATTCTATTAATTTAATGGACACAAACGAAAGGAATCCTTTCATAAAGAATTGGATGGAAGCATGCGCAGCTGTGCCACCTCGCAGCCGTTAAAGCCCTACAATATCTACCAAAAAGAAAGAAGAAGCCCTGCCTGGATTCACCAAGCAGAAAGTAGTGGGAGTTGATAAAGTTACAGTCATCTTGCATAATTCATCTACTTCATCTTCCGTTTCACATCTCTCAGAGCCGGGCTCCCTCGAGGGCCAAACTTCCTGCTCTGATAGTGTCAAAGTTCTTGTCTTATAAACAGCCAGTCAGAGCCCCACTGCAGAAACTTCATCTCTTTCCTGTCTGCGTGGCTGGCTACATGTACAGCGAGTGGGCGGGTTCCATAGAAACACCATAGCGTCCATGAGGGAATAAAAAGACAACCACTTAACAGAGCTCAATGGTTTTTCCACAATGGAACATCATAGTATGAGTGCCAATGAGTAGAATCACTGTACAACCGAAAAGGGCCGATCCCTGCTCTGTCTTTTGAGTTTGCGACAGCACACAGACTAGTGGCATGAGAGCTATTTGATGTGCACTGTGGGTGTGTTCATTGTAACCTGTATGAGAGACTTCAAAGAGACAACAATGGGTCAGACCTATTTCAGCTTCTAAGCACATATGTTAAAGACGCCGGCACTCCCCATGCATGTGTTAATGTCACACGTGTAAACTTGCATTTCCTGTTTCCTTGGATGGGATAACTCAATAATGTATCAATTAATCTGGTTTATCACCCCTGCAAGACACTGTTCTATAGTGGAGGCAAAAGAAGCCTGACAGTCATGTCAAAAGGCCATATATTTGCTTTACCTCAGACGTGGCCCAGATGACCCATTTACAGAAACGCTAGCATTCCTTGGAGCCAGTGAGTTAGACTGTGATGCTTGTCAAGTATGCAGACTGTTTCCTGGACGTTCTTGAACTAAAAAGAGAGCCAGAAGAAGAAGATGCTTGGCCGATACCATCCTTCACAGCGTATGCAGCTAATATATAGTATACATCTCAGAAAGGAAACATTGCTGTGCCAGTGCAGCCTTTTTCTCTCCCCTAGCCTTTTGGCAGATGAAGCTTGAGAAGAAACTGAGAAAAGAAAGCCTGGCAAATACTGTGGAGGCTGGGAGCCATCTGTGTCTTTGCAAGGTAAAAGCACTGAGTTAAAATATATTATGCAAAATATCTGTAACCTGCTGACAGGCATACTGAGCAGCCTCACATTCTGTCAGAAATCAGAATGCTATTTATCCAACTGACCAAAAGCCAGATCAGCGCTCATTCCTACGCCAATCAGTCCATCTCCTCTTATCTCCTCAATTAAAGCCTCTTCCACTGCAGTAAAGGACGTGCCACTCCAACTGTATGCAGACCAGACCTCGCCTCTTGAGTGCAGATTACAGCTCTTTCTTCTCAGATTACACTGAGTTATTTCCCCTGAATGTGTGTGGAAGAGAGTGGGAAAGAGAAATGCGTTTCTATGCCGTGTTAGTTTTTTTCCCTAAGATCCTGACGCTGAAGAGGGTGAAGGCTAATCCTGTTACAAACAAGAGCGTCAACATTCACAGCTATAAAGGCTAAATGAAGGGTTACATCGGGACAAGCAAGAGTGCTCTGGCAAACTGACTGCTTGCACAAAACAATTCAAGCTACTGTATATGCACAAAGCATCTTGTGATGAGCTGTTGTGATGGCCAGTCAATCTGTATTCTACGTAACAGTTGTGTTGCTCCGGATGACCTATTCCCCGTCAGCCCCTCTCCCCGTTACCACATCACACTGCCTTCAACCGTATATTCCTAATGGCTTTACCTGATAATATGCACCAGGGAAATTGTTAAGTTGATCCCTTTATGAACCAGGACACAGTGTGCACTTGCTGACCTGCACATGCTTCAAAAATTGCTCTGCTCTGACAAAGCAAGCAGGAAATGCACCATCTGGTCATGAGTTTCTTTAGAGATAGTCGTTTTACCTCAAACTAAGGATGCCACCTCTTAGTCGACTATTATGCTTTATTACATAATTGATCACTTAGTCAGGTCCATAAATATTTGGACATTGACACATTTTTCATTATTTTGGCTCTGGACACCACAACAATGGAGTTGAAATGAAAAAATTTAGGAATTCAAATGTGGCCACCCTCTTTTTAAGGGACCAAAAGTAATTGGACAATTGGCTGCTCAGTTGTTCCAAGGTGAGGTGCGTGCAATTCCCTCATTATTTCATTTACAATGAGTAGATAAAAGGTCTAGAGTTCATTTCAGGTGTGGTATTTGTGTTTGGAATCTGTTGCAGTCATCTCTCAATATGAAATCCAAAGAGCTGTCACTATCAGTGAAACAAGCCATCATTAGGCTGAAAAATCAAACAAAACCATTAGAGAGATAGCAAACACATTAGGTGTGGCCAAATCAACTGTTTGGTACATTCTTAAGAAGAAAGAACACACTGGTGAGCTCAGCAACACCAAAAGACCCGTAAGACCACGGAAGACAACTGTGGTGGATGACAGAAGAATCATTTCCCTGGTGAAGAAAAACCCCTTCACAACAATTGGCCAGATCAAGAATACTCTCTAGGAGGTAGGTGTATCTGTGTCAAAGTCGACAATCAAGAGAAGACTTCAGAGTAAATACAGAGGGTTCACCACAAGATGTAAACCATTGGTGAGCCTCAAAAACCGGAAAACCAGATTAGAGTTTGCCAAAAAACATCTAAAAGAGCCTGTACAGTTTTGGAAGAACATCCTATGGACAGATGAGACAAAGATCAACTTGTACCAGAATGATGGGAAGAGAATGGAGAAGGAAAGGAACTGCTCATGATCCAAAGCATACCACCTCATCAGTGAAGCATGGTGGAAGTAGTGTTATGGCGTGGGCATGTATGGCTGCCAATGGAACTGGTTCCCTTGTATTTATTGATGACGTGACTGCTGACAAAAGCAGCAGGATGAATTCGGAAGTGATTCGGGCAATATTATCTGCTCAAATTCAGCCAAATGCTTCAAAACTCATCGGACGGCGCTTCACAGTGCAGATGGACAATGACCCGAACATACTGCGAAAGCAACCATTGAGTTTTATAAGGCAAAGAAGTGGAATGTTCTGCAATGGCCAAGTCAATCACCTGACCTGAATCCAAGTGAGCATGCATTTCACTTGCTGAAGACAAAACTGAGAACCCCAAGAACCAGCAGGAACTGAAGACGGTTGCAGTAGAGGCCTGGCAGAGCATCACCAGGGACGAAACCCAGCGTCTGGTGATGTCTATGGAATCCAGACTTCAGGCTGTCATTGACTGCAAAGGATTTTCAACAAAGTATTAAAAGTGACAAATAGATTTATGATTATATTAATTTGTCCAATTACTTTTGATCCCTTAACAGGGTGGCCACTTATACATTTGTTGTAGTTCCTACACCGTTCACCTGATTTGGATGTAAACACCCTCAAATTAAAGCTGAAAGTCTGCACTTAAAGCACATCTTGTCACGCAACGGTTTCAAAGTAAATTTATTTCCATAAACAAAACTTAAGACAGGCTTCAAAAACGGGACTTGGAAAGTACAAAACAAAACCAGGACTCAAAGACAAGGACAAGACTACTCACGACGAGACAGCTTAACTCAACTCCTGCCCTGACCACTCACATTGTCAAACTGTATTCCCCCAACCACACATTGCATTTTTAAATGAATTGTTATTGCCACACAGAAATAAAAAGGTGAGTAAGTAAGTAAAGTAAGGACTGATATAAATCCAAGTCTTGATTTAATCTTAAATGCCTGATCTGCACTGTTTTGACTAAATAAAGTAGAGAGACAGGCCAGTGATTACATCACTTGGCAGCATTTAGACTTGCCATAAATATATTGGGGTTGCTGGATGCTTGATAAGTGTGAACCCAGATCCATGTCTTAAGGTTATATTGCACCTACAGGTCATTATCATGGTGTCATCTCATTAGAGAGTAACTGGGAAGTTATTTCAACATCTGAGCAGTGGGCAGTGAGCATCTGACGTATAGTGTGGATACGACTACATCACCGCAGTATCTGCCTTTTACCGTTCTTCCCACAGCTGGACAAGGTCACGATAAATGTTGTTACCCAACCCCCCACCCTTACTCACATATGTCAGTTACAGCGTGTCGGTGAAAGACGCCAGTGCCGCTGCTAATTTTCTACTCACATTCCCTTGCTGTGTAGTTAACAAAAGTGAATCCAGGACACCAGCACTGGTAGCACTCAATTGATGTCCCTGAGTGTGTGGGACAGCAATGAGAGGAGAACATGAATTTCTTTAGCGTGTAACACATTGAATTCTTCCAATCGAGCAAAGGAGATCACTGTGTATCATTTTCTGTCACACCACACCGCTGTGCCAGTGGTGCTCCCCACATAACCCCTGGCTATAAATAGCTATCCAATGACAGGAACTGCCTGGATAATGCGTTGAACAGAGGATGTGAGCAGTTCTAGAAAAAGAAAACAACGAGGGAGATTCAGTGTTTCAGGCTTTACAAGGACATGCTAAGTGTGCATCCAGGCAACAGATCCTTCTACCTCCATCAATGACAAGAATATCATGAAATCAATAAAAAAAAATCAAAATCCATTGCAAATTTATCAATCTCATTGATTGTTGACAGATGTGTTTGTGCAACTTTCCTCTGACACCAGACACCACAGACACAGAAAAGACAGGAGCCCCTTCACATGACATCCATCAGTGAAAGTCAATGGTTAAAACACTATTTCCATCACTTTACTTAGTGCTACAGTCTCAATTGCCATCATTGCATTGACACAAGCCTCATTTGGTGCTTTTTATGTCTAGCACCGCCTGTCCTGAACACAACCCAGACGCCAAAGACAGACTTCCAACTATTTCCCCTTCTTGGATGGTTAACCATGAGAAAAACAAAGGGTATAATTACCAACAAACAACATTCACATTGACCGCCTCATAAATGACTGGTGCAGTGGTCATGTTTGAACTCTCCTTTCTCCTGGCATAATCAAATGGAACAGAGGAAAGTGAAAGCTGTCATTTGTTGCCCATTTGGTTTCCCATTTGGTTTCCCCCAAAGAACACATGCGCGTTTCAATGCAAGACTGGCCTCTTCTATAAACACAAGACTGCAACGTAAGCTCTGCAATTAGGATGTCTTACAACTTTACTTTCCCTTTTTTAATTTTGGAGATGACCAATTTTGCTGCACAGCAAGCAATGACCAAAATAGAAAAAGGTTTATTATTTAAGCATAACTCATTTAGACAGTGATGTTTCTGGACCACTCTGGTAATGTAGGTCACCTGGTGAAATGTTACGTGGCGGGAGTAGAATTACACACGTGAGTTTAGTCAGAATAGTTTGCTATAATTAAGCAATTAAGGACCTATTAAAGACATTAACAAGAACCTTTCAAAATGAACTTAACTTACCAGAACAGGGCCTTGTTTGACAGCTTCACATGGCACTGATCTAATGAGGAACAAATGGCTGGCTGATCATGTGAAGAAAAACTGCTCGCAGCGCACAAGTGGTTCCAAAGGAAACTTGCCATTGGCAGAAAATGTTAAATGTACATAAAAACACAGGAAACCCTAAGCAGTACAGCTACTTTGGTAAATTAATTTGTACATTCTCAGTTGTATTTTAGGAAGCAAAGTATGATAACCCTGTGAAAAAGCAGGTGCTAAACAGTGCCTGTTGCTACCGTTCATAAAGATCTGAGAAGAAAACTTTCATTGATTCAAATCCTTGAAATTGAATGATAAGGTGAATATTTTTATTATTAAAAGAACTTGAGTTCAGGGCACTGAGGTCATGTCCTCTGTAGAGATGTTGACGGTTTTAGCAACCTGAGGGGACTTTACATTTTAAAAACGTACACATGGTGGGTAGCCTATAAACCAATTCCAATGTTTTTTTTTAGAGTCAATGAATTTAAATGTAATGTTTAGACCAAAAAACAAACAAACAATAAATCAATAATAATAAGCCATGGCATCTCCCCTGCATATATGTAGACTATTCCTGGCTGAGTGGAGAGGGGCATTTAGACTTCCATGTTATATATCTTATTCTTTAAATAAGATTGAAAGAAATATAGCAGAAAATCGTAATGTTATAACTTATGAATTTTGTAAGGATGGTATGTGTATCTTTACTGGCATGTTAGATAGATACAATAACAAATATGTCTCTGCACACAGGACAGCAAATGATGAGAGTTGGCGGGTAAAACATTACACCACCAGACGACAACATCATCACTGTATTATGACTTTTACTAACTTATGACCGCGGAGGATTAAGACCCGAGCCAACAGACGGGATGCGTATGAAGCAGATGTGGAGTATCGATCCCACCAGGACCCCTGTTTAACCCACGACCTCGCGCAGTGCTGCGTTAGCAAGTCAACAGAACAATTGCGGTCGGGCACGTGAAGCCGCGTCACGGTCTCACGTTCCGTACGCCGGCGTTAGTCGATGTGTTTGTCCAGAGGCGCAGTCAGTGACACGTTTAATTAACCAGACAACAACCTGTCCTTCGGCTATTATACGACAGTCGTTGTCGCACAGGAAAGCCACGTCTGCTCCGGTCGTTACATTAATTAAAGGAACAGAGGCTGTGCCGCTAACAGACAGCTGCCATCAGGTCCGTTTGGTTCTCAACTGATACTGCGCGAGCGCGACTCTCTTTGACAGTTTCGATCACCGACAACCGCGTCCACGATGAAGTTTACACGTTTTAACTCAACACACTGGCGAAAAGAAGAGGACATGCTGTTGTCGGTCAGAAGTAAATGAGTAGAAGCCATTAGCTTAATCTCACCTGTTCAGTATTGCGACTGCTGTTGTTTGTTCAGGATGATGCTGCCGCCGCCGCCGCCGCCTCGCGCACGCGAGTCATTTAAGTGTCACCTCCAGCTCGCGCTGGAGCCAGTAGGTGGAGCGCGTGAAGCGAGTTTGGCGCAGTGCTCAGGGAGATTTCTGGGACATGTAGTCTTTTTTTTTATTGAATCATTCACTCCCCTTACTGAGGGGAATCAACGCCTATCGGCGGGTACATTCAAGCTGAATAAATATGATTTATTGTCGGGATAAGATATATATATATTCTAAACTTTATTATTTCTCAAAATACTTAGGTAAGTCTACCCCTATTAATATAGCTAAGTGAGGTAGAACAAATGTCAGAAGCACATGTGTAACGCAATACAGCTCAACAACAGAAGTTACATAATGACCATACGGTTTCAACAAACATCTTGTGTAACCTCAATAGAGGAATAATTCACTGCAGGGCTGAAGTCTTGTGTCGAAAGTGCTGACACGAATTTAGATAAATCCTCCAAAATAGGTATTCTTTTTGCTTTTCAGTATATATATATATATATATATATATATATATATATATATATATATATATATATATATATATATATATATATATATATCTTCACTGCTGCTCATTAATGTACATAGATAAATACAAGCTTAAATTGTGTCCATATTATTTAAATCTCCCGAAATCAGCCACAGACTGTATCAGCAGGCGTTACAAAAGTGACGAATCTGCAAACTCATCGCCGTTGACTTCATTTACAAACAGCACTGCCTGTCATTGAGAAACATGGCTGCCTCCACGGGTGCTGCAAACGCTGCTGCCTCCGACTTACAAGGTCCAGCTTCGGCTGGCTTGAGTATGGAGGACCCGCCGATTCAGTACAGTATGATTTTGGAGCATCTCGTCGGGGACAAGAGGTCCGTGAAGGACCTGAGGCCCGGCATTATGGGGGGACTGCCGGTGCCTTATAAAAGCGACGAGCAGAAGATGATCGAGAGGGGAATGGAGAGCTGCGCCTTCAAGGCGGTCCTGGCCTGTGTGGGAGGTAAGCAACGACACTGACATCCCAGCTGGTCACTGGCCAGTGTCTTGATTGTGTTTATTTACCGTCCAGCTTCAGGTGACTGCAAAATAAAAAATGCAAAACTGGTGTCAGAGCTCCGAGCTCTCCTGCATATGTGAAAGTGGATTTGAAGGGACACCGGTTTTTGGATTTAGTATGTGGTTTCCGTCATGTAGGGCTGAAACTATTAACTGACAGAAAACAACAGTCCCCTGAAGCAATTTGAAGATGGCACCTTGGGTGTTGGGAATCGTATTTTACAGATTATTTGATAATATAAAGTGCTTGTCAGTTTGCAGTGGTACCCCTACATCAATGTTTCCTGTGCATTACACATACATGATCAATAACCTGCAGGGCAGTAGTATGTCTAAGACCCGAGGAGAGCAGTGTCTTGGATTCCTCTTCAGCTTGTCAATATTGTGATTTCTGAGGTGTTTTTATTGTTGTTGTTCTTTGCAGGCTTCGTCCTTGGAGGAGCTTTTGGTGTTTTCACAGCAGGCATCGATACCAATGTTGGCTTCGACCCCAAAGACCCGCTGAAAACTCCATCGGCACGGGAAGTCCTCAAAGACATGGGCCAGAGGGGGATGTCATACGCCAAGAACTTCGCCATCGTGGGCGCCATGTTCTCCTGCTCAGAGTGCATCATAGAATCAGTAGGTCACAATCAGGCGTGATAAAATAAACAAATTGAGTTATATTTAAGACGCTCCACGAGGTAACTACATGGACTGGATTAACTGGCAGGAGCTAAAAATAAACGAATAAATCAGTTCCCAATTGTCTATAGCCAAACTGGGGAAAAAAGGGAATAGACCAAATAATGTGAACACTTTAGTGAACAAGGATTTAATCTTTTTTTTTTTTTTTTTTTTACAATTACAAACACTGCCTCAAGGCCGGTTCACATTAGGCGTGATGGGAGTTTTATTTAGTTTTTTTATTTCAAAGTTGCATGATTTTACTAACACAGCACCCAAAAGAACAAATACATAATTTTTGGTCAAATATTAGGGACCTCAAAAACACAGTAGAGGGATTTCATTCTTCAATGGGAATAATATGGAAAATCATGAAGACAGATGGCAGACATCAGCAGAGAGGGGCGGTAATTTGAGGTTGATAATTGGGCTAGAAGCTGAAACGATCCACCTCACTTACTCTTTAATCTTTCAGGAATTGTTTCATAGCCGGGTTTCAAACCCTCTCTAATGGCTGGTCGACAGAACAATTATTTTAGTTTTTGTATTGATTGTTCAACATCCCCGTGTAAAGTGTTTTGGGAACCTTATGGTAGTTGTGTTTCGCTCCTCTTCAAAATGGTCCGACAGCGCCCTCTTGTGCTCCACTGGGATCTCTGCTTGCTGATCATTCTAATTGGAGACCCCTTATTGGTAACTGTCACTTTTTTCCACCTCTGGATCAATATACTAACTTCTGTCTTGTGTCTGTTTTTCATTTGCAGCACCGTGGCAAATCTGACTGGCAGAACGCCGTGTACAGCGGCTGCGTTACTGGAGGAGCCATTGGATTTCGTGGTATGTCACCTGGTAGATTGAGCTTTTGATGTTTCAAATCTAAAGTAAGCCGTTTCTTTTGTCCTCACGCGTGTTGCTTGTTCTGTTTTGTAGCTGGTCTGAAGGCCGGGGTGCTGGGATGTGGAGGCTTCGCCGCATTCTCCGCTGCAATCGAATATTATTTACGGTGAACCACAGAAGAGGGACTCTATTAGGACTTTGTGGATGCGCGCATGGACGAGCACTGTGAGAAATCCAAACTGGTCCATATTTACCTGCACATGGAGGATTGCTGATGTTTTCTGGTGGAAGAAGTGACGGGTTCCTATTTTTGTACAGCGGACGGAACAATACCTACGTGTTTCCGCAGAGACTTGTTACTTTTACCAGATGGACAGTTTGAGCAAAGCAACTTCATGTGGAGAATCTCCAGAAAGTGCAGAGCAGATCGGTGTCGAATGATGATGATGATGATGATGATGATGATGATGATGATGATGACGACATGAAAAATGTTCTTATTGTTAGAATATTAGTATGATGTGTCTGCTGAGATAATCCACATCAAATTATTTTTATTAAACATGTTTGTTTGTTTGTTTGTTTGTTTGTTTGTTTTGTTAAATTGTTAAGAACTTTTCTTCTTTAAGTTTACAAGGGTCCAATGACAATAAAATCTTGAACTGCCTTTTTCATATTAGTCTTGGCCAAATGAAGTCCAAAGTACCTGAATAGTAGATGAGTGGAGTGCCAGTAAGCCTTATGTGCTGGAACATGTTGCTTAGATGGCTTAAAAAGAAGATATATCAACCAACATACTGTCGTCTGAGGTGCAGGGAAATGTGTCAAAAAATACACCACACCGTTGTATGAGGATATTAAAAAAATGTGGTTATCCCTGTTTTAAAAGTCTCCACATTAGTGTTTTTGCTCAAGACTTTCTTGTGAAAGAACATCACAGTGAATGAGAGTGCTTTAGGGCTCTCAGTGCTTTGAGCCAGAAAATAAAATATTTTAGCATATACATTAATAACTTCATGAAGTTAATTCTATGTCAAAATGAAATAAATACATGAACAACAATGTGACTACATCCTGTCTGGATCACATTCTTCTAAAGATACACTTATAAATATCCCTGTTATTAGTATACATCACCACAAATATCAATTAAAAAACACCCCACATTTATTTTACGGCGTCCCAAATATGCTTTCTAAAAATAAAAACATGGACATATTTAAAACCAACATTGGTATATGAAGTAGGGAGTAGATATTTGCAGTGAAATTCTTTCTTATTTCCTTTGATTTTGTTGTTCTGTGACATTGGGATCTGGCATCTGCCGACAGAAATGATAATCAAACTTAATGGCCAATTGTATGCCATAAAAACAAGCATAAAAAACCCAACAAAAAATATCAGTCCAGCACATTCTGGGTTTTCCTCATAACTTTAGTCAACTCTCAACAGTCAAGTCCCCGCTCTCACCTCCAGATGCCCGAACAGCGCCGACTAGTGGTCATAACTGTTATCAAATCATCAACTTAACAGAACTAAATACTCATACTAAATATGTGTCTATATGATAGACAGCAATTCAATAACATAGTAAACTTGCACATGTACAATTGTTTAACCATATGTGTACGTAACTAAGTTTACATCACACAATTTCACTCGTACACTAGTGTAGCCGAGGGTTATGGTGCGCCTATACTTTATAATAATAACAATAAAAGTATAACACGAAGCGCCGTAGTCTGCACAAGACGGCAACCACTTAATGTATCCTTCACAATAAAAGCCCGAGACACATACACCCAGAACACTGCTTCCTAGAGCACTGTTTAAGCAGTGGTGAGCCGTCAGGGCCTGCTAAGCCTTCTCTGCTGGCCTAAACAGAATCACAAAGTTATAGCTATTTTATAATTTAATTGTTTTTCACAAATACACTACATGTATTCTAATATTTTTTCCCTATTAGCTTATATATAGTCTTGTCTGTTCCTCAGCTTCTGGCTACACGCAGGCGGCTTCACAGCTGGTTAAGCAGATTTCTTATCCAATCAGATTTCAGATTTTTAGATTTGCACCGCGCCCAGCTGTTAAAGAGCTGATCCACTGAAGGCGCAGGCAGAAAATCCACAGCCCGCCACTGTGTTTAAGTAACTCGATATAAAAAACTTACACTAGTACTTGCACACTGGAACCCAAAAGCATGACACAGAGACAGAGTTGCAAGGATAGTTCAATTTACTTTGTGTTCAGGCAGGGTCAAAACTGTGAGATCAATCACTCAAAGAAATCCAAAAAGGGGCGGGTAGAGAATCTAAGGACACAGAGAGGCCGGCAGGGTCGGCAATCTGGCAGGGATCAAGTGCAAGTGAACAAATATAAATAGTATGGGACTAATGAGGGAATGGCCTGCAGGTAAGATGGTCATGTGAGACCAGTTGAGGAGAATGAGTGATTACAGGGTGTGAGTGGCAGGACCTGAAATGACAGGAGAGTTAAAGAATCAGGCAGACAGGATCAAAACAAAAGACAGTGTCAATTATTTTTCCCAAAGGGCCACATGAGAAACAGAGTCTGTTGTGGAGGTCCGGACCAATAGACTAAACTCAACCCTGCTCAATATTATTGATTATTTACAGCAAATTGTATGGTTTGCTATCGCTACAAAAGTACAAATTGAAGGTACTTTACTTGAGCATTTACATTTTATTTTTACTCTACATTTGTCTGGCAGCTTTAGTTACTAGTTACTTTGTACATTACAATCCTTCAAACCCCTCCTAACTACCCAAATATAACAGTGTATAAAAGGAGTTCAAATTAGCTCCACTTTAAACATATGCAGCAGGAATAATGATCCAAACAAATATACATATGTAATATTCATATATAATAGTAAAACACAGACATCGATCATGTTTCAGATTTTTTTTTTATCATTGTTTGTAGTCTATTTACCTCATTTCCTGTTTTTCAGTTCAGTGCAAAAAATCTCATCTGTGTTGGGCTTGAATGAGTGCACTGAAGTCAGGTTGAATGTCTGAGGTGGATATGCAAAGGACAGCTGGCAGGTGATCATCTGTGAGAGAGGATCTGGATTTGGATTTGTTCAACTTTCAAAAAATTACAGTGTTGGCTGTTTGAAGTCCCATTTTGCTGAATAAGAAAAATACAAAACAATCTATATTATATAATTCAGGGAGGAAGATTAATAGTATCTTATCTTTTGCCAGTATAGGCCACAGGATGAACAGTCTTATAGGTATTATATTTTAATATCTTTTGAGATCTTTGTAGGCACTTGTTGTCACAAATATTACTGATGTTAGATCGGTCCCAATGATATTCTGGATGGTTTTATTATCCTGCTCTAAAGGCTTTCTATTGCTCCTCCTCCTAATAAAAGTTAACAAGAAGAGGGTTCAGGAATTTTGCCTTCCAGATTTCCTGTAAAAAATACAGCCGTTTATGAGCTTTCTTCACAAGGATGGAGATGTATGAGGGCCATGTCAGGTTGTTTGTGATGCTGAAGGAACTTAAAACTGTTACTTGCTCCACCGTGTGTTTCTTCGCCTACTTTTTCGTACCTTTTTGTTTTAGGTACAGGGACAATGGTGGCTGTCTTGAAGCAGGTGGCAACACTCTCCCATGTCAGTTAGCTGGTTGGACCATGTTCTTACTACACGACATGGGATCTTATCTGGCCCAGAAGCTAAGGGATAAAAAGGTGCGCTAGCTAGCTCATTTTGTGGTCTGATGAACAGTAAATTCATTAAATGTAGTCCTCCATATTACTATTACTAATTGCAATACTGTAGCTGTCATATTTACTGGAAACATGCCTTCAGTTTGCGGCAGTAGCAACTCAAATTTAGCCAGTCCAAACCCCACTGCTGGGGAGTAAGGCAGAGCCTGCTAGCTAATTCTTGTGAATTTCTTACTCTGTGAGATAACCTGTGACGACTCATGGAATCTTGTTAACTCCACTTCCTCTATTATTTTGTATTTACTTGTCCCCATGCTTCCCAGTTTGCCGCAAGTTCTATTTAATATTTTACTGGGAAGTAGTTTACAGTAGGTTACTGCTCACAAAAACAGTAAATTACTGTGGATTTCACAAGCGTTCTTTTACAGTGCACTAATAATTGTACCTCATGTCATTTCTGATCACACTTAGTTTGATGTTTCATAACTGACGTGTCAATAGATCAGATTAATAGATTGTAGGATGCAGTCGCTGAAGTGCACACCAATCTCAATTATGGTTTGCATTGTTTTCATTTGGACCAAAGATATGATAATGTGACTAGAAAAAGACACTCCATCTTGTAACTTTCTACATACAGGAAGCAGTAGGGAATTACTGGAGAGATTGAACTTTAATGCAATGCCTGCTGGGAAGTTTATGCTCACAATCTTTCTATATAACATGATTTGATGAGGTAAATAAAGGATTAATTGCACAATGTGTCCACTCGTTCTTCAATTCTAAGACTTAATTTAAGATAATATGTTCTGAAAAACACAACTAGAAAATGTTTACTTGAAACTGACCAATGTATCTAATTACACTGAATAAATAATGAAATGATTCATTTCATAAAACTGATAATGACATCTTACACATGAGTCTGGTATAAATGTTTTGTTCAAACAAGAGACTAGCTTGATTTATTGCATTGTTCATGTTTTTATTTTAAAGTCCTAACAACTTGTTGTTAAAGTTACAAGTCCTAACAACTTGTAACTTTCAGTCAAGCTATCTGGTCTAGAAACATTGATTATGCAAGACAACACATTCACTATTATTTGGCCTCTGACTCTTTATACTCTTTTTGCATATGGCTCAAAATCCAAAAAATCGTTGGTGTTTTAATAATGTTGTGTTTCTGGACAACTGGCTCTGTTTCTAATGGGATTTATTAACAATAAGACTCATGGTCTATACTTTTGACCTGTTGCATCCTTTAAACTTATCTCAGAGGCCAAAACAGACGCACCAGAGCCACCTGACATTTTAGAATGTCCGTTACCTTAGAAACTAATAGAACAGAGGTGTGTCATAGAGCTTTGACATGGCTTTGATATTAGCAACAATTCCGGAACTGTCATGTTGTCCTTTGATATGCTTTACTATAAGCAGCTACTTCTGAATCATTCCCAGTAGTTCGAGAGTACAACTTGCAACTTGCTAAAGTGTCAGCTACGACAGGATCTACAACCATTTGGGATCTACTTTACTGTACGAATCGACTGAAACAGTCATGAAGGATATGAAGAGAGCAGAGAACCAGGAAGAGAAGACTTTGTGGACCAGGCTGTTCTGCTGCCGACGAGTGGTATGTTTCACAGGCTTCATATGTACAGATTTGTATTATTATTTGTAGAATTAGATGTTTGACACAAAGGATGCTTGACACGGTTTATTCTAATGTTGTTCTCTTACAGAATAAAGACAGGCGTCCAAAAGAGCCAGTGGTGGACAAGATTGAACAGCTCTCCCCGCCTGATTCGGACACCAGCACGACGAGAAAAGAGAAAAAGAAGAAGAAGTGTGGCTGGATCTCCAGATTATTCAAGATCTTCAGAGTAAGTTTCACAACACCTTCACCCGTCTGCATCAAAATACAATGGAAATGTCTCACAGTAGCTAATGTTTCTCTTCTCTCACAGAGAGGTCGCGTCTCCCCAACTACAGGCGACGAAGCAGACCAGAAGACCCCTGTTGAACGTCTCACGAGGTAAAAGCACTCATCACAAGTAGACCAAAGATGAAAGGTGGCGATGAAATGACCGTCTGTTTCTCTCTATGTGTTGCAGCCCTGTAAAGGCGACGGCGGAGACCCCATGCGCTCCCACCCGAGTCGATCCGGTGAAGGAGAAGGAAGGCGTCTTGCCCGAGGACACATCAACTAGCGTCGACAAGGATCGAGGTGTCTTGCCCGAGGACACATCTACTAGCGTCGACAAGGATCGAGGTGTCTTGCCCGAGGACACATCAGCATGGGCTGGTGGTGACAGGGATCGAGCCGACGATCCATCGATTGAAGGACGACCCTGCTCAACACTAACCCCCAGTCGGCCCTGTAGGACCAGGAAGCGCATCGTCCCACCTAACATGGACAGGCTTGGGTAAGTAAATCACACAAAAACAAAACTAGTATTTAAATGTTCCTAAACATCTATGAAGTAAGAGAAAATGATCCTGTTTGTCACTGCAGAGTTTTCTGATGTTGATGCATGTTGTTTTTTAGGTTTCCGAATCCAGGCTTGAACTGTTATATAAACTCAAGCCTCCAGAGCCTCATCCCATTGGCTGATTTCACCCGGGACCTCAGGCGCCAGAAGGCGGTGTGGAATTTTGCGCCTGAGGCAGAACTGATCAGGTACAGCAGAGAGACACAGACACACACACACACACACACACACACACACACACACAATCCTGGAGATCAATTAACAGCAGAAACTCACTCCCTATTTTCTTTTCCCCCTACAGGAGATTCATGCATGTGGTCGGGTGCCACCGTTCCGCCAAACACAGGCAAAAACTCAAAGCGCTTTCTAGGTTCAAGAGTGTCCTCTCCGCCCAGGCTCCGGAGTTCAAAGATGACAGCCAGAAAGTGAGTCGTCCGCTTCGATTGTTGTTGCGCCACCTCCTCCTAATAGTTTGTCCTCTGATCATCTGTCTGTATGTCTATGTATGTCTGTGTGTTCAGGACGCCCACGAGTTTCTCACAACAGTAGTGGAGCAGATCCGGAGCCTGTCCCCGCTGCTCCAGGCCAGAGCTGCAATTATGGGCCAGAGCTACGAGTGCCCCGTTGAAGACCACCTGGGGTTCAAGATGAGGAACACGAGGACCTGCAAATGGTAAGAGTTCAATTGCATATTTAAAACACACATTTTCAGAAAATGTATAATCCAAAGAAAATGATTGTCTCAATTTTGAGTAATCATGATGAGTGTTTTGTGTGACTAATAACTGTTTGAACTGTCCCTTTTATGAGCAGCTGTGGAGCCGGGTCCTCACGTGACGAAGAATTCACTAACATCTCTCTTGACGTTACGCCAGAAGGATCAATCCAGGAGATGTTGCAGGACTATATGAAGGTCAGTGACACCTGCCGCCGTCGTCGTCGTCATCTCTCACACACACACACACACACACACACACACACAGTACTGTCCTTGCTTTCCAGTGTATATCTGACCACATGTTCTCTCTTCTGTTGTTCAGGAAACATCGTTGGAGTACCGGTGCGAATGCGGTGCCGACGCATCCGGCCAGCAGACGGCCTTCCTGACACTGCCCAGGTGAGTGACGTCCATTAACCGTCTAATTCAGATTATCAATGAACCGCTTAAGTCATTTATTATTATTAATTAAGTAACAATACCGACAATCTTTTGGAACCGGCTCATATGTTTTGACTTTGCCCACTTCTTATTTCCCGCCCACAGAGTGCTGATGCTTCACCTGAAGCGGTTCACCTTCACCCCGTCACTGAAGCCCCAGAAGCTCCACGACCCAGTTAACATCTACAGGGAGCTGATCGTGACCTCCTCTCAGGGTAATGGCTTGTACAACCTGGTGAGTGTCATCAACCACCTTGGATCCGAAGCAAACAGCGGTAAGATAATCTGAGTACAACTGTTACTCTCCTTGTTACAACTGAGCAGCTTGGAGAGAAATTGCCAAGTGTTTTTTTTTTTTTACATCTGACATATGCTTATTACCGAAACAAGCGCGTATTGCTCCCTGTGCTAAGTACTTCTTGTTTTCTTGTTATCCCTCATAGGACACTACATCAGCAGTGGGCCGAATCCAGATGTGGACCCAGATGACCCCACTGACAGCTGGCTGACTTTTAACGATGCACAGGTCTTGCACACATCGGGGGACTCCGTCTGCGTGCAGAGTCAGCAGTCAGCCTACGTTCTTTTTTACGAAAGACGGGTAAGAGCACATCATTCCGTCCTGATGTCAAGCTGACTCACTGAAGTTGTTTAAGTTTAACCGATTACTTTTGTGTGTGTTCTCAGGTGTAGAGGAGTCGGAAGACGGTGGGGGAGGAGGACTTTCTTTCTCTCCTGCTTGTTTTTCTGCAGGCCGTGATGGCGAAAGTAGAAGAAGAAGAAGGAGAGGTAGTGTGTTCTTTCTCTCCGGCAGGCCGTGATGGCGAAAGAAGAAGAAGAAGAAGAAGAAGAAGAAGAAGAAGAAGGAGAGGTAGTGTGTTCTTTCTCTCCAGCAGGCCGTGATGGCAAAGAAGAAGAAGAAGAAGAAGAAGAAGAAGAAGGAGAGGTAGTGTGTTCTTTCTCTCCTGCAGGCCGTGATGGCGAAAGAAGAAGAAGAAGGAGAGGTAGTGTGTTCTTTCTCTCCTGCAGGCCGTGATGGCGAAAGTAGAAGGAGAGGTAGTGTGTTCTTTCTCTCCTGCTTTTTCTTCTGCAGGCCGTGATGGCGAAAGAAGAAGAGGTAGTGTGTTCTTTCTCTCCTGCTTGTCTTTCTGTAGGCCGTGATGGCAAAAGGCATTCAGGAAGGATGATCAGCTTGTGACGTCGCCCAAAGCAGCAGCAGGGTACCAACTACAAGGTCCCCGTCCTTCATCGAAGAAGAAGAAGTGTGTTCTTTCTCTCCTGCTTGTCTTTCTGTAGGCCGTGATGGCGAAAGGCATTCAGGAAGGATGATCAGCTTGTGACGTCTCCCAAAGCGGCAGCAAGTTACCAACCATGAGGTCCCCTGTTCTTCTTCAGACAAGAAGAACAATAACAAGAACAGGAAGTGTTATTTCTCTCCTGCTTGTCTTTCTGTAGGCCGTGATGGCGAAAGGCATGCAAAGTAACACAACTGTATTCATACATCAAGCTGAAAAAAATTGTTAATAATATTTTCTGTGACTCACAATCATTTGTGAAGACTTTCAATAAAAAAGGCATACAAACATAATTGGACAGTTTTATTGCTTGCATTTTTTGTTGTTGCTATATCTGTGTTTATAGTGCAACAGGACAGAAGTTAGGGCAGCGCAGCAGTCAGTCAGTTCTGCAGGTTTTAAAGATTTGTAATTAAACAAACACAAAAGTGTAGCTGAAAACGAGTCCAGAGCTCTATCAATTCACTACACCAACTAAACTATATCAGCCGGGACAATAAACGATTTACCGGCTCAATCTCCGTCATGAAGAGGAGAAGCCTCTCTTCCCTTGTTCACCTCCCTGAGGAGGAGATCAGGAACCGTCTCTTCCCACACCTGATCTCAATGCTCCCCTGACGAGGAGTGGGTGGAGCCTTCTGGCTGGAACGTAGAGAACGTTTTCCAGCCACTCCCCTTCCCATCAGGCCCTTACACTAGATTATGAAATAATATTGTTGTATTTCATCCTTACTGACCGCCAGAGGCAGTGTTTCACACTGGATATATTCCGTCTTGCGCATGCGCAGGTCGAGTATTTATAACAACAAAGTCACCTGGTGACCTCGGATGACCCCATGCCGGGTATAACTTCCGGCGTCATTCTGAGATCATGTACTTTTTCATCTTCTCGCTGGGCAAGCTAACTACTATGTTAGTGTGACGGGGTCTTAGGGGAAGGGGGAATGGAAGGGAACCTACAACGCCACCTGGGGACTTGCACCCCAAGAAATATCCGTTTAACAACCCTAAGAGTCAGTTTAGGATTCGCTAAGGACACAGATTCATAACCGATATTGGGCCGGAGACGTGTTTCATTCAATTGTCCAAAAGTTTATTTCAGGAATTAAAAGAATATATATTCTACCGTAAAAGCCACAACATGCAAAATCAAATCACAGCAAAACCCATGCAACACCAGAACAGCAAAATAAACTTAAAACCGATAAAATGGAGGAAGCAAAACAAACTAAAGCAAAATAGATAAAATGAATGAAGCAAAACAACTAAAGCCAAACAAAGAGAGCAAAACCAAGGCAAAACAAAACAGATGCACAACAAAACAGCAGCAGGAGAACCTACAAATGATAAACAAAAGGTTAAAAAGGGTAACGACCTGCTGCAACATACAATTTAAGATTCCAATTACTTAAAATAACTGAACGTAAACTCACCACGAGCCACCACAGGACCAAGAGTGAATGAGACCATGCCAACAGGTGCCTTTATAGTGGCATTGATTGGGCTGGCTCCTCCCCAAAGGCTGCGTTCACAAACCCTTCACCATCAAACATTCACCATCTAACGACTCATCCATGGGAGGGGGTTCAGTCTCTTGGGGAGGCACACTAGGACAGTTAACCACACCAGCCAGTTTACTTTTGATTAGTGAACGGTGGACATGTTTTACCTTCTGAGGGTCGTTCATCGGGGCAATGGTGTACACTGACCCTCCAACTGCTGGGGCCTTCAGCACTTTGTAGTCCACCGAGCTCCAGATGTCTGCAATTTTATGACGGCCTCTGACGCCAACATCCCGGAGATAGACTAACTGACCTTCCTGCAGGGGAATGTCTCGCACACGTTGGTCATAGTGCTTCTTACGCTGAGCAGCTGCAGCCTCGAGGTGCATGGAAGCACCCTCAAAAGCATGTCGTAGCCGGGTTTGGTGTTCCACAATCCAGTCATGAGTGCTACCAGCTACAGGTTCCTGAACTCGGCCCAAAAGGAAATCGACAGGTAACTGAGGGTCTTGCCCAAACATTAAGAAAAATGGAGACTCACCGGTGGACTGGTGTGCTGTGGTGTTGTAGGAGAAAGTCACTTGTGGTAGGAAGCACGACCAATCCCTCTTCTTGGTAACTGGCAGGGTGCGTAGGAGGTTATGTAGAGTGCGGTTGAAACGCTCACATTGGCCATTACCAATTGGATGGTAGAGAGTGGTGTGGCTTTTCTCAATGCTGTACATACTGCAAAGCTGTTGGATGAGATGGCTCTCAAAATTCCTGCCCTGGTCAGAGTGGCTACGACTTGGCACAGCAAATTTGCAGAACCACTCATTGACCAGCACCTTGGCCACTGTGGAGGCCCGTTGGTCATGTGTTGGGACTGCCTGAGTGTACTTTAAAAAGACATCAGTCATGACCAGGACATTTTCCATCCCATTCTTCGACGGCTCCAGCATTGTAAAGTCAACAGCAAGGATTTGATTTGGGCGAGAAGCTAACAAATGGCCCATGTAGGCGCAGGCAGCCGGTTGAGTGTTTTTAGCTACTTGACAACGCTCACACTCCAGACACCATTGTTTAATGTCATGGTGCATTCCAGGCCAGTAGCACCGCTGATGGACCAAATCAGTTGTCCGTTCTCTGCCTTGATGTCCATGTTCATGATGTAGCTGATGCAAGACCTGACTCTTGAGCGACATGGGTAGTACCAGCTGGAGGACCTCTTCTCCCTTGGGGCGGCAGACTCTGCGATAAAGCACCCCATCTTGTTCCTCCATCCGGTCCCACTGTCTGACCAGCACAAGAGCTTCCTTGGCGGCCTGGCGTCGTTCAGCTGCATCAGGGCCCTTCCTTCTGATCCAAAACTCCAGGAATTCCTTGATGATTGGGTCTGCTTCCTGTAAAGCACATAGGTCAGAACGAGTGTGGCAGAGGAAAACTGAGATGGTGGCCTGTGTAGCCTGATTAGTTCCAATAGCCCGCTTGAGCGATTCTGGAACTTGGATGCCAGAGGCCGCACAATCCAATGCACTGACTGGGTGCTGCCGGGAAAGGGCATCTGCATTCTGATTACATCGACCGGGCCTATACTTGATGGTGAAATCAAATGCAGCCAGTTGTGAAGCCCAACGCTGTTCCGTGGCACCCAGCTTTGCTGTGGAGAGATGACTTAACGGGTTATTGTCCGTATACACCACACATTTCTGTCACAGGAGGTAATCTCTGAATTTTTCAGTCATGGCCCATATGAGGGCCAAAAACTCCAATTTCATAGAGCTGTAGTTGGTCATGTTACGCTCTGTAGGCTTAAGGCCACGGCTTGCATAAGCTATGGGTCGAACCTTACCATCCTGTTCTTGTGTGAGAGCACAGCACCTAGTCTACTGTAGCTGGCATCAACCTCTAGGATGAACGGTAAAGTGAAGTTAGCATAGGTCAAGACTGGCGAAGCCATCAACCTACTTTTAAGGCCCTCATAGCTTTGCTCACACTCATCCGTCCATGCAGCAGGTAGACTTTTTCCGGATGACTTCCGTGACTTCCGTGATTTGGAGTCAGTCAGTTCAGCAACAAGGCGGTGCAGTGGGGCAGCAAGCTTGGCAAACCCTTCAACAAAACGTCGGTAGTACCTTGCAAATCCTAAGAAGGAACGCAACTCAGACCCATGGTTAGGTCGTTTCCACTTTGAGACCGCTTCAATCTTGCAAGGGTCTGTGGACACTCCATCCTTGGATATGATGTGACCCAAGTATCTCACCTCTGGTCTGAAGAAGGAGCACTTTTCCAACTTGGCTTTGAGGCCCTCCTGCTGCAGACGGCCCAGCACGGCTTCTAGACGCTCTACGTGCTGCGCTACAGTGGAAGAGAAAACAACAATATCATCCAAGTACAGCAACAACGACTGACAGTGCTGGTCTCCAAAGATCCTCTCCATTAATCTCTGGAAGGTGCTTGGGGCATTGCACAACCCAAATGGCATCCGGTTCCACTCAAACAGCCCAAAGGGAGTGCAGAATGCAGTCTTCATTTTGTCCTTTTCTGCGACTGGTACTTGGTTGTACCCAGCGGCCAGGTCCAGAGTCGAGAACCAGCGGGCCCCTGACAAGGTGTCAAGGGACTCTTCAATACGGGGCAATGGGAATGAGTCCTTGCGGGTCTTGCTATTCAAGAGCCGATAGTCCACGCACAGACGAAGGCTGCCATCCTTCTTCTTCACCAGCACAATGGGAGAGGCGAAAGGGCTACTACTTTCCCGGAAAACCTGTGCCTCAAGGAGCTGGTGAATGTGAGTCTTTGCTGCCTCATACTCTGACGGAGGAATGCGTCTATACCTTTGACGTACAGGTACCTCATCCACTACCGGAATTTCATGGGAAATGAGATTAGTACAACCTATATCTCCCTCATGGGCAGAAAAGACACCACTGTACTTGTGTAGTAAGGACCTGACCTGACATTGCTCCTGATCATTGAGTGCTGCTAGATCTGATGCCGCAATCTTTTCCTGCACTGAACTGGTTACAGTCTGGGAGGAAACTGTGGCTGATATCTCTCCCTCTTCAAGACCTGCGGGTAAACTCACCAGGTGAGCCTGACTCAAGGTACCCAAAACAGTGCGAAGTACAACATCCTGGGTCCCTACATTTACAATGGGGATATAAACAGTACCTTGTATTTCACGGACTAGCGCTGGGTATGCTAGTAACCCTGAAGGTAAGCCATTGCTAAGGGGCTCAAACAAAGCATAATCTGCCAGGTGCTGTTGGGAGCATGTGGCTGCCACCAATTTCATGGCACCCCCTGGGACTCTGCAGACCCTACCTCCCTTCACTTTTACACGACCTGAGCGATCAGGAGGGACGTTAGCCTGGACTTGGTGACACTGCTGGAGAGCTTGCTGAATTGGGGTTGGAGCCTGCAAAACAGAGGGTAAGTTAAAGAGCGCAGGGCCATGCTGTACAAACAACTCCCAGTAACACTCCTTGAGAATGTTCATTCCTAGTACACCCGGAACCGCCGGCATACTGTGTGGAGGATCCCTGACCACCAACACTCCCCGCTTTGCAATAACTTTATCACAAAGCTGCACATCAAACTCAAAGTAGCCTACATAGGGTATTGCTAGCCCATTAGCAACACTTAACCTCAACCAGATGCAAGAACAAAGTTTTTCTGTGCCCCAGGGTACAAAATGCTGTACAAAGAAACTCTCCGTTATGGTAGAGACCATTGACCCTGTGTCAACGAGACATGGAACCCAGACCCCACCCATTAACACGGTAATGTTTGGGCAAGCTGACACCAAATTTTGAGGATCTACTGCGGACTCTGAACTTTGGCTCACTGGTTGAGAGGGTGAAAGTTTCCCTGGTTTTGAGGGCAGGGCCGATCAATAGAATTGGTGTGAATTGCTAGAGAGGTCGGCTGGGGCAAGGCAGCAACGTATTCTCCTTTACACTCTCTAGCAAAGTGACCAGGCTGTTGGCACCTCCTACATATGACAGTGTTCATGCGAGACTTCAACTAAGTTCTAGGGGCATTGCTAAGGGCTGCAAGACTTCTGGTAAGCTGACTCAACTGCTCTTGCTGATTCCTTAGGATTTCCTTTAGTTCACCTAGCTCAGACCCAACAGAGGAGTTACCCGCTTTGCCATAACCAGGATGGCCTCCCTGAGCAGAGTGCTGAAAACCAAATGCTGTAGAGACAGAGTTACTTCTACTCCTCCCACCCCCTGGCATCCCTTCATGTTCCCACCTAATGGCCTCACTCCGGACCTCTATCAAGGTGGTCGTGGGGTGGCTCCGGACAAACTGCTTGAGTTCTCTGCGTAGGTAACAATCAGACACATGTTCAACAAATTGGTCTCTGAGTAACACATCTTTGTTCAGTGACCCAGGTGGGGCTCTTTTGACACCCTTATCCATTGGATACATGAGAGCATGAGAAAATTCTTGTAGAGTTTCCCCCTCTTGTTGTTTTCTGGAAAAGAACTCTTCCTGCAAAGACACATATGACCTATTACACCCATACAATTCCTGCAGTATAGCCAGAACCTGGTCAGGATCTTCCCTTACCTCCCAAGACCTGTATTTAACCTCTTCCCTTGCCTCTCCCTCTAAATGAAAAGTGCTTTTTCAGCTGATGACAGATGACGTGCACGTATACAAGACTGGACCTCTTCAACAATGCTGAGACCTGTCCTAGCCCGGAACGTGGGGCACTTCCTGTCTCTAGGAAGATATATCAGTCTCTCGGTTACTGGAGCATTAACCGAAGGGCACCCAGGGGTGGTAGGACTTGATGTGGCGCTGGTCCCAGGCTGGTCCCGCTCCTGACGCATCAATCGATTCTCAGCTTGCAGCTGGGCGATCAAGTCTTTTAGCTGGGAGAATTCCTTCTCCACGAAGGAACCGTGCAGAGGAGAAGAGTAGTACTGGCTTGTCTTTCGGGATCCGACCAGGCCCTGCTGCTGTTTTGCTCACACACCTCGTACAAATTGAATAAACCAACTGGAATACGTTTTAAAAAAAAAATAAAACTACACGTCTCCGCCTTCACAGTATCCTGCCGACAACACCAGAATGTGACGGGGTCTTAGGGGAAGGGGGAATGGAAGGGAACCTACAACGCCACCTGGGGACTTGCACCCCAAGAAATATCCGTTTAACAACCCTAAGAGTCTATTTAGGATTCGCGAAGGACACAGATTCATAACCGATATTGGGCCGGAGACGTGTTTTATTCAATTGTCCAAAAGTTTATTTCAGGAATTAAAAGAATATATATTCTACCGTAAAAGCCACAACATGCAAAATCAAATCACAGCAAAACCCATGCAAGACCAGAACAGCAAAATAAACTTAAAACCGATAAAATGGAGGAAGCAAAACAAACTATAGCCAAACAAAGACAGAGCAAAACCAAGGCAAAACAAAACAGATTCACAACAAAACAGCAGCAGGAGAACCTACAAATGATAAACAAAAGGTTAAAAAGGGTAACGACCTGCTGCAACATACAATTTAAGATTCCAATGACTTAAAATAACTGAACGTAAACTCACCACAAGCCACCACAGGACCAAGAGTGAATGAGGCAATGCACAGAAGAATCAACACGTTGCTCCTGTACTACCTCACTGTGTGACAGCGACACAGGAAACAGACAGAGCTGGGACCTCCAAAGCTACTTCAACATGGTTGCCATCAGATGAGACGCCAGGATCTGATCTGCCCATAGCACGTGTAAATACGCAGGATGAAAAGACCTCTGGCAAAACACTTTATACACATTTTGACCAATGGATTTCCATGACTTTAAACCATATTTCCATGACCAAACATTTTGTGAAATTTCAGTGTATACATAAACAAGTGAGAAAATGTAGTATTTAAACTAACAATGAGAATTCCAAAGCATACAGTAAACCTTAAATGACACAAATGAATAAGATACAATAGTTTGATTAAAAGAATAAACATTTATATAGATGCCTGTATGTATGCCTGCTTCTATTTTGTCCGTCTTTCTTTAAAAAGCATATTAATCATTTCAAACTCAAGGTAAATGAATGTCATGAACATATGAATATAACACATTGCCCAAAATTAAATGTTCACCTTCAATAGGCAATGCTGGACGCACACCAACAGCTACCTCACCCTTAACCGGCTCACAGTCTAGATCCAGCTTGTGCAAAGGACAGAACAGGGAGAATCTTCAATCCTATCCCACGACTGAGAACGCAGTCCTCAGTGTCAGTCTGCTCAGGCAAAGGCAAAACAGAGTCAACAATGTAGGAATCATAAGCACCTGTATCCCTCAAGATTTTTATCGGGACTTTCACCTCACTTTCCAAAAGTGACACAAACTCACCTTGAATGAAGAGAGCATCGGCATCCAGTTCACCAGAGTGAGACATAAGCACCACAGCATCTTTAACCCTTTGGAGTCGGGGGTCATTTTCTTGATTTTACATAATTTCTTAAATTCACTTTTTAAAGTCACTTTCATATGATAGATACCCATGTGTTTAAAATCTAAAATTGCAGAACAATCTCAGCTCTCTATATAATGAGGCACCATTGTCATAAGGCAAAAGTGTAAAGAGAAATATTACTCTAAAGCTGAAAAATGTAATCTAGATTTTTGGAAAAATCTCTTGTGAAAACATAGCTTTACTCAGGAGGTCGAACTGTTTTGGTGCTTGAAATTAGTTTACCAAAGGTCTTAGGTTCACAAAAGCAGTGAAATATATGAATACAAAAATGGTAGAAACATGTAAATAAATGTCTAAAATCAAATGTATTATTATATGGTGAGGTGATGAGCTGTGGCTGGCGTTGTGGCCTGCAGTGATGATTTGGCAGAGACGGACTGGAGGCTGCTAAAGCGATGCTGCATGTTGTCCTCTGGACCCTGGCAGCTGCAAATCCTCTCTGTAAAATACATTACTAATAGTTAGTATAAGTTCACTGAAAAAAAGTAACAGGATAGTGACAATATTTGATTACGCCCCGTTCAGTCTCATAACCACCATGTACCCATTTAGCTACTGCACAGCTACTTTCGGTTAGCGCGCAGCTAACCTAACAACATGGTCATTTCAGTCTCACAAACACATAACAGAGATCCCACACTACTAAGCGTACTACGTTCGCTGAACGAAAGTTAACGGGGATCGTGACAATATTTGAACACCCACCGTTCAGTTTTTTAATCCACCCTGTAGCCATATATAACCGCGTTAGCGATCGTTAGCTCGCTCGGTAGCTCCGTGTGAGCAGCAGCTAACGTAAACACTACGGCAGTCACGATTAACAGAGATATAACACTACTACGCGTACTAAGTTCACTGAAATAAAGTTAACGGGAATCGTGACAATATTTGAGCACCCACCGTCTTATAGTCAGCCTGTAGACATATATAACCCTGTTAGCGATCGTTAGCTCGCTACCCACTAGCTTCGTGTTAGCACCAGCTCTATCTGGCTACAGGTCCCATTACTAACGTAAATATGCTATTGCAAAGTTCAGCAAATACACTTACCCATCTTCCAATGGATCCCTTTGCTTGGCGTTGTCCTGTACATCTCATGAATCGACTCCTTCAGGCTCTATTTATGGTTGAAGCTGCACGTTCTCCAGTATAGCTTTGCTCGGCCTGCCTGCTCTTTTTCTCTCTCTCTCCCGGTGTGTAGAACGCTCTATCTTGCTGTGTGAATCTCATATGATCTCGTGGATAAAAGGCAGAGGAAGCTAAAGTTTAACTAAATCTTGGAGATGTGGAACCATATTTCTGTGCAAAATTATCGTGACTGAGTGAATATTTTCTAAACGGCAGTATCGTACAGCGCGTGCGCGCGCTCGAAGATCTCGAAGGGTTAACAGGAGCAGCAAAAGCAGCAGGGTTAGTTCTCACCCCTTTTATTTGAGCCCTTTGCACGAGACAATCTGCCTTCCAATGTCCTCCCTCACGACAATAGTTACAGATATTCGTATTGTCAAAGTTGACACCTGTCAAAATATTTGATTGCAGTGTGTTTACTGTAGTTATTTTTCAGATACCAGACTCCTCTCTCTTGTCCTCTTTATACAACCACAGTTCGACCACGAACATTCCAGCAAAGGAAACTGTCATTTGATGATGCAGGAATGTGGAGGAATGAGAGTTCACTATACAATGACTTTTTTCAGACATAATAAATACTTTTTTAATGACATTCAATATCACAATTATTTATGACATTACATTATGACACTTTATTACATTTTTGTCACTTTATAGCATACTATACAATGACATGTTTAATGAATATTTATGCCATTTGAATCCAATACCCTACTGTGACATTTGTATGACCAAGATAGATATAACCAACCCTGGTTGAACACCTTTCAAACAGACTTTTTACACCCTTTTCATGGAAGATATTTAAAATCCTTCTACAATGCAAAGCACAGATATGTACATTGAGTCATACATTGATAATCTGATCATAGAATCACAGTGTGCTTTGTGGAATGATGACAAGGAGTCAAAAAATACTTGCATGTAGTTACGTCCTTTAAGTCACAAACTGACCTTTGAGACCTTCGCTGTCTACCAGTCCAATCATTTAGTAACAAATGTAGCAAACAATAAAATAAAATACAAATAAAAAATAAAAACATGCATGTCAGGTGGTTTTGACACATACTATGCAATTCCCCTTGTTCCATTCCCCACCATCTTCCATCCATATAAAAAGGCTAAAATGCCAGATAAATATCTTTAAAACACACACAAAGAAAGATGGTTGGTTACACATTGGGCCTTTAGGCGGGAGAAAAAGTCCTTTTGGAAAACAGCATTTGTGACCATCTTAGTATCCCTCCTAGCAAATATCACACACATCTAAGAAATGAAGAATGTCCTTGGTAAATGCTCTCTGTTGCCACCTTATCCGAACGATCCCTAAATGTATCATTTGTCAGTAGTATGAGATACAAATCTGCATATAGATTTCAGGAGGTTTGGCCTGCCTTAAATATTGGAACACATCCTGGATATTTACTGCACTGATGCGCAACATTTACAGGTTCAACTTCCAAGAGTTCACTTTCAGTGATGTGTTAAATGGACCACCAGGGGGTGCAACATACAAAGATCTGACACTAAATAACCCAATGTGGTTTCATCTTTCTGTTTGAGATGATTTAGTGAATGATTTAGGTGGATCGCATGGAGAAAAATATAAAACAAGGGGTGTCGCCTCAGACTGAAAATGATACTATTTAGATGCACATTATAATGCAGTGGAGAATTACCGTCTGATGTATACATCTTAATCGTCATACATATGCTTCATATCTCCACAATTTAAACAATTTCATATCCTATGTTTTAGAATCAACATTGATATGGAAGTTATGTTGTCGTATTTTGTTTTATCATTATTACGTGTTATTGATTCATGGTTTCCACAGAGACGGTATTAATGAAACAGACACAGAAAGAGTGTTTTGGTAACTTTTATTTTACTAAAAAAAAAAAAAAAAGGGGGGGAAAGTTCACATTGACATTTAGTCTCAATATTACAGTATATTGGAATTCTTCTCCATGGAAGTAAAATACAACATTTTTATTTAATTTTAATCTTATATTAAAAATATCAAATAGTACTCATCTAGCAGTGCTTACAGTATTTTAAGATATGTCGCAGGCTTGATAGCAGAAAGGTTGGCTTTGTACAGAGCAGAGATGTGCGTTTGCCAGTCTGAGCGAGGGCCTTGCAGACACCACCTACCTTTGTGTTACCGGGGCCTGGTTTGATTGACAAGCTGAACATGCAATGAGGGCAACTACACAAATCAAGTCTATAGATTATAACGGTGCAGTAAGACACTTGGAACAGGCTTGCAATGAAACGACGAGAAAAAAAAAGAAAAGAAAGCTAAATGTTCCATTCCTTGCTTGTGTTTATTCCCCTTAACAACCCTCATGTCACAGAGTGCCCTTTCTCATCTACAAAGTGAGCTAAAATTAACTGCCAGACTTCCTGTTGATCTGTTTTCTTTTTTCTTTTTTTTTTCAGTACAGCTTACCAACCATGGACATTGGTGAATGAGAAAAGTCAGCCTAAAAATAACATCACTAACTGAATAAACTTCAAAAAACAGACTCCTTAGAGCATTTCTCTAGTTGCACAGAACTGTACAGGCACACATATCATATATATTTAAAATAAATAGGGCTAATTTGGCCAAGACTCGCTGCGGAGGGCGGTTCTCTCTCGTTTGTCAGTAGAGAGGTGCATCACCAGCCATTTATATCAGGATGGCTTCCCAGCCACTTCTAAACCTCACAAGTTCATAGTCCCTTAAACACTGGCTCTCTCAAGTACGACCACATCGTCGCTCACACACACACCCCCGGCCTCCTCCACCACATGCACAAAGCCAGAAAGACGGAAAAAGGAAACATAACAGCTGTTGAACAGAACTATTGAACATATAAATGCCATTTTTCTGGAATGCCTCTTATCAGCAAAAGAAGAAGAAGAAGAAGCTGGAGGCTGAGTCGACACGCCCACACGCTTTTGATCCTGTGCCGCCGCGCCGCGGCCCCGCGATCTTTCCCCCGCCTGGTCCAAGAATGCCCTGTCGTCTTGACGGTGGGAGGCGCCCGTCGGCTCTGCTCTCCTCACATTACAAACAGGACATGACGTGTGACTAGTAGACGACCGGGAAATCTCCTTCACCACCTCCCTCAAGCTCGGCTACATCTCTTTCCAGGACTGAAGTGTGTGTGTGGGGGGGGGGGGGGGGGGGGTGAGGGTGAGGTGGGGGTGCAGACAGAAGGGATATGTGTGTGTGTGTGTGTGTGTGTGTGTGTGTGTGAGAGAGAGAGAGAGAGAGGGTGGGGGCTGTACAGTCGAGATGAGCTGCCTGCTGGGAGGAGAGGTGAGGCAGGAGGACCGAGCGGCGAGGACCGGGGTTTGTACGGAGTCTCTCACTCTCTCCTCAGATGGCGCCCTGAGGGAGGTGGGTGGGGCTTAAACGTCAGTGGAAAAGTAGAGTGTGTTGCGCTTCAGTTCGGCAAAGGAGATGGGAGGATGCTGCAGGTAATACAGCAGCACCTGGACCTGGGAAGAGAGAAAACAAGTTGGGTTGATTAGAAATTCCTTTTATTTCAATCCAAATTCACCTGATTATTGAGGTATGTATGCTGGGGCGTTCAAAGTCAGTGGGCCTCTGTGATCTACGAGATATCAGTCCGACAATTCCGTAATTTATTACCTTTTATGAAGGAGTACACTTATTATTGGTTCATAGTTGTGTGTCTCTGAGATCCTCATTACTTTGTTTCCCTAAACTGTACCGCATGATGGGAAGCAGAAAGACATGAAGCTCATTGCAGAACGGTCTCTTTTGGTGTTTTTTTTAAACGCTTTTGATGTTTTTTGTGTTAAACTGCTGAGAAGTATTTCACTTTTAGTTCATATTTAAGTAAGGTTGGCTGCTTTGATGTTGGTCTTCTGCCTCATTCAGCACATAGGAAGTTTTACTTTGCTCCGTTATCCCTCGTCTGTATTCACCTTTGTTCATTGCAGTTTATGTTTAACTCCCATGAAAGATACTTCAGTCCGGTATATTGGCTTTATTAAATCATGTGAATCAGTCTCATCAGATGGACATATGTCATTTGATTTGTTTGTTTTATGCTGAAAGTATGTATCTTACTACTCCGAGAAGGTGTATTTTGTGAGTCAGTGGACTTGATTGTATCCTCTGAAACATGCCCAGGAATGTCTTTATTATTGCTAGATTGGTTCTTTTAATAACAAGAGGGGGAATCAATCACGTCCCCATTATCAGATTATATTCAGGATATATCAGTGGAAGCATCTTTCTTTGGTGTTTGACGTTCTGTATACTTCTGCAATAAACATTTAGAATTTAAAGAAGCCCCAATACAAACACTCTGCTTCACTGTAATGGACAGATGGTGGCCTCCTGCATGTGCATGACGCCCCATTTATGATGATTTACTCCGGATATTGTTTATTCTGTCAAGGAAAGACATTTGTGCACAGGAAACCGATCCCTCAGTAGAGATGAAGGGACGGCCTGCAGCCTAAATACAGCTGGGAGAGTCGAGCGCAGTGGCATGGGTCACTGAGCTACGTGGGAGTAAAAATCATCCAGAAAAAAACATGTGCGGCGAGCGAGGACATCTGCACGTTGCACACTGCACCGAAATTCAAGCGCGTCTGTGTGAAGAAGGTACCTGCGCCATCACGTCATGTGACCAGATGTCAGAGGCCGAGGTGATGTGCAGTCCCTTCGCGCTCTCTGACTCTGAGGGCCTGAGCAGGGTGGGGCCAAACACGGTGGCCAGGTTGTGGAGGGACATCTTGTTGACGGGCTCCTTCTCAGCCACCCTGCAGGAACACAAACACAGAGACAGACCCGTCAGTCAGCGAGGGCGGGGTTAACACACGGAAGCTTCTGGGTGGGAACGTGAAGATGCAAAAGACAATCGTCCAAAAGGGCCATTGACAACCTGAAGGGAATTAATATAAAACATATCCACTGTTCAAGATATACTATATGTTAAGACATAAAAACACTAGAAAACATATAATCAGGTCTTTTTTTGGAATATGCTCTGTAGGACTTTAAGGAATATGTCACTTTAAGCAAATGAGTTTCATATTTCAGGACCCCGCTATCTGACTGAAACAGGCCTCTCTGCCTGTGAGATGTTTGAGAAAATGAGGATTACATGACAGCCTGGTTGACTAACTATGACTTGAGGCGGTCTGAAAGATTCCCCCTCTATGATTTGTATTTTACATATAAAGGTAGATATTAGCTGGAAGAATTGGAGTGGGTTGACCAGGGATAGATTCAAGAATAATAAGGAATTTAGTAAAGATTCCTGATTATAGCAATAGATTTGGATACATTTTGACAGACATGTGGACAACACTGTGATGATTAAGAGTCTGTGAGTATGTCTGGGGGTTAATGTGTGTGTGTGTGTGTGTGTGTGTGTGTGTGTGTGTGTGTGTGTGTGTGTGTGTGTGTGTGTGTGTGTGTGTGTGTGTGTGTGTACCGTTTGAGGTGCTCCAGCACAGGGAGGAAGGTCATGAGGTTGGGGTCGGGCAGGGAGCGCAGGAGGTGCATCATGCAGTTCTCCTTGGCTGCCGGGTCTGAGAGCGCTGCGAGGGAGAGGGGAAAAAATAAATACAAAAATGTCAGATCCAGTTACGGCGAGACAGCTTTTTTACTTTAGCCCTTTAACTCGTCCAGCTGGGCGCTGATGACAAACACACACTTCCGGGGGCCTAAAGGTCGCACCTATGCCCTCCATGAAGGCGGGGTAGAGGCGGTCGGTGAGCAGAGGCTCCGGCAGCTCCCTGAAGTACAGCTTTAGCGTCCCTGCGATGGCGTTGATGTCCATGTCGCTGAGCATCACCAGGATGTCTTTGGTATCTACAGGTCGGAACACAAACAAAAGGTTAGAAAAGCGAACGCGCGCCATTATTACAGGTGAACAATAACACGGCTGCCATCTGCTGGAACGATGTAATCTCACAATAACCCCACGTGCAGGCGCCACACGAATGAAAAGGTGAAACCGCACTCTTGCTCGGTCGGACTGAGCGGTCGGACCTTGATGCTGAGAAACTGTGATGCAACGGAAAGAAACTTGACAGCAGCTGCTGCTCCTCATCATCATCATCATCATCATCATCATCATCTGTCCTGGCCTCCCCCTAACAGTCAGTTCCCACAAGTCTCCTCTCTACAGAGTGCTACAGCCAATCCCCACAGAGCGTTCTTAGAGGCTTCTGACGTCCGTCACTCACAGAACAGAACAGATGCGCCTCTAATTTAATAGCTGTATCAATCTCCCCTGACTCTGTGAGACGCACGTCCTCCTGTGTTTTTGTTTTTTTAACTCTTAAGTATGGAGAGACAAACTAGTCAAGAGCTTTATGACTGACGTGGTGTTACACTATTTGAAGGGATACGCCACAGTGCTGGTTAAAAGCTAAAAGCTAGTTCTCCGGTCATGTTGGTGAGATGAGGCAGTGAGCGGAGTCTTACTGGAATCGAATGCTGCTTTGAGGGCCTGGATATCGGTGGCCACCCCTGAGATCCTGTAGATTCCCACTTCGTCGATCCCCCTCTTCTCCACTTCCTCAATGCACTGGCGGACAATGTAAGGCACCTTGGAGCGCTCGCGCCTGTGGAGGGGAACACAAGTTACACCCCCATGTTACCTCTCTGGTGACGGCGAGGGACGTCTACACATTCACCATTAGCCTTTTCGTTCTCTGCGTTCAAGTCGGAGGAATTTTGGTTCCCACCGCAGATATACAGCAGTGAATGTGTGAGAACATTTTTATGGACTCAATTGCAAAAACACACTTACTTTGTCACCACGTTGATTTTGACTCCAAACACCCCGCTCTGTTTTTTGGACGGCGTTCTCTTCAAGCTCAGGTCCCGACTTGTAAACTTCATGGAGAATTCCACTTTGATCTGAGGATGAACAAACAACACAGCTGAAGCAAACGAGAAGCCAGGAGTGAACCCCCGGGACCCTCACGAGCCACTTCCGTCTTTGTTTGTATTGCGGCTTAGAGGTTTTGACTTTGAATATATATTTAATATCCAACGTCTTCCAACTAAACATTTAGATTTGACTGTAAACATTATCGCCAAACAGATGTGTATTATTTGTACCAACTAAATTCTTCTTTAAAAAAAAAAATCTGCTTGTACACAAATGGCTGTTCTTGAGAATCCTAAATCTCACTCGGACTCCCTGCAAGGATGCAGGAAGATACCGACCAATGAGGGAAAGCTTGCATTGCTTATGAGGATACTGACATACGTGTGACAGTGTGAGCTGCTTGTGTCTTACCCCGTTCATCTCGATGACGTCCATGTGCCAGTTCTTGGACTGCACGGTCTGAGGATCCAGCTGAAAGACACAACAGAGACAGAAGGACATTAGGTGACAGGATTTGGACCAAATAAGGGCGCATGACCTCATTGACACAGGGATTTTACTTAAAAAGAGGAGAACAAAATAAATCATCAGATGACAATTGTCACCATGGACAAGTGGACCATAAAAAGTCCCCGCCTGAATATTCACCACAAAAGGAAAACCGTTTGCTTTATTCCAAGCGAGCGTGACGGGGTTTCCTCTGGCGGCCATGCAGGATTCATAGAACCGTAGTTACACCCGTAACGTTCGTCTTCAACAAAACACTTTCCGTACATAAATTATGGGGAATATTTATTCCACTTAAAAGGAAGCCAAGTTTTACACACATAAACGTGATAACCACTACCCACCACACTACCTGCCAAACAAACAAACAATAAAGATAAACACAATCCTAAAGCATGGCTGCAGAAGCCCTGACTGAGGAAGCGTCTACAACCAGACGTGACCGTGTCCAAGTCGGAACAAGAAAACGAAATGCTGCAACTGACAAAGGCGAGGCACCTTGAAACTGTGATTAACATCCACTTTGACCACCTTTTAGCTGCTCCATTCTTCCAACCAGATCAAAGTCTTTGTGGCCGGTCCCCAGATACTGCTGCTGTACAACAACACAGTCACCAAGTCTACATTGGGAAAATAAGAAGCCACTAAACATTCCCCACATATACCTTCTGCCGTCTCCTGGGGGTCCAGCAAGGGCTCCGGATCGGCTCAGACACTTGGCCTACTTCACCGCAACACATTCTCAAAGTCTGGATCCCCTGTCCCATGATGCCCTCTGAGACATGATGTTGTTGTTTCAAGTCTCCTTGAGAGTGTGTGTGTGTGTGCCCGCTGTGAGAGGCCACAATGGCTTTTTTTATAGGCTGTTTGCACTACACACAGCTATGTGATTACAGCCCTGAGTAGCGATGTGCACGACTTAGAGGAAAATAATGATTGTTGGATGAGCACGGGGGCAGCACACGTAGACATTAGGCTGCAACCATTCAAAGTTCTCAGTGAGAGGACTTCATTACCTCGTAAAAAGGCCATTTGGCATCGGTTTCACGCGCCACTATTATCGTTAAAGCCTGTTCTCCCAGCAGGGTTTGGGTTTGAGACGACGGACAGGTAATCACTGCAACCGGATCTTTACACAGCTACTGCCAAGAGGAGAACTGGGCAACGATCCAGGATTCACTGCTGACGCCTCCCGTGACCCCTAGTAGACTCACTGAAAAAACAAAACTGTTCCCTCCCACCTACTTCCTTCCTATTACTCTCTGCTGATTAAAAAAAAAAAAAAAACGGATTAAAAATGAATGTACTGCAAAAGGGTTGTAAAAACAAAGAGGCTCCTTTACAGGCAGTGGGTACACTCATTGACCCCTCTGGAAACTAAATCCTCAACTGGGCTTTTTTTTTTATTATTAAAAAAAAACTTTTCATTTCCTGGGAAACAAGTTGGTTTAAAGGGATGACTGCACACACACAGTTGGGCTACAGACTTTAGTTTATGCTAAATATTACACTCAGAATTAGGAAGGACATGTCAGGAGAAGGGTGGCATGACAAGAGACAGCTTTCTTGGAAATGAATTGTGACTTAATGTGGAATGTGTCCAGTCGGCTGGTTCAAGCAACTGCGGCAAGGATTTGAGCTTTTATCCTGAGTGACAGCAGGAAGAGGCGGCAGGTAACGGAGCAGGGACTAAATCTGACTGACGGTGGACGGCATGGACAGGGCAGGAAGTGATTCTAAGAAATTAAGGTATTTTTTTTTTTTAAGGCAAATAAGGTACGACAAGACTGCTAAGAATACATTTTAAAACCTCACTTCTTTACCTCCTGAGGCCACATGAGGCTCGGCTTGAACATTGTTTTCCTCACTTTGTAAAACTAAATGTTACAAAAATAATGAATTGACATACATTCACTGAATTGTAATTTGTTATTAATATAATAAATCGTATTTCAAAAGGATTAGAACACCATATATATATATATATATATATATATATATATATATATATATATATATATATATATATATATATATATATATATATATATATATATATATATATATATATATATATATATATGTATGGAGAGATATTTCCATTAAATAGATTGACCCCCTTGTCACTGATACCCGATCCATCTATCAGCTCCATATCTAGCGTGCGCTGGAACCATTCCTCCACTCCTATTTACTGGATACTGTGAGACTGTTAAGACCCTTTAAAGGATCTGCAGAAAGGAAACCAGCACAGCTTTAGTCCCCTTTCATCTCACTCCAAAAAGATGAAAAGTGCAATGACTTCTGTCTATAGAATGCTTGAAGGGGATTTTCAACACATAAGCGTCTAGTATATAGTATGTGTAGCCTCAGGCTAATGTGGCTCAGATTAGGATCGCACCCCACCAGTGGCAAAGCTCTCTTTGTAGGACCGTGAAAACTATCAAATGTCTGAGAGGACAGAACGGGCTGCAGCCCCGAGCAAAGGATAGCATTATTCACATCTAGCGGACGGCTGCACACGCTGATTTGTATCGATTCCGGTCGAGGAGCACACTTGCATATAGAATGCCCCCCCGCCCCCTTTGGTGTATTTGAGCATCCCAATGCAACAGGATGCATGTGACTGCTATGAGACATGGCCCACCTTCAGGCCCTATTCTGTAGAAAATTGATGATTGATTTCAGCTGCTGGCAGCCGTTGGCCAGGACGTGCATGCAGGACGTCCTGCGCTCTGCCAATACTGATCTACAGGGACAGAACAAAGCAGATAAGATAAGTCCTGCTGTTCAGCTGCCATGCGGTGAACGGGAGAACAGGGAGCGGCTTCAGCTCTCTCCATGAGGATTCATAGAGCGCTATGTGGCGATAAGGTCTTTTGGGGGGAAATTATTGTTTGAAAATTAGATTAAAAAAAACTGGAGGCTTGATTTAGAGTACCCGTAGTAAAAGAGATTACGACGAGAACAACGCTCACACACACATAAATATACTTCCTGCTTTCGTTTGAATAAAAAAGGTGCTGTTCCTGCCCAGTTTCGAACTGAGGACCTTTCGCGTGTTAGGCGAACGTGATAACCACTACACTACAGGAACTGGCTGGCACTGTCCACGCCCCGCACCCCATTGAGCAAACATAATCCTGCACGGGCGTGTGGCGTGGACTCCTGCACCCTGGTTGCGGACCGACAGCAGACAGACTCAGCGGGACGGCCAGAGGTCTGCAACCGCTTTACATTTCTACAAAGCACGCAGGAGGCTCCAGGGACGCGGTGCAGCAGCACATGCAGCAGGAGAGCAGCACCCAGGGTCTTGATTTGTCAAAAAAAAAGCGGCCATGCAAGAAACATGCACACAACCTTTTTTGAAAACGTTCGGCCCATCGTATTACTGGGGACCCATCCATCAGAATACTGCACATCAAAGTACTCTTCACTAACAAACATGTAAAAGATGCACACATGCAATGAGATGTTAATATGCTAATGAGTGTAAATCATTCATTGCTGATCTAAGAAAAAAAAAGAAATTGTGCCAAACAGTCAGTGACTGAAATTATGTCTAAATCCTTTAATAATAAAATCCCAACACACTTAATTAGCCCATTGTTGCTGCTGGAGAGTTAATGCATTTCGGCGACAATATTCAAAACACAACTTGATCTTTTGATATGCCTAATAATGAATTTGTTTAATTCTTTCAACCCCCCCCCCCCCCTTTGTGTTTCTTCGCAGTTTTCCCATTGCTGCTCTCAGGCTGATTAAATATTCATTCAACTGCAGAGAGCGTTTTATTAGTCCCCTAATTAGAACGGAGCTCAAACTGCACGGCTCTGTGGTTTTCTAGCAGGATTACAGGAAGTGTTTGTGCAGTGATTGAACATTCACCCCCCCCCCCCCATGCTAACATCACGCTGCAGTGTATCTGCTTCAGAGAATACAAGCAGCACGACTATTTTTAGACAAATCAACCACATTCGCGTAATGTTTTTCATGTGCATCGGCGAGCCTCTTTACTCGACAGCTGCTGATGTCACCGCGGCCGTGCGAGGTCTTTGACTCGGTTGCCATGTTGCCTTCGCCCTCTCACTTCCCTGTTTGAGCCAATCGGCGCGGCCTTTTGGGCCGGCAGAGGCTTGTGATTTGCGGAGTAGCCGGTGCGTCTCCGCGGGGCAGTGTGTGTGTGTGTGTGTGTGTTCCTCTCATGGGGCTTGTAAACAGCAACACACAAGCGCGTGCTACACTTACGCAACACAAGTCTGCCTGCAGCCTGCATGCAGAATCACAAGCTATCCTACACTGAGGAACAGAGAAAGAGCAAATACAAGTGTTTAATTTATTCAGTAGTGCTTTTGTTTCCTTTTCTTTCTACTTAAAACACTCTAATATAGTGTTGTGTGTTGTTCAGCTTTCCTGGATTAATACAAACTAATAATTCAAGGCCTTCAGCTATCCTATCAAATAAACCCACATGGTGAGTCCCCAGATGCAAACACTGCTTTGTTCCATTGTTCTACAGTCCAACCACCAAATATCTGATTTAATCTAGTGCAGCAGTGATAAAGCTCACATATGCCTTCAAGAGACTGACATCCAAGTCACATTTTTGTCCTCTGATGAACCCCTGATGTTAGTTTTGGACCGATCTACAGGGGTGTTTTTCCACTCGTCTGCCTCCTGGGGACACGACGTAGTCGTGAGCGAGCTCATTCCCTCACTATTCAGGTTATTCGGGATCTTTACCAATAACAGCGCGTACCATTTGTAAGCCATTAGATCATCTCTCCGAACGCATACTCGGTGGAGTATGATGTCTTGAAGCAGGTGCCGGTGCGATGATCAGAGGCGTCTCGCTTTTGGTTCTGATGTAACATTCCTCAACTTCTTGGAGAAAGTTTTGATTACAAAGTTGGAGAACTCCCACGAGCTAAAAATGAATAAAAAAAGTAACTTCTTTCTGGTTTGGGATTTTTTGCCAAAAAGAAAACTGCTGAAAACCAACATCTGTAATAAAAAAAATAAAATAAAAAAAAACACATTCCCTGCGTGAACCAGAAGCCCAACTCTCACCACCTAATTAGATGATGAATGCCTTGTTATCACCCCGCAAAGATTAAAGCCACCCTGCATGCGGCCAGAGGCGATAAGGCTGGGCTCATCCAAGAGGGGGGCATTGTGGGTCTCAACCTGAGACTGACCCGCCGCTCCCCTCCCGGAGCTCATTAACCAATCACAGATCCTGCGCACGGAGGATGGATTGGGGCCAAAAAAGGGCTTTGCCCTCCGGTGGAGACGACGGAGATTTATGTGGCCTATAAAAAAAAAGGCCATTAGGGGACTGGCTGGCATTTTAGGCACGCAGGAGGGATGAAACCCTTTAAATATCTCATCTGCACTAATCAACATACTCAAATGGAAGAGCGTAATTTCGTATGTGGGCTAAAATGCAGCGGGGGCGAGAGGAGGGATGAGCGAGGCGCAGGGCGGATGACAATGCTCCGATCGGATTCTCCTCCGTGGCTAAGCTGGCGAGTCAGCGCTAATGTTCCCCCCACTAAGCTGGCTGTAACTCAATAAAGAAAAGAAAACCAAACAGGTCATCAGACAAAAGAACATGTTGTGTACTACCAAGAAGCGGCTTTGTCATCGTTTGTTCCTTTGCTGGGACACAAACGATACATTACAGTGCTTCTAGTCTAATTAGTGTTCCCAGCCAGCCTCCCATCTCGGCGCACCGTGTCTTAATTAGGTGGCACTTTAGGCTGAAGGAGTGAGGACAACTCCCCGGTGTGCCACCCCCCACGCATCCTCTAGCATCCACATTCCTCTCAACACCTTGTTAGGCACACGACACATGCCACAGATGCACACAAACAACCCTGAAGTCTGCTTTCCTTGCCGCCTTTGATAATTATGTGAAAACACCGAATGTCGCTCTTCCTCATAATGAGTATGTGCATGTTTTTACAATTTTAGGACACATTTCAGGGTAGATTTTACACCATTTTAACAAGGAAAAAAGAAAACCAGCAAAACGGATTGTGTACAACATGCCCTGTCTGAATATAAAAACTTTTATTTTCCCTTGAGACTTCAGATTTTGACATTTTCAGCTTGTTTTAGAGACCCGCAGGCAGTAAAGTCAGGTTACTGTATCAGATGATGATCTAACGTCTTCGCCTCTCGTCCTCCACCAAACGGAGTTCACCCCCATACGGAGGCAGGGATGCGGGTGAGGGGGAGAAGAAAGGGGGAGTTGTGGGGGGAGCCGATAGGATCAAAAGGCAAGCGAGCGCAGAGAAACTGCAACACAAGTTTCCTCACACAACCTGCCATTCAAAGGCTCATTGAAAATGAGTGATGAATGGGACTTCACAGGGCAGTAAGACGTGGAGACGTGTCTACAGAGGGGAGAAGAACGGATCAATACAGGACCCGCGGGTCGATGCAGTAAAGTCTGGGCTTAGTATGTAATCCCCGTTTCATCCCGCCCAGTATAACCAGTGGTCAGCCTCCCTGTTGAATAATGGGAAGCACTGAAGAGAAGGTCAAGCCCATTCTTTGTCCTGGACTGGTTCATTATGCGCACAAATTACAGCTCAAAATGCTGGCGATGCACTCATGATAAAGATGAGGAGGACTGCTGAATAAACATGTGCAAAAAAAAATAACTAAAGAAATGAGTCAGAGTTTTAGCTGCGTGTGCAGAGCTATGCATAGAACAGGAACAGGCCATGGGCTTCTTCTCTATCTTTCATATACAAAAAGCATCTGGAGCAGCAGGGAGAAAAAAAGAAGCCCATTTCCTGCTCCCACGCATGAGTCACAATCCAGAACCTGCATTTAAACGATGCCACACCGATGTGTGTGTGTGTGTGTGTGTGTGTGTGTGTGTGTGTGTGTGTGTGTGTGTGTGTGTGTGTGTGTGTGTGTGTGTGTGTGTGTGTGTGTGTGTGTGTGTGTGTGCGCGCGCACCCATCTTGGGGTAACAGATCCCTCAACACAAGGGTCATTCAGCCCAACCTGAGTGCTTAAACCAAATGACAACAATTGCCGTTTCTGAATGAACCTCAGTCTTCATATTGCCACCCTCATTTGTTTGCATTATTTTAACCACCCACCTACTGCCTTTGAATGATAAAAGGTTCATGCATACACGATAAAATATACATAATGACATGCCAATAGTTTCTTTTCGGGAACAAAACACTGCGGAGAAACTGCAGATAACATAACATATATCAAATTTGAGTCGAACTTTACCCTTGCAATGCGTTTTGGGTAATTACAATCTGATGCAAATATGCCGGACGCGTGTTCCGCAGGTTATTTGGGATAATGTGACAGATAATTAGTGGCAGACGTGCTTGAAATGCCAAAGGTGCGTCAGATCAGCTCAGCCACAGGAGGCCGGTGCTTACAACAGACAGCAGGGGGAGCTCAACGGATACTGAAACGTCTCACGAGCGACACAATTTGGTGTTGGAAATAACATGTACTCCATCAGTGGCTTTGAACGGGGAATGAAAGAAGCGGTGGGACGGCAAAAAGGTGAAACATAAAGTGTCAGGAAAGAAACAACAGAGAGGAAATCGTAATCGTCTCATCCGTTAAAGCAGTGGTTTTATAAAGTGATGGAGATTTTCACCTCTTGGTAATTTCATGGTTCAGGTCGCTAGTGTCGGTGCTATTCATCAACATGTTAACAACAGGAAACACTTGCTTGTGGTAACCTAAGCACCCGTGGACATAAGGCTTAATAACACATTCAGTGTGCATTACAGTCAGTATCATCTCATAACAATGATAAAATACTGTTACAGAATAACATAATTTAAGGAGGTATGAAAGCAGAAATTAAAGCTTTTTAAAAAAACAAATCCATCTATGTTTACTGTGGCCGCTGTTACGACAGGTCACAGTTTAGCCACCTTTTAATTCGGCACTACATCACTGCCTCTACTGCAGTCAACAGAGTCGTGAGAGATAAGAACAATGGTCAACTCAGCACTGAAGGAAAGACACGAGGAGAGAGAGAGAGAGAGCACATGGAGAGGGACATGCTGAGCTTAAAGGAGACGCAGATGGAAGAGACAGTGATGAACAGGAGAGAACAAATGAGGAGAGAGGAAACACAGCTTGTGTGTGTGTGTGTGTGTGTATAAATGTCAGCGAGAGACCTTTTGTCTGAGCAGCTTGCTGCGGACGCGACCCCATAGCTTGGCCCCGGTGTTGGTGTGCCTCTTGTGCACGGGGGTCTGCGGCTGGCTGGACAGATTGTGCTGGTTCTGGTCCACGCAGCAGTGCTGCTCCAGACGCTCGCACACCGAGTTCAAGTTTACATCCGACACCAGGATGTCCGTCATCGCGAAAGCCTTTCAATGCCTCTTCCGCTGAAGCGCAGGTGGAGGTGAGAACGCCGCTGACGACAACAAGGAGGATGGACCAGGTGCGGGAGAAACCGCTTCGGGAAGTCACGGGCAGACAAAAACAAAATAAGAAGAAAAAGAGAAGAAAAAAGTCTCCCGCAGATGATGCTCACTTCAAAAGATATTCACTTCAAACAAGGAAAGAGTGATGAAAGAGAGGAGAACGAGATGCTGCCATGGTCTCCTTCATAAGCCTGAGAATAATTCCTCTGTGAGCTCATTCCACAGTCAGCTGCCAACATCTCCCCGCTGTGCAAATCTGACTTCCACAACGGCAAACACAGATACGGAGCGCTAGAGCGAGGCAGAGAGAGAGAGAGAGAGCGAGGCAGAGAGAGAGAGAGAGAGAGAGAAAGAGAGAGAGAGAGAGAGGGAGGCAGAGAGAGAGATCGGGGGAGTGAATGAGCTCCCGTTGTCACTGAGCGGCCCTGCTTCTCCAGATGTTAATGGACACACCCCCAAAGATGGGAGGAGGAAGCAATGAACATTCAATGAGAAGCAGAGGACAGAGAGAGAGAGAGAGAGAGAGCAAGAGAGAGAGAGACTGCTAAATACTGCACTGTGTTTTGTCCAGTGCTTTGACCCCTTGTCAACCTTTCCCAGAGCTGGTCAACACACTCAGGAAGTGAGCAAAGAGAGGAATGTGATGAGGAGAAAGAGGTAGGAGAAAGTGGAGAAACTTGAAAGTGACTAAAAATCTGTGTCCGAAAAAGTGGAAGACATCGCCACAGTAGAAACCTTGGAGGCTTTAAAAGCTTCAAGGCTGTCATTTTCCTCACAACAAAATGAATTCCCCCTCCTCCTCCCCGTCTGAGAGCCTGTTACGGACTTCTCCTCACCACGCTCCTGCAGTTCCCTGATTTACACTTGCACGCTCAGAGCGCATCCCCATCTTTATTCAACAGGACAGCCGGGGCTTAAAAAGTCCTATTCCTCTGTATAATGGATCAATAAAGGGGGGAGGGGATGTCTGTCAAACTCCATGTCCGTCCACCGTGTGCCGTCCCATCTGAATTAAGAGGTTACAGACACAGCGCCGCATTCTGAACCGTGCAGACGGTTGAGGTGGACTGATGCTGATGGCAGTGACTCATGACGGGGCTTCAGAGAAGAAGCGTGGCTCAGTGGTTAGCATTCAAATCAGAGGATCGGTGGTTCAAACCCCGCCGCCGCTAGTCCATGTCGATGCGCCCTTGAGTAAGACACTTAACCCTGAATTGCTCCACGTTGCTGTGTCTACGGCGTATAGAAAAAATAAAATAAAAAATAAGTGCTCTGAATTAAACAGATTTTCTGCAACATACTGTATATCTATCAATATCTATCTCCGACGGGGATATCAATCTATTGATGGCTAACGCCGTCAATTGATTTAATCAATGACCGAGGAAACCTTTTCCCAATACGAATACGGCATGTTATTGATTATTGATAATCTAGATGAACATTTAACGATTTGTCTGTTCTATATTCCCCATAAAACAGCAGACACCAGCAGAAAAAGTGGAAAGAGAACACATGAAGTCATCATGAAGAAGCCTCAGATAGCACCAGGCAGTGTGACCGCGTGGTGGGTGAGTGCGTCTTCTGTGGTGAAGATTAAATTAGAGAACAGATAGGAAGGGTGAGCAGGACAGCCTGTCTGTCTGACTCTGTGACTGAGGAGGAGGAGGAGGAGGAGGAGGAGGAGGAGGAGGGTCAGAGACCTCAGCCAACCTTCCCCACAGAGTATTTTAAACTCAGTGTTCGGAACTGTAAGCCGTACACTCTCCATGCGTCACAACTGGGAAGGAATGTCTGGGAAAACCATGTTGTGGAAACGGGAGAGAAAAGAAAGTAGAAAAACCCACAGGGAGACGGGAGATATTTTTGGGTAAGATGAGAGAGAAAGGGAACACAGAAATAGATGGGGTATATTTTCACTGTATATTTGAAGCGCCGTAATATGCGTTTAGGACGTTTTGTTCCGAGGGAGTTCTGCGACCACGGCATGCATCAATGGGATAAAAAAAAAAAAAAAATCATAATCATCAGGTGTCTAACATTGGGAGCTCCAGAGTCGAGAGATGTGAAAGTGTTATTGCCTCGGAGGGAAACTCCAGGAATTGAGTCCTGAACCTACGTGAAGAATCGTCCACAGGGAAGCAGCGGAGGAGGCCTTTTACTTCCTAGTGCGAGTCCTACATTTCACACAATGCAACCAACCACATCTTCCTTCCCTTTGAACATTGCTCCGAACACGTTTCCTTTTAACTGTCGAGTATGAATGAAACAAACGGCCATCAGCAGAGCCCTCTTTACGCTCCATTGTTTTCCTCGTGCGTACTCCCCTACTCCGTTGGTTCCTGTATATTTACACCCACAATCGCAAGCTGCTCGATTTACAGCGAGCTCGGCTACTCTGTAGAGCACCAGCAGCGCCTCATACCACCGGGTCAAAACAGAGCCCATCTCTTTCACAACGCATCACATCAGGACAAAAATCACAGGGTGAACACACATGCACTTCCTCAAGAGGAAGAACTGTACATTCATACGTCCCGTGCTCCGCTCTAGTCTAGCGTGAGCTCATGCACTATTTACGGCATGAAAAACAACATGGCCACATACTGTACATGCAGACGTGTGAGCCCAGAACACTGAGGGCTCACACCGACTCCACGCACATTAAGAACAGATCCAGCGGTTCTGTGCACAGTTCTTCCAAAAAAATCCCAGATTTACTGCTAAAATCATAACCGGATAGCTATGTGCCTGGATAATATTTGCCTCCATCTTGTTGGAGGCAAACTCTCCGGTTTAGCCGGCCGGATGTGTTTTGCTGTGTGTAAGAAGAGATGAACAAAGCGGCCCTTATTTTCCTAAAAGGCTCTCGCGCAGATAAAAAGTAGTGTAGAGATAAATTAACCGTACGAGAGGGTGAACTGTGTGGGGCCCCGAAGTCGGGAAACGTGAGAATGAGAACAAAAAAATTGAAAAAAAGGAAAGGAAAGATATGGAGGGGAGCTGGAGGGAGTCCAACAGGGAGATGAGATTAAGAGTTCTTGAGGAAAACTGGAGAATACATGAAAGAAAAGAGGAGAGAGAGAGAGAGAGAGAGAGAGAGAGTAATTAGAAGTGTTAATCCTTGAGATGTCGGTGGTGTTAGTGAGGCTTCAGAGATCACCTGACAATGTGGCCGTTAGCTTGTTGGATGGGCTGTGGGTCATACCAACTACCCACATCTTCTTACATTTTTTCCTCTATTTCAACAAGCAGCTTTTAATCACTACCGTGTTGTTGCTCAGAACGACAGACCTTTTAAAAAATGTCGTGGAATTTTAACTCGAGATAATAATATTTTAAAAAAGCACCATTAAAAAGGTGCGCTAGCAGATGGTTGAGCCCTGAGTGCCTACGCTCTGACATCAGGACCAGTCTTAATTATAGATGCGCTGGGTGGCACGGCCCCTCGTAAAACCGCTCCGAACGACCAGGCGAGAGGAGGGGGAGGGGAGCGTTGAATCAGGTCCTCCATGCTTTCCACTGCGGGGCCGCTCCCCGACATTTGGCACCGCGATTATGTTGATTCTGCTGCCCCGCCGATCACAGAGACCTTCAAGCTCCGACATGAATATGGATGGGGCAGCTTTGAATCCACGCCTGGCTAATGTACACGGGATGGTCCCCGGCGCTGCAGTCCGTGGTGTTTTAGTGAGCTTGTCACGGGACGAGCCCCAGCCACTGTACGGTGGACATCCTGGAAACATTGTACAGCTGCTGGAAACATGTCCCTGGAAATGTTTTGTAGTTGACCTCCACTGTTCTTTCCCTTTTGTACGACGCTAAGCATTGAGAGTGACGCTAAGCAGTCCACAAAGAGTTGAAGCAACTCAGCCGGAAATTCCAGAGTTAATATTTGACATTAATAAGATCCTGTGAACTACAACTCCAGATTTTCCAATAGGACGCTGTGCAGTGGCCCTCCTCACAGCAAGAAGGTCCCGGGCTCAGGTCCAGCTCCCAGCGGGGGGCTTTCTGAGTTTTCATGTTCTGTCCTGTCCCGCCTGACCTGCAGCGTATGGATGGATGGCTCGTACATTAGATCGTTAAAGGAATATTTGGGCATTTTGGGGAAATGTGACTCGCGGAAAAGCTCAACATTCGTGAATAACTCTGGGAACTCACTGCACCCGGAGAACGACAGTTTCAACAGGAAACTCCCCGTGAAAGAAGTGCAACGTGTCATTTTTACACTTATATATGTGGACGGATTAAACGTGTTAATTGACTAATTGACTTCCGCTTGACATCTCATGCAACTCTGAATCAGCGTATTTCTTAAAATGTTGAACTATTCCTTTGATAGAGCTGGTGGAAATGGCTTCAAACTCCACAGAGCATTTCAGAGTGTATCTGTTGAGTATGAAAAGTTTTGGAAGCTCCAGGCTCTAACTTGAATATATATAATTTTTTTCTTTTTTTTCTGCATTTAAAGGAGGCACATTCAGCAGAGGTTTGTTGTTTGTTCTTTACAACCGCCATGCATGAATCAACAGTAAGTATTTTGAACTGCAGCCCAACTCATGCTACACAACCTCTGAACGTGTGTGTGCACATTCACACTGCAGCGTTATTACCGTCTCCAAAGAAAATTATGAAATCAAAAGGGGAAGAGGCCTCATGCTTTTTTGACTTACTCAACAAAAATGACAAACTGCTGTGTTTTTTTTGTAACCTCGGAGGCCTGTGATTGGCTGACATGACAGGCTGGCTGACATCGACAGCCACGAGCTGTGTTGGGAGCAGATAATTCAATCGAATGGCCCATATAAGTATGTTTACTAGATGACCCGCAACACCTCTTTGATCTGTCCTGCTGCCTTCACTGGAGCGTAGGCAAGAGGAAGAGGAAATAGGGTTAAAAAAAAAAAATGAGTTGTGTGTGTGTGTGTGTGAGGGGGCTTTCGAGGGAGGGTTCTTCAGGGTACAGTGGGTGTGCTAAAATGGGAGTGCAGAAGCGGGAGGGGGTTTGGCAGGGTGGGAAATCACAGCCTCAGGGTGCTCTGCAGATTATTCCTGCTTCCCTTTCATCTGAGCCGTTTGGGGGACGGGGGGGGCATCCTCCTCGGATCAACCGCTCCATCACTTGTTAAGCACTTTAGAACAAAAGTGTCGATGGAGAGTGAGGATGAAGAAGGGAAAGAAAAAGGAAGGTTTCATCAGCATGTAGCTGCAGTCTGTTGTTGGGTGTTGTTGTAGCGAGAAGCATTCAGGGTATGAAAATATATGAATAGAGCTACATTCTAATTTACTGAGAAGGAGACGAGTGTAGCCCCATGACCTTGTTGCAACTGTATCGCTTCTGTAAAGAATATTCTGGGCTCCGATCGGTAAATTTGGACGCAGGTGAGGACAGAGAGAGAAGTGGAAGGGAAAAACTGAGCGAGAGGAACCAATTGCACAACTAGAGGTGGAGGAGCTGATGATGCAAGAGCTAATGGTTGAAGCAGGTTGTGCTCGACGAGCCTCCGCTCAAACAATGAGGTCACACTCTGCACAGTTTGACCTCCCCCTTCTTCTTCCTCCCAATTGACTCGTAAACTGTTAATTGTTGATCGGCCCGATCTTAATTTATTCTCATTTCTATTGTCATAATTGCGATTCGATTATCATTTCCCCGGCGGTGTTGCCACAGCGAGGATCGACACAGCTGATGATCTGCATGCGTAGCAACAAGATTAAAATCCTCGGCTCAAAGTGTATTTGTTCACCGGATCCTCCTCACTGGAGGTTATTACAGCTAAACAACGCCGTGCACTTTCTTTAATTAAAACTGATCCACCCACCACTGGCAAACATGGTCTACCGTCGGAGCACAGCTGAAACTTGAGTTTGCTTTAAATAAAACACCCATGGCTCAAAATAAAGCTGCGCCAGGCAAATTTGCATTTTTTTTTTTTATCTCTCCAAAAAAGAAAAAACCCAAGTGGTGGTGCAAAATAACTTTTTTAAGTTACCATGACATCCATAAATCAGAGTGTCTGTTCCACAGCAGGCTCAGCCATCACTGCTGTGTGCCGGTCTTTCAGGATAGAGCACCCGCTTGTTGTATTTCGCTTTGGGTTTCAGTTGATTCGTCTGCATGACAAATACTTGTTATCTGTGTAAATGAGGCAAAGGTCAGACATAAGTTTCTTCTCCCTCATACAGCCACCCGGCCCTTTTAGGACATTGCGGATGTGATCCCATTCTGCTGGCGTTGCGGTGTCCGTGCTGTGCCCTCTGCTTGACTGGGCTGTGTTACATCTGAGCAGCGTGACCCAGTTCCAGTGATGGAGAGAGTGCAGCCTCGCAGGACGACAATGCCGCCGAGCTGCTTGAATAATTCACCCTTAAAAGTGTAAACCCACGGCTGACTGGACGCAGTCACCTTGGCGACGACATGAGCAGGGAGACGGACGAGGCGATGGGAGGATCTCGAACGACATGAGGTGAGATGTGAAAGTGTTGCGCAACTAAGGGTTACAGTGAAAAGCCCCGAGGGGGAAAACAATTTTACGAGTAGGACTGTCTAAATGTTGGGGAAGGAGGCACATGAGACAAGTGAAACCCATTTAAAGTGCCAGTCTTCGGATTTTTTTTCTTAAAATAGTCCAACACACCCCTACTTCAGAAGTGGCTTGTAGGTGGATTTGGTGACCTTTAGGATCCTGCTTAGTCAGTCCAGTCAGTATACTTAAATGTGGGGACTTGAACCAGAGACCCTCCAGTTCCTCAGCAAAATCTGGAGCGTTACATTCAGCGTACAGAAATTAAAGAGGCATCCATCGAACTCTAAGCAAGAAAATTCCTCTTGAGTAGAGCAGTTTTGAAAAAAATATAACTGCATGGCCTACCATTTTTTGAAATGATCATCAGCGTTGTGACCGAGGTGGTGTATTGTGTCAACATTAATGAGGGACATGAAATCCCCATCATCAGAGAAATCCGTTTTTGTAAGCTGACATCAAAACTGTGTCAGCTGTTCTGTCCACTAATTAATTCACAGAGCCCCCTCCCTCTTTATTTCATGAGTAAAAAATAAATCAGACCAGGGCCAAATCTCATTAGCAGGTGAAGAAGCCATCAACTTGAAAGAGGACAATCAATGAGCTAATCAATGGCGATTCCACCTGCCTCCGCTCCTAAAGATGGTGTTGTTACGATGACCAATCTCTGTGTTAACCGTGTCAGCGGGGCACAGTGAACCACCGCGGGCTGAAGGCTTTCTCTCCGATGCCTCTCACTGCTCCCCGTCTCTTCCTTCCTTCTGCTTTTATCTTTCTGCTTCCAACTAGATAAAGAAGACGGCTTACAGACAAAACAAGTGTTTTTTTCCCCGTTAGTGAGGCTGGATCACGGCGGTGATTCACATCTAACCAGAGCCGACTGTCCCTCCTTCACGCTGGCTGGTTGTACTGGCGGGAGAGGAGAAACCACAAGCAGGGAGGGACGCAGTAAACCCAAACAACTCCTCCGCAGCACACGCCTCCAGTACACGTATTATACAATACGCATTACATAATTCATACAGTGTGTGACTGTGAAACAGACTTCTGAGGTGCCCTCCCTCGTAAACACCCACTAAGCTCTTTGAAACGCAGGACCTGCACAGGGAACAGGTACAACACCCCCGTCGGATCAACGCATTTTATGATTCTGCCAGGGAGGGTTTTGGGGAAAAAACATTGCTCAGATGATTTCAGCACGACAAGCTGATTATGCAACATGCCGCTTGAAGCAAAGCAATGCACAGAGAGCACTAGTCATCTGAGAGACACTCAGAGCAAGCTTTTCCACAAGGTTACTTAAACTGGTACATTTCAGTGGTTATTATTTTAAAGTGGCTCATTTTAAATTGCGCCTTATTTTGAGTTTTGCATAAATTGCTGAGATGAGAACAGACATTTTGAAATGCATTTTTATCCCCGTTTCTCTCCGGAGAGGTTTGACATTTCTTTAATGTGTGGACAAGGTAGAAGATGATGTCCCCGCTTACATGTCACACGAGGCATCAGTCAGGATTTGGTCAGGGCCGTAAACACGGCGAGCTTAACCGCGCTGCCGATGACCTCATCTTTTACACGGCTGACAGGTTCAAAACATCCTCGCCGGAGTCTTGGGGGACTTTAGAAACATTTCCTCCACACGAAAACAATTACATCATCGTTTACCTCGTTTGTGGAGGTGAAAAGGAGGCCAATGCCGAGGTCCCAGTTTACAATTCAAGAAGCTGATTAAAAAAGAAAAGAGCTTTGTTATCACGGCTGGGTGAAACAATAACGTAGAATCCACCTCGTAACCATTATTGCTTCATGTTTACATCATTTTAACTCATTACAGCGTTTGTCTATCTGCCAAGTGAGGGATGTTTAGATACATTAGTGAAGGTTAAACACCTGCCAGGGTGGCCGGCTGTCAGCTGCATATTTGTAAAGCAGAGCCAGAAAAGCACTGCATTATCAGCGCTGATGGCAGACTGTAAAAAACACTAATGCCACAAAACCTAATAACGCCTCAGTTTTGGACCTTCGAGAGTGGGAGGGGTTTCCGATGCTTACTGATAAAAAAATAAATAAAAAAAAGAGACAGGAAATGGGCAGCCTCCCTCCCTCGCTCTGGGACAGGAAGTCATAAAGCAGGATCAAACGCCCGGCCCTGCCATACGAACAGCATAACGGGAAGTAACGGACTCAGCAACAGCCTCAAAGCTTGCTGCAATAACTGAAGTTATGAAAACTTGATCCACAGACGGGGGGCTGTGATTCTGTAGAGCGTACATTATGTACACGGAGCTGAGCATCCTTACGGATCGGTCTGAAGTCATCTCAGTGTTACGCATTCACCTGAAACTTGGGGAGGCCTTGCGCCACGCTGAGAAGCGGAGCGACGGAATATGGAAAAGTGTTGCTGACATGCAGAGAAAGGGGAACAGGAAAGCACGCATGTCTGAGCGCTGACCTGAAACAACTCACAGGAAAAGAGAAAACAGCCAAAAATCCATATAGTATTTATATGCAAAGCTCTTTTTAACTAGTTGAGGCGAGTACACGACCAGTAATCATGCAAAATTAACAGATTTTAGTGAGAAAAACGCCATTGAGCTGACACCCTATGAAATCTCACCTTCTCAGCTGTCATGCACTTACTGGATGTTGCTCTTTATTGGCGTCTTAACCACCGCACCGTTACGTTTATAAAATCTGGACCTTGTATCTCCACCACTGTGCATCAGCTCATGCTTACGAGGGTTAAAAAAATATATATCTCTCTCAGCCAGCAGTTATCATGTACACTCATTTTTCCCCTCCGTCTGACGGGCAAATTCAGTGTGTGTGTGTTCGTGGCCGGGGGCTCTCTCTCTCTCGACTCGCCCGTGAACACCGTGAGATCTCTACAGGAGCCGAGCAGATGCCTCTGCAACACTCCGACATGCAAAGAGTGCATGCAGAAACCAGAGAATAACAGCTGCAGTACCTTAAGCTACTGATTAAGAGTCAGCTACTGTTTCATCTGGCGAGGAGGAAACACGCTAAACGACAACCAAACCGCTCAATAAACTCTCATGTTGACCACAAAAATACTTTTCTTACAGAACTTTGCAACACGCAGGATCACTGTCCTTCACGAGTGAGAGCGCTACTGGGGATGTCGGGGCCGGGCAAAGAGAGCTGACGGCTTACTGAGACACACACACACACACACACAGATATAATGGGTACTTCAACAAAGACTGTGGGGCTCGTGGACGAGGAGCACACGAGGAATGAGTGCACAGACGCACACTCACGGCTCTTGGCGGACAGCGGGGTTGAAGCTCATCTTTCAAAAATTATTGGAATTTTCTAAGGGGATCTCGGCGAACAATAAAATGTGAAACGGGACTCGAAAGTTCTTGCGACCACGACGGTCGAACCATTAGTGGTTTATTTCATGTTGTTGGGAAAAGGTCATCGGCCTTTTGTCTGTTAGATGTGACAAACTTCTGCTGATGCCAAATGTCTTCAATGGATCATGGACGTTCTGCGAAGGATGGGAAAACCCAGGATGTCAGTAATCCCCCTCTGACACGCTACACTGCAGAACTCTGTGAGACGCTTCTGGGGAAAGCGTTTGTGGTGAAACGCGACACAGCAGACAGGAGGCAGTAAGGGAAGTGTGGTGAACAAGGGGATCAGCCTGCAACACAAGAACCCGTCCGTCCTTCTCAAGCCTTTAAACCAAAACACCGACTTCAGACGAGCGCTACAGACATTACGTGACCGGGGCTGCGCGATTAATTGAAATTAATGGAAGGAGGCAAAATGTGTGTCAAAATACAATTTAACATATGAGAATTGTGATGATGTAAAAATGACCACTCTCTCTAATATCGCAAATCCTCTCACAGTTGCAATGTCAATCAAAATAATTGAGTAGATTATTTTTTTTCCCCGACCACGCTCGAGCATTCCTGGAGCAGACCACTGTCCTCCCCGTCACATCTCCAATTCCTGGAAGAAAACCTCAAACCGGCCCCACGGCAGATCTACCGTCCTGCATAAAGAGGTGCGGGACCATGCTGGGAAGATACTTGCTCAATCCCAGATCCCACCACGGCCATGTGGAAAGCATCAACGTTCCTGCCCAATTCACCACGTTTAAACAAACCCGACGAGGAGAGCATTCGAACTAAGTGGCATTGGAGTGAACGCTACGGCTTCGTAGCTGTCGAACCCCATCACCGGCTTCCCCGGGGCTCAAAAACAAAACAAAAGCAGCCCGGAGCAAACGTCAGCCGCAGATGGAAATCCATCCCGTCTTACTGCTGTGGGAACCGCTCCGGTCCCCCGACTGGCCAGACGGGGCTCTCCATGCGGGGGCACGGTGTGCTGCTGAGGCCCATTTACTTTAATATGGGCCAGAAGGCTGCCAACGACAACAAGAGGAAAGAGGGGATGCAGAGAGGGAGAAAGTATTCGGGTCTCACTGGGTGTTTTGAGGGGATTAAAGAAGACAGAGTTGCATCTGGTGGTCAGAGACTTGGTTCTATCAGGGATGTGAAATCTGATGAAGAAAGAAAAAGAAGGCAGAGAGACAGTGAGGGGTCCAACAAGGACAAAGGAGGACCGTGTGTTCGCTCTCATAGTAGTTACACGACCCACTGCTAAAGAACTTCTGTGCGAATTAGACAAACAAGATATAATGTGTTAGTTAAGGAGCTTTGCCGGTGCTTTATGCTGAGCTAAGCCAACCGCTTGTTGGCGAGAGCTTCACATTCAATACAGAGTGGAACTGGTCTTCTCAAAAAAGATGGGGGGCGTTGTGGTTTGGGTGCTTTAAGATTGGGGGTCCTTTGCTGTCATGGCTCTAATAATAACCACTTGGTTACAGTAAGAGAACAACCATGGTCTGGAGAAACCCACATTGACCATCAATTGGACGTTTTCTTACCCCGACCACCTCCATTCAGAAGACTTCCGAGCTTCATCCGCCTTCCCCCTTGTTTCCACAGTTACTACGGCCGCTAGAGGCTTCGTGGACTTAAACGTAAGCATGTGTCAGTTTGGGGATTATGGTGAAATGACTGATACTGCCTTTTTTTTCTTCTTCTTGGGAGGCCAATTATAAATTCTACTTTCAATTTACATACTACTTTCTGTGAGGTGTTCTGTGAATTTCTTATCATAAAGATTTAACCACCCTAGAACAATACATAAACCCAGGTAATAGACCAAAAAGGACTGAGCGCGCGCACACGCACACACACGCACACGCACACACACGCACACACACACACACACACACACACACACACACACACACACTGACCACCCAGGGATTTCACAGACCCGAGTCAATCCATGAGTTGAGCCTCTCAGTGTGCTGGCAGGCAGAGCCGAGCATGAAATGAGCTTTGCCCCTCAGAGAGTCCGAGTGGGACCGCGAAGAGAGGGATGAGGTGAATCTCTTTCCCCAATGTCATCTGCTGTCTATAAATCCACAGCTTGAGAGCAGCCGGGGAATGTGTGAATGTGACGTTTATATGTGAATTAGCAGAAGAAGATTACTGCACCGAGGGGGGGAAAACAATGAATTATATCTGGAATGTCCCAGGATATGAAGAAAGAAAAGCTGTTGTGAGACAGAGAAAGAGAGAGTGAGCGGGAGCATAGGGTTTAATACATTTAAAAATAATACATTTCCCCTGCTATGAAAACTGGATGAGAGCAGATCGTATTAACCCAGCAGGGGTTAACAAAGACAGCGAGAGGTTCGGGGCGTTAACGAAAGGTCTACATCGTCATTATTGATGACCGCTTATCTCTGTGCTCGTGTCTCAAACTGCGGAGCCTCTGCATTTTTCTCTTCCAAGGTTTCAAAGCTACGGAGCAGCTGAAACAATACCAGAGACACTGGTATTAGAAACAGCCGAGGTAACTGGTCCTGATCGGTGAAAACGCAGAACTCGGGCTCTTATGGCCGGAACGCTGAGCGTGGACATTGACAACCCTGGTGTTCAAATGTGACCCCGCACCCCCGCTTCCACCTCCCCCTTTTGACTGTTTCCAATTATTTCTGAACCCTGACTCTTCCACGAGACAAAAAGGGCGGCAGTGAATGCGTGGAGAGCTTTCACGGTGTCTCTCTGGAGAGCATTTTCATTTCTCGGGCTGCGATGAGCCCCTTTGTTCTCCCTTTAACTCTCAGCATCACATAATTGGCCGCCCTCTGAGGGCTCTCGTTCCTATTCTCATCCTCCATCTCCATCTCTTCCTCGCCTGCGCCCCCGCTGAGCAACGTGTGCCGCACATGGACGCTCGTGGTCCGAAATCCTGCATCTGTTGTCAATCTTTTACGCTTCTCTGAAACATTATGTAACGTTATAAATGATCCGCTGGGGAGCAGTGCGTTTGTATTTTTCTGAAATGAAGGCATAGGTGGTGTGGCGAGGGAAAAAGAGACAGATGTGAAGGAGGCCTCACAGAGAGCCTTTAGCCTTTAAATTTCCACTTGCTTTGCTCTTCCTACACGGTTCACAGTTCACTCTTTATACTTGGCTGAATCAAAAGTCTGTCCAACGCCTCCGACTTGATCCTTCTTCTCATAACTGGTTACATTCAGAATGTCCCTGTCAAAGCTGAAATCCATAGTGTTTTTTTTCTTTTAGCCATGTTAGCAGTGTGGCTCCATGGAGGTCAGTCCAGACTGAAATAACTCAACAATGGATGGGTTGCCGGGAAATCTTGCACAGACAGGGTTTCCAGTGGGTGAAGGACTTTGGCGTCACCCTGACCTCACCACTAGTGTCACCGCGAGGTCAGTTTGGCTTTCCATGAATGGCTCAGCAACCATTGGAAGGATGGTCATGAAAGTTGGTTGAGACATTCGTGGCTCCCTCAAGATTCAGTTTCATGACTCATGTAAAACTGTATGATTACTGTACAGTATATGATATGTATTGGTCAGTGCCAATGACATTTTATTCTGGTATATCAACAACATACTGTACAAACCTTGTTTCGACCGGATTCGACTGGAACGGATTATTACTCAGTGATTTAAAGTAATGACGGAGCGGACCACACAGACGGAAAGCAGAACTGTGAGTGAAAGGGCAGACAACTCTTGCTCACAATACAAATGCATTTGTACTTGATTAACGTCATTCCGCTGATGTTTAAGCGCATGTTGGCCTTGATGAGACTGTGAGGCCAGTCCAACACACAACACACCCACATTGTTTTTTTTGGCATCATAACAATACATTACAATTTCTCATTCTTGCCTTTTTCTCACCAGCCGGGAAAAATCTGACTCACAAGAAAAAGCAGAAAAAAAAGCGTCGAGCTAGATGACAGATGTTGATCAAACGTGTCGGTTTTGTCTTCGTGCTCGCACATCAACGAGACTCGGCGGGTATGGGGCTTTTCCTGTTCTACCCACAAAGAGGGAAACAGTGGGTATCTGCGTGTTTGCATGATCTAAGAATGCTTACAGCGGTGCGTGTAGTTATTTAGGGCATGCGCATCCCAAGTGGCGGGGAGTGGATGTTTCAAGTGGGAACAAAGGCCGTCTAAGTGGGGGTTGTGATGGAGGAGCTGCTTTGTGGGAAGATGACAGAGAAAGACTATAAATCCATCAAAACACTGCTATCAGCTCCACTGATCAAGGATCGTCTGATGAGGAAGTCGGCTTAATTGGGACTCATCAATAAAAAGGCACCATCTGCTCAAACACAGACAGACTAGGAGGGATGAGCCTCATTAAAAAAAAAGAAAATGGTGAAAAAATGTAACTAAAGGGAACATAAAGCAGGAAATAAATGGGTTTAAGAGTAAAAAGCAATAAGGACTTGGACAAGCTTTTGTAATGAACATATACACACTGCATCCACCTACAACCCCCACCCCAACACACACACCTAGCCAGACAAAGGAGACTAATAAATACTAGGTAATGTAGCAGACTGACGTTATTGATATCATTTACAATGTATTAGCCCATCACCCATTTGTGTGTATGCATGTCTGGTTTGTCCTGAGGGGGGAACTGAATGCACAGAGCAGAGCCCCATCTGTTAATGTTGTTGACAGCTGTGTGTGTGTGTGTGTGTGTGTGTGTGTGTGTGTGTGTGTGTGTGTGTGTGTGTGTGTGTGTGTGTGTGTGTGGCCGCAGGGGGTGTGTCGGATGGAAACATGACAGATCACAGCCCTAAATGACAGGGGGGAGCAGAAACAAAATAAATGACACTATGTATTAGACACTCATTTATATTAATACCTACACACTGAAGCATGAACTCTCTCACACTCTCTCTCTCTCACACACACACACACACACCCCTCATTAAAACCACTGAGCTCCATGTTCAAAACAAATACCACATGAAATACCACCACCCTGCATGCCCCAGAGGCAAGACATTTTCAACAGAAAACACAGAGTGTCAAAATCAGATGGGAGTCCTGGGAAGTTTCCATGAAAAACAAAAGAAAGACAAAAAGTCATTTAATTCACATTAGTGTAAATTCGTGGCTGCACTGCTTCAGTTTTATTTAGTCGACTATTATAAACAAACCAAAATATGTTAATTTCCAACTGCCACTTTCTCCATCTGCTGACAAATACGTTGACTTAATTTAATGGGACTGTTAAAACATACTGTACAGATTACTGAAGGCACTCACCAGGCTGTATTTCATTCTCGTGACAGCCTGATGTTGGCACGACTTTTGATCGAGTGCTGAGAGATTAGATCAGAGTTTGAGGCCGGCACTTTCTGCACTAGCTGAGTGCCGCTGGTCCACCAGCTCCACCGCTAATTCTCTAGATGGCCGGCCTGCTATTAGCCCAAACACCGGCGCTTTCCCCAATAAACCCGTCACGCAGCATGTAAATGTCAAACTTTGCATCTAATGCCTCGTGCGGAGGAAAGCGCTCCGACTCCTAAGTGGGAGTGAGAGTGCCGCTTGATGCTCGCCCTCAAACTTTACAACCCCTCTGCACCCGTACTTTTACAGGAACTCCTGGCTAATGCGTGCGCCCCATGTCCAGTTCCTCGGCTTCGGTGAGGGAGCTAAGAGCTGCCGGGAACTAATCGCCCCCTTTCTCTTTTCGCTCCTAATGCCCAACTTCTCTGGCTCGCATTATCTCCGGGAAGTCGTACAAAACTATCAGGTTACTGCGTACCGAGGCCCTGTAACAGTGCTGCGATGGGGGAATGGAGGAGGGAAAATAAAATGAAACCGTGGCGTCGCGCAGAGGAGGGTGCCCGGGTGATTGGAGGAGGAGGAGAAGGGGGGGGGAGATGTTACATGACTCACGAGGAATAACAGGCTCATCCGATGCTGATGCTGCAACGAGCAACGTTAAGGACGGGACACTGCAGAGACATGCTGTTCCTCTGTAGACAACAGTATGAGATAAGATGTGAGCAGGACCTTCAGTACAGCACTAATGTGGTGATCTCTTAGGTGAATGACTCACAACAATGTGGATACCAGCAATGTGCTGGTTTCTATCAGACAAAAAAAAAAATTGAGACCTCTGCGCTCCCCACCAGCAACAAGTTTTGGAAATATAGTTTCAATAATTAGGGAGTGTAATGTTGCTATGGAGTCAGTTTGTTAGCTGTGGGCTATAACTCAAGCTGTGAGCCTCTGACAGGTTGGCACCATTAAAGGTATGCTGTATACGTCCCGCTGGCAGTGCGCCCATGTGCCTTCAGACCACCATCACTGGATCACTCTGAGACTGGAGGAAACTCAAAAAACATGATGATTATCAGGCAGGTTCTGCGGTTACATGAAGCGTCTTCCTTCTATGATTTCCATAAATCCAGAGCTTTGAGAAGCATGTTGTTTACAGTGGATTTCTCTCTTTTCTCGATCTCTCTCTCTCTCCCTCAACAGCACGACAGACTAAACGAGCGGAGGTTGCTCGGTGGGTGTATGAAAGACAACGCTCTCATCCCCTGATAAGACAAGCGATAACAGCCCTGAGAGGTGGTACCCAGGGGAGGCTGGGACGGGGTGTACGAGGGCCGGATTACCAGATAAAAGCACGGCTGCCACTGTGTGATACGACGTGTCCCTGCCGCACAAAGCAGTGGGGGGGGGCGGTGAACCTAAACGGTTGCATAACTGAGCTGATACTAATACATTTTGCAAATTGCCTGCTCTGAGATATTTTAGAATCCATTTGTGTTGCCAGTTTGAGAGACAAACCCCACCGTTGTTGCCATTTAATGGAATATTAGCAACGTGACCCTTGGGATCAGAGGTTATCAGCTGGAGGGAGGAGAGGGGTCTGGAAATAAATGGTGGGATTTTTCCCCCTGTGGACAAGCAGCTCAATCAAGCTAACATGAGTGTGCTACTGCCGGCTTTCTGGGTTTATGTGCCACACACGTGCACACACCCAAAAGGCATAAACACTTAAACACATAAAAAATAAATAAAAAAACCTACACGTCTAATTGTCACTCTATCAAAATAAAAACCTCTGGCCCGAAGCATAACATCCTCTGATGACAGAGTGACAAAGTATCAAAGTGAAGTAACAGCAGTGAAAAAAAAGAAAGAAGGAAAACTTCCATCCCAGCATGCCCTTTTACGGTCTCTCAGTGTTCACGGTCCGTCAGTATTCCACACGCTTGTTAAATAAATCAGAGGGTCTCCAGAGAGGAAAGCAAAAACATTGAAGGCTTCTTCTAAAACTGGGCTCCAGCAGGAAAGCAAACAGCTCAGGTCTCCGTATGCACTCTGGACCCACGTCCCTCCGGCTGATTCTTTTCTAAAAATGTACAGTACTTATATTCCCCGGCTGCCATAACCACCTGACATGAGACTTCTGCTGCAATGTGATGAAACTTCACACGGAACAGAAACGTGGCGCAGTCCGATAAAACACTCCTGGCTCAGGCGTCATCGCGGTTAAGTGACAGTAAACCCTGAGAATTCAAACTAGAAATGTTATGGGTTATTACGGTGCGCTTGGCCCAGCAATTATTACCGATTAGTGTCATTATCGTTTAAATATTTTCTCGATGTATTGAAGATGGTTTTGTTTACGAAATGTCACAATTTCCTATATCCTAAAGTGATTTCTACAAATGTTTGACCAACAGTCCAAAACCCAAATATATCTTCATATCATACAGTATATGACGAAGAAAAGCATCACATATTCACATTTATGAAAACATAATTGTTTTTTTTTGCATTCATAATGACAGTTATTCGACTATCGAAATAGTTTTCAACACATTTATCTGTTGATCGACTAATTCATCAATTAACTAATTGACGCACCTCTACACAGCTGATTCAATCAGTGGAGACAGTTTCTTAATTGCCAAAAAAAACAGCTACACAACCCCCCTCCCCCTTTAGTGCACACTCACAACAACATTCCCACCCTCTCAGACTCTGGGATAGAACATGCCATTCTCTCTCTCTCTCTCTCTCTCTCTCTCTCTCTCTCTCTTTCTCTCTCTCTATCACCATCTCTATTTCCCCTCCACACAGCCATCCACGGAGCGTGTGGTGTATTTATTTATTGTTTTTGGCTGTTGGCTGGAAGTGGATGTTCGCAGCAGCAGCAGCAGCAGCAGCGTTTGTCTCTCTGACTGGCAGTCGTACCAGAACGGTGCGTTTTACTGTCATATAACATACACTGAAGCACGGATGAACCACTGTACCCTAAATGGGGAGACGGGATGGACCACTTTAACAGAGGAAAAGGGAATTAAATAGTATTATTAGTCATCCCTATGATTCTTCTTGAGGTAGAACCGGTTCAAAAACAGATGCAAACTAACTAAACATTTAATAGTGATGGAAGTCCTTTTCCTGACAATTACTTCACACACACATGTGCACAATTAACCCAAATCACACAGGCAGGGCCGGGTTTAACCATCTTCTGCCACACTACACTCAGAAGCGACTGGTAGCCATTCATAGATGCACACATTCTCCATACAGTAGGTCTCTCTGTGAGAAGCATGTGGATCTGATAAATTTGAAGAATAAAAACAAAAAGATAAGCATGCTTATGTGGTGCGCACTCGTTCCCATTTGCTCTTTTGAGGGAATCAAAGACTGAATGAGAAAAGCATGCAAAGTGGTGGTGCTAAACAGGAAATGCAAACAACAAATGTGTTGAAGCCGTTTTGTTCATCCCCCATAGGTCTGAGGAGCCGAACCGAAAGAACATACGATTTATAAGATATTTTCGAGATGCGTCCTTCCCTTAAAAATGCAACGCGACGTGAATGATTCATGTCTGCCCCACTTTTCTCTCCATGTTAGACAGGAGATTTGTATTCCCTCTGCAACCTGTCACTGATATTGCTTTTACCTGCGACTACAAATGGTATTCTGCGTGCAGCAACAGCAGCAACAAACAAGTCTGGAAAAGTTTCAACAGATTCCCAACTTCTGTCAAGTTTGGAGGGTTCATAAATAACCCGCTTCAAGCTCACCTCTGGCACTGGCACCACTTGAGAAAAACACGAGGACACTAACTGGTGATGAGCGCTACTGAGACCCGGCACAGTTGACCTGGATTCCCACAGAGGAGGAGAAACTGCATCGGCAGCAGCTGGACTTGAACCGCAGGGAAAATGACAGGAGTCAAGCTTCACTTGACCAAACAGATTTTCCAAAGAAGTTCTGGAAAAATGAAAACATGACTCCTCTTGCTTATGCAAAACTTAAACAACGGCGCACTGGAGTGGAGAGCGGCGTTTCGCCTTACTACCAAGAAACCACAGATTCCACTGTGTAGGCAGGATCCACTTAACAAGACTGGGGGAGGTTTTTATAGCAACGTTTCTCACAACAAGACGGGGGAAACCCCCCTCACTTAAACTGGCGTTCAGACTAATAATCCAAACAGTGTCATTAAAGGCCACCAAGACAAAACCACTCCATTGTGCGTCAAGGCTAGACGGCAAATTAAAATGAGACGCATGCTGGGAAACGTCCCCCGCAAGAGGACTGAGACGTCTCCCTTTGCGTTTTGGTTGGTTCTGTGACGGCCCGGCGGCAGCTGCCCTCTTACCTGGACTTGCCCTTTGCCCATGATCTTGTCCACGATCTCGTTGTCGTCCTTGTTGAGCATGCTCTTGTCGTAGCAGTTCTCGTAGCACAGGATCCGCAGGTACTGGGAGCCCTCCAGCTCGATCTCAAACTCCTGTTCCACCACACAGAAAAGAGGAGAGTTACGTTTTTGCCATCGCGAAGCGGCCACAAAACGCAGCGATGCGCGGTGAAAGGAGGGCGACTGACTTCGTTCCACTGTGGCTCCATGGTGTCTCTGAAGACCCGGGTCTTGGCCTTGCTGACAAAGTAGCCGTACGAGTCCACTTCAAGGGTGCAGTACAGATCTAGGAGGGAACACAGATCCATCAGGGACACTGACAAACACTGGGTGAGCATCGAGGTGTCTTGACTGTAACTGTATGAGACGTCATGATACCCGTGTCTCAGAAACGGATGCAGTGCAACGCTGTGGAGTCAAAGAACTGTTAAACCCATTGTCACCTTAAAGTAAAAGTGATGCTATTAAACAGTTATTACAGCCTTTAAAACAGACTGTTAGTGGGCAATGACATCACTGTCTGGATTTATTATCTTTTCATTAAAAGTGAGAAAGCAGAAATACAGGCCCAAACTATTTCTCGTTAATTAGTTTCTCTACATTTGAGCCATGTATTAATATTGTGTATCATACTCACGTGACTAAACAAAATATATTGAGTAATCTACCAATTATTTTCAGGAGAAATTCATTGTTTGTTCTCCAGAAATGTCAGCAAATACCCCTACATTACCCAGAGGTTTCCAGAGACCATGGCATGGTCTTGACTGATTATTTCCCCTCACTAACGGGTTGATCCGTTTCAGCTCTGTACTCATGCGTCTTAGAGAACGGCACATCCAATCAAATGGCTTCTGCGCTGCATCGATATTTGCGTCGCTGAAGGCGTCACTCTGTAGCGCATGCATCCGCATCCAAAGTTCAGCCGCTGTCAAAATCATCTCGGAAAAAATATACTGATACAAACAGATACAATTCCTCTTTCAAAAGGTGTCATCCTCGAGTAGACATGCTTTAAACTGAAACTCCTAAAAGCGGTTTTCACTGTGAAAGTAGGGCGAGCGTCTAATTCTGGTGTCAGATTCGTAATGAATGTGCATTTAAAGGGTTACGTTCCCCCAGTCGATATGTTGACAGACATCAATCTCCTGCCTGTGTGTGTGTGTACACACACTCTTCCGCTACATCCTCATTTGCCACAGCATACCAACCTCCCCCGCACTGGGATCGGCTGGCACTCAATTCTTACAAGGAGCAATTAAGTCCGTTAATGTGTTTCTTTAAAATGCTGCTATGGCGGTTCGTCCAGGCCTCGCCGCCGGCTGTCTGTTAAGTGTCAATAGCCTCAATAGCCTGGACCCGGTCCCTCGGGGCAGCCCTCATGTGACAGCATGATGGATGGATAACCTGCTCGACCTTTAACCACGAGATTCAGAGGGGTTTAGAGGGAGGGGTAGAGTCTCACACGCATATAAAACACTGATGCGTTTACGCTGCAACATCTTAACAACCAGCCGGACCTGTGCTGCTGCTGCTTTGGTTAACGTTAAGGGGAGATATCAAGCGCGACTCCATATAACCATTACTGGCAGGACTACACAGTGTGATGGGACCCCATCCCATCTGGTTTCACTCCTCCTTTTGTTTGTTGTCTCAGCATCCAGAAAGGCTCTGGCATCATTAGTCCCAATGAGGAAAACATTAGCGCCGGTGGTATGAGGGAAGTTCGGCGGAGAGGAATTCAGTGCGACCCATCTGGGGGACATTTATATAAATGAGGCGGTTGTCGTACACTTACGCCGATCAAAACCATACTGAAGCACAAAGACATTTTTTTTTTCTTTCTTTTATGTCGACAAAAACAGCTGTTGGTTTTGTTTGAGGGGCATTTCTGTGAGGCATGGCCTTAACCTTTCATCTAGCCTGCAGAGAAGAGGAGTGTGCATTCATAGTCCCGAGCAGCTCCCACTTTTCTCTGGAAGTACATTTCCTCTCCATCTGAAACGGGTTTATGTGGTGGACCTAACATTCAAACAAGGCCAGGGAGAGCATTTTTAGAGAGGTATTTCTGGGTCCTCGCAGCGGATCCAGGGGGGGGCGACGAGAAGTAGGACGGACTCGATGAAGGCCTGGAACTCCATGCGGTTTTGTTTTTCATTTTTTCTTGGCGGGTCACCACCAGGCTCAGAGTATGATGGGGCGGATAAATGGGTCAGCGTGGGGTCTCTGACCCCAAAAGGGCCCGGGGTTAATGAATACCATCCTCTTCCATCTCAATTAACGGCAGCCCTTGTGGTGCGCGTGTGTTTTGATACAGGAGGCCAATCTTTGCCCGAGGCTGTGTTGGACGGCGGGTTCACAGAATCAGGAGGCGATAATCAGTTAAACTGATCAGTGTCACCACAGCTTACGAGTCCCAGCCACCGGCGAGCTTTACTCGAAGGCTTCAGGAGGAGGAGGAGGGGCATAATCAAATTGTTTTGTCATTGAATCCAGAAGGAGAAAACCAATAAAAGCACGGCGAAACAATGAACGGGAACGAGAGCAGCCACAGCTGGATTTGATTACATGGAGAATATTACAAGCGTCATGAGAACATGTGAACACTGACAGCAGGGTTTCGCCCTTCTCTTTTTAATGGGAACAGTGGCGAGTAATGAAAACGTCGGCTTTGATTGCAGCGCAAAAAAGGACTGTTGTGTAACTTTGTTTGTCCGGTAGCAACTGCACGATTATTCCATTATTAGTGACCTAAATCAAACATATAACCCTAACCCCCATGAATTACGTTTAAGTCTCAAGTCGGGCGCTGTTGGACAAGCTCCAGAAACGATCTGTCGATTACTGGAGCTGTGACCACTTGGAGGGCCTTCGTGAAGTTGTTTTGCAGTTCTATTTGGATCTGTGCTCGCTCTTCTTATGGAGCACAGGTTCCAGCAGCTGCTGAATTCATATGAAGGAAGATGCATGTCACTTGTTGACACTCGCGCAATAAATCAAGAACAAAGTGAACATGTTTTCCACTGTTGTTGCTTTCTTCTTTTTTTTTTATTCTGCAACAGAGTTTTTGCGAGATACTCGACTCCCAGCGCTTTCCTTCTGTGACCCAGTTTGACTACTTTGCCCTGGGCTGAATATCAAGCCCTTTCCCACTGGTGGTGGTGGTGGTGGTGGTGTGTGTGTGTGTGTGTGTGTGTGTGTGTGTGTGTGTGTGTGTGTGTGTGTGTGTGTGTGTGTGTGTGTGTGTGTGTGTGTGTGTGTGTGTGTGTGTGTGTGTGTGTGTGTGTGTGGGGGGGGGGCGCGGCTTCAATAAGATATTTTGGTACATGCCTATGTGACTTTTCAATCAAAACAGGAACAAAATGAGGCTATTGTTGACGATTACATAATCTGAACCCACTGACTGATCGCCTTTTTCAAGTCATTACACATTTCAAATTTGACATGATAATAATCACCAAATGTATCAACAGAAAACACACACACCATTATGCAAAAGAGCAGCACATTCCCTTTAGAGTGCTTGGACAGAATGCAGGGGGAAATCAACAACACAATGAGAAACGTCAAAAGCAGAGACAATGAAGGAGACAGCAATACAACTAAAACCACATCTCACACTCTCACACACACACTCGCATGACCGCACAACATCGACATGGAAAGGCGCATTTGATCCCATCATTACGCCACATCTGGAGGAAACAGGGCCATTTTAGTCATTTAAGGTATTGGGGGAATTACAGAGGCATGTACTTAATTAATGAATACACTTCTGCGCCTGTAAATATAAATATATTTCATTCCAGTTAGTTGTATTCTATTTTATTGTGTGTGTGTATATATATATATATATATATATATATATATATATATATATATATATATATATATATATATATATATATATATATTACTTTATTTTAATTTTGTATATATCTTTCATCCCTGTTGCTTCTTTATATATTTGATCTTTTATCTTGTGTGTTTGTATCTTCAAGTGGTAAGGCGCTACTGATGACAAATAATTTCCCCTTGGGGATTAATAAAGTATATATTCATTCATTCAGCAGACTCTATTGTGAAGACAACGTCTCCCATCAGCTCTATGAGGACAGAGTTGTTTTCAAAACATCCGTATGCGAGAGAAATGTGCTGTGCGGGTTTCATAAGCGGGACTCTGCAGGGATATTAAGAAATATTACAAAACATCCATCCATCTCTGAAAGGTGTAAAAACAACGTGCTGCTGACACAACTGTCTCATAACCACCAATGCAATTAGAAGATGTTTTTCAACAAGACACGACTGAGGACGAGATAGTTGTCAAAACACGGTGTTTGATCTTGATAAGTGAAGCAACTTTAAAAGAACTCCTCACTATTTTAAACCAGACGGCGCGACCAATAAAGCAATGCAAGAGAATTGAGTGCTCGAGCAGAACAATTAGAATGCAATGAGCGGGTAAAAAGTAAAAAGTTTGCGTTCATAAAATGTATTAATTGCATGATAATAGCGCCAATGAACTCTTTTACACTTTGTGTTAAATGTCGAACTGACGATGAACAGCTGCGGTGGTGAATAAAAGGCCGGGGTAAACCTGCTTGTTTCAGCATCATGGGGCGCAGCCAGTATGCTCCCACCAATATAAAAACTAAGGCACCTACACAGCAAATTCCTAACCTCAAAACACAGGTGCACTGTGGGTGCAGCGGCATGTTACTCTTTTACTGAGCAACGTTTTAAACGCAGCTGAGAAAGAACGAACGAAGGGAGATGTAGAGCGGTGTTGTGGAAACTGAACTGACGCATGAACTAGAATTCATGATGGCAAGTCTGACTTCTCCTGGCACAAGAGGGTGGTGTGAGGATCAGGATCTTAACGTGTGTAAACCCCGTATAACCCTCCAGGGGACGTGTGCGTAAATGCTGTGTCAGCAGCGCCACGTGCATTTGCTCTCCACCATATCCCAGATAATTACGTTTCGTAAGTTTATTTTGGCAAATTATGGATCCTTTGCCCAATAAAGAGAGTGCGCAACATTCATCTATTTGAAAGATAAGCTCCTCTGTAACGGCCATCATCATCATCATCATCATCACCTACCCCACGCTACCTCTAATGCCCCAGCCTGCCTCTTTACGCTTCACTGGACACTCCGACATCAAACTGCATCTGTGAAACTACCAAACTTCCACGTACACACGAACGCACCGCCTTCCTGTTAAACCCCCTCAGCTTCATCGAGGATCAAACAGGCTTTCGGGGGAGAGAGCTTTCCAATCCATTACCCGGGAAATTCTAGCCGGCCAGCTTTCATATTCTAAAGGCTGTCATGGCAACAGAGGAAATCACATTTCTTCATCTCTGTCTCCTTTCCAGATATTTGATATTTGAACTGGTGCAACGGGGCATAAAAAGCACCGCAGCAGCAGCAGCTGTCCACGACTGACACGTCTGCACGGTGCTGCCAACATCACACTCGGCTGATAATAAACTCACACACACACACACAGATGTATCTGCACACATTGTTAGACAAAGGAGCATTTGTGTGTGTGAGGTATGCGATATCAGAGACAACTGGCATTATTTTTGCCAGCAGTTCAGTTTCAAAATGATCTCCCGCTTCCTTTTCACGTGAGTCAAGTGTTTTTAACGGTGTCTGCTAAAATGAAAACGACCGCAGGAATTCCACCGTGGCCCTCACTTCTCCCCTGAGACTCGCTCTCTTTCTCTTTCTTTCTCTTTCTCTCCCTCCTATCATCTATGCTCCGATACTCCATCCATCTGGTCGTCTCTGCGTTGGGCCGCGGCGTGATGGAGACGGCATGTGCAGACTGCAGCGATCAACTGGATCACGTGTTTTCCGCTGGCGGACGCCGAACTGCACGGCAGCTATGTGCAGCTATGTGCGAGGGGATGCTCGGCCAGAGTGTGTGCACAGGGTGTAGTGAACAAAATGAAAAGAAAGAAAAGTAGAAGAAAAATGGCGTCTCTGGCCGACTTACTGGCTGACTCCTTGAACCCCGTGGCAGAGTGGACGATCACGTGCAGAAAGCCGTACAGGCCGGGGGTCTCCTCATCTGGAAAACAAGCACACACACACATGCATGTATGAAGTTATTCAGAATCAGAGTTTGTGGATTAAAAAAAAAGCAATTTCCCACCGAACCGACCACTGCATCTTTTCAATCCCATACTGCAGCAGATGTCATACGCCCTAGAACTACTCTTCAGTTAGGAAACAGATGTTGCCCTGTATCATCCTCTGTTGCCATGACAGTGTAACATCACCTACTGTCGGCGTTAACATAACTTCATAAAGCATTCCCTCTTTGTTTCTGTACGTTTCCTTTTCACTCTTTATTTTCTTTTCTCTAACATTTCTGTAGATGAAACCTGTCCACAAATGCAGCAGAACTTGCAGCCTTATAAGGCCATTTTGGATGATCCTTTCTGCTAATGATCAAACTCCTCAGAAACGCGTGGGATTCATCGGCCTGAAACGAGGGATTTACAGAGAGTTTGGTGAATCCAACTTGACACCAACTTAACTTTCCTCGTAATGTCTAGAAATATTTAAAATGTTTTAAAAAAAAAGGGATAATCAACACATAATTGCTCAGTGGGAGGCCTGTGTGCGTTTCATTCCTTTCAGGTTGGGTGGTCCGAGCTACGCATGAACGTATCATCATCATATCCCATGATGGTTCTCACCCCTTCCGACACCAAGTTACCAGCTTCTGTTATCGTATGACAGCCTTTTTCCTCAGATCGGTATCGGGCCTCACATCAACAAGCAGTCCTCTGCCATAACAACGGAGCTGGCTGCCGGGTGGAGGATCGTGGGTGGACGATTGGGTCGGGGGGGTTTGCTTTGGTTGAGTCCCGTGAAGCCTGGTAAATAAACCACGATGGACTGTTTGGAGCTGCACTGTAGGCGGCTCAGAGGATGGCAGACGAACTGTGTGTGTGTGTGTGTGTGTGTGTGTTGTGTATCCGCGACAGGGGAGTTTTGCGGGGAGAAGGTTCAAAGGTTCAGCTTCGAGGTGGCCTCTGTGCTGCTTTTAGAGCCAAACTCAGATCCATTTCTCTCAATTAGAAGCAAACTATAGCAACAAACTGTGAAAGTCCATGAAGTAATGTGTGATAATTGTTCACAATATGGGCAAAAGAGTCAAAGGAAAGAGCGTTTAATGGTCTCTGCAACATCATCCATCGTCATAGTTGCATGAAACATTCCTCATTTAACCCCCTACTGCGCTCCCTGCTTCACGTGTCACTGAGGTGTGTGTTTATGTTTGCTTTACAATGAATGTTTCCAAGGTCTGAGCTCTGTTTTAACACACAGGGGCATCGCCTCCCTGTGAGAGAAGGAAAATATCATGTGGCCCTGAAACTAAATGACAAGCCTGTTACATAGCAGAGAGGTGATGCTTTAATCCGGTCAGCAGATAGCCTGCACGTGTTAGGGGGTTATGGGAGAACTGTCTTATAGATGTCCTGCTCAAAGGTTGTTTTTTATTGTAATATTAAATGGGATGTTTTATAAACGATCTCCATCAGCAGAGCCGGGCTGCGATGGCGGCAGATGGCTGTGCAGTTCCACGCGGCGACGTACATCCTTGTTTCACATGGAGGCTTCGTACACTTAATGGGGGCCCATTTAACTGAAATATATATGTGCGCATGTGATTGATGTAATAATAAGTTAAAGAAACAGGGAGAGGAGCGCTGGCTCCAGACATGAATGCAAGGAGGACTTTAAGTAACGTTTTATATACTTATGGTTTGATTGTTTCAGTTTATTTTTCAGAGACTAATTCTCCACATTATTCTGAACTTAAACCAAGAACAGGTGATTTGACAGCATATTATTATTAGCACATTATTTCGCCACCAAAGTTATATCTTGAATATATATCGCAACACTGTGAGCAGAGTATCTTTCTTCTTTTTTTTCTGTTCCAAACCATCGCCTGTATAAATCCACTGTTGGTCGACCTGTAGTTGTTTTTCTTCTTTTTACTTATAATCTGAAATATAGATAGATATAAACTCACAGATTGTCTGGTCCTGACCTGGAATTGATTTGTATTACATTGGCAGTCTATTTTGAATAATAAAATAGGGAAGCAGATCACAGCACTATGATGGCAATTGACTAGTTTCCATCAAAAGTCATCAGAATGCAAAATGAAAATGAAAAAGCCAGCCTACTTGCACAGAGATAACCATTGTATGAGAAGCAAACACGGGTCTCTTTTTCTGTCCGAAGCCAGAAAGATTTAGACAGTGTGCCCTTCAGCGTCTTGAAGCCCCTCTGTCAGCTCTGTGGCTGGACGTGTGTATTGTGCGTGAAAGCAGAGACCCTCGTGCCATTTTGGGAGATCAGAGTAGGTCGACCAGATGGCTTTAATGTCACCACCAGCCTCTGAAAGTGGTGCTATGTGGAGATCTGGAGCAAAAACAAACACATAGGAGCTCAGGGCGCAGGCCACCGCCGGCACACTGCGTGGCATTGACTGCTGAGAGCTAGATGAGAAACATATTGTAACCTAGATTCTCTCCTGCAAGGCGCCAGCCCCCCTCTCTGATTATGTAGCTGCTTGTTGTGATGAGAGTGCAATAGCCCCTTTTGTGTGAATTTAAACTCAAAGCCGAGAGGAGAGAGGAAGGAGCGATGGGTGACCGTGTGTGTGTGTTTGTGATTGCGGCTAAAAAAAGGAGACGGCAACTGAGACATGCAGAGCATCCATGCATAAGAGGGAGAGAATACAGAAGATAGTGTGGTGGAGAGTGGTTCTTACCGTCTTTGTTACTTGTGACAGGAATGTTGTGGACAGTTCGGAGTTTGAAACAGGAGCTGGTCAGGACCTGGAGCTCCACAGAACTTAACACGCACGCCTGGAGATCTGACAAACACACAGCGAGCATAGCGCTACGGTCACACTTTCAATTGTCTGGAGGTCCAGTGAGTTAAAGAAGGGGTTTTAAAACCGCTTTGAGATGAAGCACACAGGGTTTCTAACGACATCAAAGGCCTTTAGGACAATTCAAGGCCAGCGTTACCTTTCTTCTGGAGTTTCTGGATGCTTTCCCTCCACTCTGACCTCTCGTAATCGGAGGAGATGAGGAACTGGTAGCTCTGGATACACAAAGAAAATACAACACATGAAGAACCTGCATTTGAAATCATTATTTATTTATTTTTTCCCCAGAAAGTAGAAGGGGAAAAACATTTGAAAAATCACAAAAAATCCACGATGTAACATTATCTCATGCTGCCACTTGATTTTTATTTTGGAAACCTGCATCTAATCCATCAAAGGTCCGTTTAGAAAGGGACGTGTCTCCCTCTAGTGGTGGGAATTGAGTGTTGCGGCAACGTGGCTGCAGGGGGCGACAGGATTGGACGAACGCGTTACCTTTCCGTGTCGGTTGTGGACGCGGAAGGGGATGGTGGGAGAGTGCAGGAGAAGCCACGACTCCTGTTCGTTCATCTTCTTTCTCAGACGCTCCACGCGGCTCTGACCCTTCGGTGCTTTCTAAACACACACACACACACACACACACACACACACACACACACACACACACACACACACACACACACACACACACACACACACACACACACACACACACACACACGCAAACAAGCAAGCAGAGACATTGAATCTTTTTTTAGTCCTGAAACTGAGACAAAGGTTGAGGCAGAGAAACAGTCATCACGTCAAATACTAAACAGTTGCTATGCAGCCTCTAAAACAGAGGTTTTAGACAGTTAAGTCCAACTGTCATAACTCAAATCTTAACACCAAACATGATGAGACACATATTTTTAGATTCAGTGTGACTTACACTTTCCATGAATACTATCTACCAATGTCTGTCACAAATAAATAATTAGAAACAATAGGGGCAAAACAAACACTAAGTCCAAAACCTGCATGAGAATCTTTACAGCTTATGTTTCCCTTGTATCTGTCTGCACACTTAGGGGTACACTGCACACTAGGAACTGCTAGTTGATAATTCTGCATACTTTTAATGGTGCCAATTTGCCAAAATGCTAACAAACATAGGCTTAAAAAAAAACGGGCTTAGGTTGTAGCACCACGGCTAACTAACTGATGGCAGCAATATACATCCCCCCAAATTATGTTTATTTGACTGTCGGTAAAAACTAAAATTGAAAGGATAATCTGTATATTGAGAATAATTGGTTTGATTTCACCACAAACATACAGAATGAAACTAGTTATTTGTGGAAAAATAATAAATGAAGCTATTTTCATTTGATATTTGACTCCACTTTACAAGATTTGATCACTTTGACTTTGTCTCCAGAGGGTTATCAACATCTGTTTCTCCTCTCTTCCTTATCTTAAATCATAATAAGAGACCCATGTGAATTGAATATTGGTGCATCCACGACTGTGGATCTTTGGATGATACAAAAACGTATTGAAATTAAATTAAAATTGTTATCCAACAGGAACAATTTAAAGTCAATATGGCGGAGTACACCGACTAAAGCACGAGTACATTCTGAGATAAAACTATGGGGTAGGTATGGATCATGACAATGACCTATTCATTAGAACTAAACGTCTTATGACTAATGTGTCATTACTCTTATCAGCGTGGTATCGGTTTAATGACATACTTTACATTTTTTCCGAGGAAAACAACGCTCCTGGAAATGAGCGCCGTGCTGCGAGAGTCTTTTTATATAATTAATAAGGATCTCGGCTTCTCGTCAGTCTTTAAGGAAAACAAATACACACCTGCCCTCACCAGGAAGATGTGAGTCAGAGCCTGGATACAATCAGCTGGACATAATAACAGGAACTCTCTGCTCCCGAAGTCTTCAGTGGGACTTGGAACTATTGGAGGATTATATAACTTTCCATTTATTTTCATTTCTTAAACCTCTGCCACTAACTGAATGTTTCAGCCATAGAAATATAACTGACATTGCCTTTCAAATTAACATAGCAGGATGGTCTGAGAGGCAGACATTTTTATATGTACCGTTACCATCGCAAAGGGACCCGTTGAGGCGAGCTGACTATTCTATTTCTTTGGCCAGTGCACAGCGCTGGGCGCCATTTCCTTTTGAACTAGTCAAATGACCACGGCAAACAAGTCCACGCCCGTTCTAGTCTCATTCTACTATGGTTTTTTGCACTAGAAAGGTAAGTTCAACATTTTCCCCAGTTTGATCTATTTTATACATATTTTTGGGATGTCACTATTTTTTTGCATGCAGTTTCCCCACATGGCACAGTGGACCTCGCCGTGACCTCGTCTAAGACAAACAACTACTCAGTTAAAAGGAAGATGCAGCGTTTCCAGTCAGGATAATAAATAGATGGCTATCAAAGTTTTACAGAACTCATTAGTTGAAACTTCCCTCTTGAGTCACTTGTATGTGTTTCTTAGAACAATAGGAACCCAGCTAATGACTCATTTTAAGGAACCCTGGAAAGTTCTGCCAAGAGATGATGGAAAGAAATAAATAACAATAATTGACATGCCGGTAAAAAGCCCAACAGGATTACCTTCTCTTTCTGTATCTCACTCTTTAGGACTGAGATCTTAATCTTCATCTCCTCGATCTCGTGCTCGGGGAGGACCTGGATACTGGGGCAAGGCTCGGAGTCGTCATGGGTCTGGAAGGTCAAGTCGGCCAGAGGGAGGTACCACTTGCACTCATACTGCTGATGGCGACTGCAGATGGACAGGGAGGGAAAGATGGACAGGGTTGGGGGAATATGGGAAACGCAATAAGTCAAAGAATCGTGCAATAAATCAACAACTTAGCTTTTAGACCAAAAGCTGTGAAGATCTACAGAACACAAAAGGCAGTGAAACAACAACAACAACAACAACGTTGTCTGCAAATGAATAGAACATTCTTCAAGTCCGTCCAGATGTCCGCTTGCTTACCAGACATTATAATCTCTGGCTAATTTTGACAAAGCATTACGAGTCGAGATGATTTAATTTGTGACTGTGCTGTGTGGTGTTAAGACATTACTGTGATTAATACACACAATCATCATCCCGATAAAGAAGAAAAGGGCTGGGAGAGAGAAGAGAAAGACACCCATACAACGATAATAATTGGCCAATTGAGATAACAAAAATGTAAGGCCATCCTCTTTTTCTTGTTTGAAAGGCATGCCCATTTGACCCGAGGACTAACTAGATCTGAACACATCAAAATAAAGAATTATGTTCAGCCTGTTGGTGAAGTCGCGTCCTCCGCATAGAGCTTCTACTTCCACCAGAGACCGTAATTAGCTTTCCTGGGTGCTGCACGGCCGACTCATTACCGCTGCGACGCCTTCATCAGAAGGCCCCTTTGAGTAGCTAATGAGAATCTTATGTGCGACGACTGAAATCTTCATTTCGGGGGATTTAAAAAATAATCTATAATAGATTATTGTACATTTTCGATGGACATGTCGCTAAAGGGAAATGAGATTAACGCAGGTGTTCTTTTCATTCTTTTACACCCTTCTTAAGACCCTTGTGTGTGTGTGTGTGTGTGTGTGTGTGTGTGTGTGTGTGTGTGTGTGTGTGTGTGTGTGTGTGTGTGTGTGTGTGTGTGTCTCTCGTCTTGGAAATCTTTTCCTTTTACAGACCATCCGTGCAGTTGCTTTCCTCGTGTACTCTTTGCTCGGCGCACTTAAACACAGCCTTGACGATATTGCACATAGATACATAAACAAAAGAGTGGCGCTCAGTTTGATGCATAACTGAATAGAGTATGAAGACATCCATATAATCCAATCTACGAGCCCTTAAGTAACAAGAGCGAGTCGATATTTATAGATAAAGAAAATGATTAAATATGTATTCTGGAACAGAGTCAATGTAAATATATAAGGATCCTCAGGGACTTCACCCAAGGTGACAGAGTTTCTGGAAGGATCTGCTGCTATAACTGTGTGTGTGTGTGTCTGTGTGTAGGCGGCACACCATAACAGTCCAATTTACAAGTCTGGTAGTGATGGCTTAACGCTGTGTGTGTCCTCCAAGTGAGGGGAGGCTGCGGATGACACGGACAAACGGTGAATGTCAACCAACATCAGATCCAATCAGGCTAAAAGCTGCCGCCGCCGCCAGGTCGGACGTCCCGCAATCTCCGTAAATGTGGGCGCTTAATCCGTGGACATGTGTCAAGCCGCCCCCTCTCTTGACTTCGCCATCGGCTCAAACTGAGTAACACCTTCCACACTTCCTCGTCTCCTCCACTCTCCAACAAATGCCAGAGGCCAAATCCCTGCTCGCCTCTCTCTTTGTTAGTGTGGCCTCAAAAGGCCTCCCCTGTTCAGGAAGAGAGACGGGATATTCTGTAAAGTGCCGGTGTCATCCTTTCTGTTTCTCTGGGGATGACGGGGGGCTTGATGCTGGCGTGGAAGGCAGAATGAACGGCACAAAGAGGGTAATCCTAAGAGGGTGGACATTCAAATGGCTCTGTGCTAAATATGGCTATGATCCTCTTCATCGGAGAGGGAAAAGGTAACGTGGACTCACCCCACAGCCGTCTTCTTCATCTTGGCACAGAGCAGCAGGTCGGTGAAGAGGAAGACGTGCCGAAGCTTCCTGGAGCTTTCCGACACCTCCACCAGGAAGCCATCCTTCACCAGCTGACGGGCCTAGAAGAACAGCTGATGTCACTTCTCGTTGTCCAACCGGCGCCTACACGAGGCTGATGCACTTCAACGTGACGCGGGTCACACAATGTTGAGATCAACACTTTTTGAGATTGTAGCCACCTGGATTTTTAACTGATTCCTTGTTCGAATTATGGCTGCATGGGATATATTTTGGAAAGTTCTTCTAATTGTATGAAATATGTTTTATATGTAATCCTGTATGGGTTTTAGAAGGTCTAAAAATGTCCCTAAATGCAATACTACTAATCTCAGTCAGAGGCATATATTATCACTGTCTGGCTTTCTACATGCAGAGATATTTCCTCCATCCAGGGTCACACTCTCCTTGTGACACAGCATCTAACTTCAAAGTAAATTTTGCATACATTAGGCTCTTGTCTCATTCATACTGAGATAAAAAAACTCCACAAATAATTACACACACACACACACACACACACACACACACCTCTCCCTTGGGGGTGGTGACGGCAGTCCTGCGAGGGTCGATCTCCTCGTTGATGGACGAGAGGAAGTTCTGAGATATCCGCAGAGCGTCCTGCAGGAGCGGGAAGTCCGGGTGGTCCTTGGGAGTGTGTTTCAGCAAGTCCTGCAACACGTGCACAAACACACAAGGTTACACAGACGCACGGGTCGCTGGTTCGAGCCACGATGCACACAACTAATAACTAATCCTTATTGGTGCAATGACATAAAAGAAAACCTGTCTTCTCCTGTATATCCTGAGTCCTGATTGAATGTTGCCTTCTTAATTAAAACCATAATTGTGCTGCGCATGCACAGCTTTCTGATTGAATCCTGACGTAATCTTGTTTCCTTGTAGAGGAGCAGGGTGACGAACAGAGGGCTCCTCTTCCTTCCAAAACAAACACGTCTTGGTTTGCATGACTGGCAGGAACATGATTTTTTTTTAGGAACATACGCATTAGTCCTGGATGCACTGGTCACGTTGTTGCTCCGACAGCTTTATGCAAGTGGAACGACACACATCTAGACATCGCTCTGCTTGCATAATTGGCAGTTACCGCCTTATTATTACTCATCCAAAGAGGTAGCCCAATTGAGGCTGGGGCACCGGGATGAGCAACACAAAGCAGGCTCTGATTGGTCCACTCTTGGGCTGCTGAGGGGACTTGTTAAACCACTTTTGACTTTTACTCTCACTGAGTTTACGGCTGAATCTTTTGAGTACAAACTGTTTATTTAACTTTGAGAGTGAGTGAGTGAGTGAGCTAAAGTTATAGTTAAAAAGGGATAGTTCATCAATTTACAAAACCATAAAACATATTTTCTCACTTTTTGGTGCAATATTGAATAATTTTGGCCCTTTTGGTCCCTAATAAGTTATTTGAATATAAAACCATGTGAGAAGTCAAAAAAGGAGAAATCCCTCTTTAGTGGAACTAAACAACACATAAACATGCAACACGTGACATTGGGGCCCAACTAGACACAAAGGGCTGCCTGGGGCTTGTAAAGGGGTCACACACTAAACAATACAGTGTTTCTTTATGCAAACTATTCATGTGAAAAGTAACCAATACTGTCAAATAAATGTAGAGTAGTAAAGAGTATTATATTTCCATAGTATGAGTATAATGTAGCATAAAAATCAAATATTAAAGTCAAGTACAAGCACCTCTAAATTGTACTACAATATAGTACCGGAGTAAATGTGCAGAGTTACTTCCACCACTGGTTTATTTTGCCCATGTCTCCACACTGATACAATAGAAGTGGATGGGGTTTCTGAAAACATCATCAAATACAGCAGCTCCATCTCCAGAGTTGTAATTGTTTTAGTAATTCGGGAGAGATGATCCTCCAAAGTCGTGGGAGTGTCAGCAGTGTACTCACATGGAGAACCAGGGTGCTTCTGGTCACACGGTCGATGGGCTTGTAAAGGAGAGCTGTGGGGAGAGAAGAGGAAGGCTGAGTCAGCGACACACACACACACACACACACCCCATGGGTTGACGACATTCACCCTAATGACAGTAAGCATCCACACTTGGGTTAAACTTTTTAGGAATTACTATCCCCGTCTAAAGAGAATATAAACATAAATAGATTGGCCCCATCGATAACCAATTCAGCTATTTGCAGCAGTCTCTGCATCGGTGCATCCCTTATCCACACCGCCAGAGAGGCTCTTAGCAATACATGCAGCTGACCCTGACCTTGTAACCTTCCTGTGAAGGGGAGCAAGATAAAAGACAGTTCCCATGTTATTTCTAAAAACATTCTGACTGTGTGTGTTGCAGGTGGGGGGTTACGGCCCAATGAAGACAGAGAGACAGAAACACACAGAAGTCTGTAGGCAGGCTGCTTAACATGCAGTCCATCTCTGGGGTTGATGCTGCAGCCTCCTATTGGTCCGGAAACAGTTTGCTTCCACTGCATATTTAGGCTGCTACTAGGTAAACTACAGCCTGCCCGGAGGCTGGACTCTAACAGATTCTCTCTGGAACACACGGACGCAAACATAAACGGCACAAATGGATGTATACATCTACAGGAGAGCCAGACAGACACGTGACCAGTGTTCATATCCCTCCATCACAGTTTAAGCCTGCACCGCCACACGGGGGCTGGTTGCCCCAGTGGACGGCTTTGATGCTGCTGAGGTGATGTGAACAGCTGGAGGTCTGACACACATGACAGCTCGAGATGAGAAACCCGAAGACAGGACAGAGGGGAAGATAGGGGGGGAATTAAAAAAATAACACAAAGGAGACAGGCGGCAGGCAAGGTGACAGATGTAAGAACCCCCCTAGGGAGAGACGGATAGAAAAGAGGAGAGAGAGGTTGAAGGAAAAACACTTTCATTCATTCCTCCCTCCGTCACACATAGATTCAGGCAGTCATGTAATGAAATGCCAAAAAAAGGTCTCAAGGTCTCAAAATAATAATGCCACCGGTGTCACAAAGCGAAAAACAAAATAATAACGTCGCTCTGTACTTGTTCTCAGGGAGGAAAAAAAGGACGCATGGGTGGAGTATGCAAATAAAACAATCCAGAACCGCAAGGGCACAGAAATCTGGAAAGCAGCTGAAAACGTTCCACCCGCTGATCAAGCTAATCTCCTTTTATTATAGCGCAGACTTAAAGCAACCGATTATTAAAGCGAAGGAGGGGAAGAGAACGCCTTCTGTATGCAGGGCGGGTCGTCCCAGACAGAGGCAGGAACAGTGCTACACTTATCCGTTCATCCCATTGAACGCTGCTCCCATCGACCCGACAGCGCTGCGCTTTCTTCTTCTCTCCCTCGGTACTTTTAAGCGCTCGCCCTCCTTTCCTCTCGCCTCCTCTTTAATCAACTAAAAAGAAACGAAGGGAGCATGTTCAGATCTACTGATCGGGCTTCGTCACACAGAACTTTACACACTCTGACATATACGTACACGCATACACTCAGCGACCCCATCCGAGCAAAGAGAATCTTCTAGAGGGCCTTGCTGATGCTCTTTGAAGTTTCTCCGGTCATTAATACTGCCGCCTCCGTCAATGTTCACTGAACCAATACCGCTACCTCCCGGAGGATTTACTCCATGACCTGCACGGACTACAAGGGGCTGCCAACTTTTACAATGTCCAGGGTGACTTTGGGTTAGCGTGGGTGCAGCTCAGGTGTCGGTTCAGTCGAAGTCAGTACAACAGCTGTATTGATTATTGTGATGCGCTTTGTGCTGCATGCATGAAGCTCTACTGCGCCTGGTTTCTGTTTGCAAACACGAGCCATGCTTATGCGCTGATCTGCGGCAGGAAAAATAATGATCATGTTCAACCGGTTCGGCATGTGAACGCTTGTCAATTAGCACTAAATACACATTAAGCTGATGCGGATGTCGATAGTATCTCAGCTCTTTCGGTCAAAACTAATTAATATTGGACACATTTTGACTCTACGACGGCGCTAGATGGAAAGTTAAGGGATCACCAAAGTCAGTAGGATTCGTCCCCTGAGGACCACGAATGTCCATCAAATCAAATCAAATCCACCAGACAGAAGTGGAGATATTCTAGTCTGGACGAGGTCCCATTGCGCTTACAGAAAGATCAATAACACCTTCCACAGCAAAAGTTCAAAGTCCAGTGGAGAGACAGGCCGAGAGAGGATGAGAAGACGGAGAGAATCAGAGAGGAGGCGGATTATTGGAAGTCGATGACCCGTCGCAGCGAGGTGCCCCTGATTGGTCCTGTTCTCAAGGTCGCCTTGACGACTTGGCTGACGGACAGACAGTTCGTCTTTGCCAAGGAGGGGATGGACCATCAAGGTCCTTGAACGCGGCGCACGGTTCCTCCGCTAGGACGCGGGAGGGACTGCCAGCTTTACTTGGAGAGACGTTCGGCCGCCAATGTTAGGCAGGAGCCGCGACGGAGGACGACGAGGACAGAGCGATAGGAGAGAGAGAGAGAGAGAAAAGAAAGCAGTGACAGATAGGGAGGTGGGTGTATAGGGATTAAGAAAACAAAGAGCAAGCGGTCATGGTGGGGAGCAAGAGTTCCAATTTACATGTAAAACAGGATGCCGGATATTTGATTTAACACTCGTGTTGCTATTTGCATCCATTCATCAGGAGGTGTCTGGCAGATGAAACAGTGAGCTATATGGAGTCTGATAAATTGATTAATTTCAACGGAGAAAATATGCAAAAGCTGCGGGGAAGCCTGGGGTCTACTTAAAATGACATGGAAGGCGAGAAAGATGGATGGATGGATGAGCACAAGGAGGATAGGCAGGTGGGAGGAAGGCATGATGAAAGAGGGAGCGGTAGTTCTGGAGAAATCCCTGGACCACTTGGCCAGGTAATTAAGGAGCCGCAATAGAAAGAGTAATCAAAGCAACTGCCCTGGGTGCTGACGAACGCTGATTGTTGAGGGAATATGACGCGAGCGTGGAACACAATGGTTCAGCAGACCAATCGTAAAGCGGTTCAGTATATTTATTACGGCGCCGTCTCAGCGGTAAAGAAGAGAAACTAATGTGACGATAACCATCAGCATGTTGGGGTCGCTCCTCATTTACGGCGCATTAATTAAAAAAGACATTTCACAGGTACACGAGGCAGTAAATTGACACAAACACATGAACGCTCACCCACCCTCTCTCAGCCCGACAAAGCCACAGCGTTTGCTCATCGTGTCTATTACTGCAGAACAATCAGACAACGTTTCATTATTCCTCCCTGCAGCAGCAAGATGTCTACCCCTCGGTCGCCCCCAAAAACAGCTTAAGTTAAGCAAGACACCAGCAGAGCACAGGCAAATACTTTTAACACACACACACACACACACACAGATCTGACTCGTTCAGATCCTCTGGCGATGAGTATTCTCTCTTAGGAGCCGTGTAAGGCAAACATCCCTTATAAAGGCTTGCTTTTAAACAAACACACACACACACACACACACACACACACACACACACACACACACACACACACACACACACACACACACACACACACACACACACACACACACACACACACACACACACACACACACACAAACGCTGCTGTACCCCTGTATATTATTCTATATGTTGAAAAGCCATGACCAACTGGAGTCGGCCAGTCCCGGCGAGCTGCATATTCTCAGAGGATCATCACTCAGCAAGCGCACAAAAGCTCCGGCGCTTCAAAAGACTTCATCACCTCATTACGCAGGCTACGGCACATGCATGTAGAGGAAAAATCAGCAGCAGCAGACAGATGCTATTTGTGCATTATCATTTCATAAAGCTCCGAGCGTCAGTCCTCCAAATCAGTCTGACAGCTCGTCAGCAACTGTCCCAACTTCCCTGCAAACACGACGCACAACCCATCTACCGTAGAATCAACGACGACGACACCCTGGCTCACAGGGTTGGGGAAGAGACGACGAGGAATAAGGAAAAACACTCCAAGTTGCCCATAACATGCAGCCGTTACCGTATGTGCAGTTGCAACACAGTCTGAGGACCACAAGCACCTCCATATCCCTCATCTCCTCTCCTCACTCTGTTCTCCTGCTCACTGCCTCCTTTCTCAGGCAAAGACGGGCAGAGAGAGAGAGAGAGAGAGAGAGGCAGAGAGAGAGAGAGAGAGAGAGAGAGAGAGAGAGAGAGCGCTCACACATGTGCATGTTTGCCTCCCAAAGCCCGCTACTGAAGCAGAAGGGGCAGGACTGGAGTCTTAAAGCAGCAATCTAGTCTGGACAGATGCACATGCACACTCACAAATAGACACATATAGACTAGAATGCATAGACACAGAAACACACACTTACCCTCCATTGAGACAGTTGTGGTACAATCTTTGGAGTCTTTAGGACCTTTTACTTTGAGGTTCTGAAATAAAAAACAGAGGAGGGGGATGATCAATTGAATTAACCACGCTCTTGCTCCCACGCTCACACGAACTAAGACACACACAGCTCTGTACTTGCTCGGCTGAGGCTGATAGGCTGAAGTAATGAAGGCGTATAGGGTCGCTGCAGCAGACTGAGACAGCTGAAGGAGACTAAGCCACCACAAGTTTACCTCACAGAAGAGTACAGCTACAACCTCTACAGCACAAGTGGGACATTATATTAATTAAAAGGAAAACATGACAATTTGTATTCTAATTACTCTGTGTTGCCTTAAATTCTTGAACAACTCTTTGTTTTTCTGACATGCCTCCATGGTGAACAGAGAATACAAAATAAAAATATAATGGTGAAGTCTTGTTTGTTTCATTTCATCAAGACTTTTCTCCCTTTTTGTGATTCTCTGTTCACCGTGGAGGCTTCAGGTACTCGAGGTAATTCTTAAGGACTCCTTACGGTGTTAATAAAAAATAGAGTTTAAATGTAATCTACTGTGAAATGCTCACCAGGAAATGGAGGGTCTTATATTTAGAAACTAAAGCTGACCATCTACACCAGGGGTCTCAAACTCAATTTGGCTTGGGGCCACCACTGGTATTGTGATCTCACCGGAGGGCCACACAGAAAGCGCAACATTTTTTTTTACATTCATAACATATTTTCGTCCAGCAGTTTCTATACATTTTTATAATAATATTTAACAGTGCAAATATATTTTATTTTTTAAAATAACTTATTGAAACTGCATCGAACCAACAAATGCAAAACCTGAATACATTTGTACTTTATTCTATTTCTTGCCAGACACCTGGCAGCGCTTCTGCTCACACAGCTGAGCCACATTGACCCTGATCCAGGTCACAGTAGAAACCCTGATCCAGGTCACAGTGAAACCCTGATCCAGGTCACAGTGAAACCCTGAGTACAGCTTCACGATGGGCATCACTAAGCCTGGACCTGTACTTGCATTTATTAAAGTTCATAGTCAAGAAAGGTTTCTCACAGATGTGTGCTTCCAAAAAGGTACATGACCCGACTGATCACTTTTGTCAGCTCAGGGAAGGATGGAGGCAATTCTCTCAGAAATGGTCCAGTCATGTCTGGTTTTCCTTGTGCCTCTGAATTTAGCTTTTAGATCTCTGTTGCACTGCAAGTCAATAAGATCCATTTGCAACAGACTCGGGACTGAGAAATGACTTCATACTACAGATCAAGCTTCATGGGGTGTATGCACATGAAACATTAATATTACAACAGTTTTTGTTTTCAAACACAAATATTTACTATATATTTGAGTCAAAATATGTTCTATAAAAAAACAAACTATTTACAATGTTTACACAATGTGCATGTTTCAGTTTCGTTTTTTCAAGAGCAGTTTTCAGAACAACATATGTACTATGTATGTGTATGTATGTGTGTACTGTGTACTCTTAACCAGCGCATGGTCGTGTGTCTAGCGCAGAGTAAAACTGAACAGCTGAGCGGAGCAGAGCTGCCGTCTCTCTCTGGACAGTGTTGATTTTTTAGAACACCAAAAGGTCTTTTTTTCTCAGGTGGTAGTGTGTTGTCTGTCTGAATAAAAAACAGTGTATCTTTGCAGCGTATGTGGGTGGGTGGGTCCTTAGGGATTTCCTGAGTGTTCATTGGGTAGTTTCACACAAAATGTCGACTGACACCTGAATCAACAAATCAGGTGAAAGGTGGAGCTCGACACAGACGCCTCAGGCTGTGAGCTCCTATGAGAGGCACGTATGATCACACAGAGAAGTTGGGCGGAACCTCCGGACTTTGGCGCATCTAGCAGCATCTGAATCTTTTTTTTACTCCGTTTTTTCACGGAGCTATTAATAGAAACGTCCAGTAAACGTTATCTTACGGGCTGCGCGCGCGGACCTCAGAAAAACGCGTCGGCCGCACTAACACTAAACTTTGATGTCAAGTAGGGGGCCACAAAATATCGGCTAGCGGGCCGCAATTGGCCCGCGGGCCGCGAGTTTGAGACCCCTGATCTACACAGCATTACAAACGTTTGCCATTGCCATATTCAAACGGGTATTCAAAGTCCAGTACATTGGCCAAGAAATGGAATCCAACTATTCATTGTGCAAGCATGGGAATGAGGGAGTGGGAGCAGGATTGAGATGACCATGGTTATCACTTCTGTCACAGTTCATCTGCCTAAACACTAACACGCTTCACATGTGCTCAGTGGAGCATATTTTAACATTGGTGTATCTGTTAATTGTGTTTTAAGCTAGTGTTCCTCAAAATAAGATCACGTTTCCTGTAAACACTGTTGCTTCCAGTCCAAAAGAGGATGTTTCGAGCCGCCTTGCTTCCCCTCTGCTGTCCTTAAGCGTACATTTGTCCACTTTACCGAAGAGGATTAACGTTATGGTTTAAAGGCCAAATAATAGATTATGTGTCAAGAAAAAAGACACAATACTACTCATGTTACAAAAATAAAAACGTCTCAGAATCTAATAAACGCGTCATATTTTCCATTCAGACATGTCTTTCTTACATCCTTCCAACCGCCACTCGAGTCTGTGATCATCTTTTGGGGATGAACTTACCTCAGATATCTTCTGGAACTGAACGTTGGCCTGGCTGCATTTCTCTGCCGTCTCTAGCGCCACCTTGTAGTTGTCCACAAAGGCCTTGTACACTCCCAACTGGCTGGCCTGGGGAACACGAGAGAGAACAAGAGACGTGAGGCGACCGGCTGGTGTGAGTCAACGACTGTGGCATGAACCTCTCTTCTGTTTGATATGAATTGTTTAAAAAGGACAATTCAGACCCATTGAGCAACTGGTTGACTGTCTGATACATTTAGTATTGCAACACAGCACAAGTCTGTCGTGACAGGAAACCAAAACCATCCATAGCGTCACGCGTTTATATTCAAATTCACATAGAGCTCTGGCAGATTAATTAATTTACATTCAGGGGATTTTTGCCTGGAAAGGGGAGGTGGTGTTGAAAAGAGTGCTGCAGTCCCTCTTTGGCTCTATCTGCATACATAAAAGGATCCCCCCCCCCCACACACACACACACACATACAGTAAAGCCAATGCACACAAGCTAATCACATTCCCATAGCGCTGCTCTGTGCTCCCGCCTGAGACAGATTCACTTTCTCTTTCATGAACAGCCCCTCTCTGCTTCGCTGTATGTGCATTGTAACACAAGCTGCAGACCAGCAGTGCATGAATATGCATCCTGCTACAGCCGTGCTTGAATGGCTGGGCTGAAGAGCCGACTGCACCCTATTAAAGCAATGAGATTGGTTTCATTGAATAGAGTGAATGAGTAAGACTTGTTACTTTTGTTCTTAAAGCCCCCCCTTTCTTCTATTTTCATTTCCTCTCCTTCCACTTCCCCTCAGAGTGTGAAGAGAGGAGACATGAGGGAACCATCCGGCCTCATATGACACCTCGAAGATGATGTTGGAGATCAATAGTCTTCACAGGGAACAGACGACAGAGGAAATAAAACCAATAGCCAACAGTTATTTTGTGATGAAGTCATCTCAGCACCATCCTGACACAGACATTGAGCCAAATAAAGACTTACACAGACAGGAACTCAGCCAAACAAGTGTCACTGTCTGTACATCATCTCTTCATAATTGGAGACCATGTCAAACCAAAAACCTTGGATGGAAAAGACAAACCACCACGATGATGTTTCCAAAGATCCAGGATTTTTTGGACTTGGCAGCTTGGCTGGAAAGCACCAAACCGAGCGCAGTGACGCGATCACGGTATTTCATCGGATCACCTCTCCGGCAACGCTCGTCACTGAGGACGCAGGACCTCGAGCGGCGCTCCAAGCACAGCGCCCACCCTTCACACAACGAGATCGCAGGTCAGGGTGGCGGGTGGGAAAACAACAGCTTGTGTTTGAGAGTGGAGGCGGGAAGGAGACGATGAGGAGGGAAAGAAAGAGGAAGGGTATGAAACAGAAAGAAAAGAGGGGGGGGATTGGAGTCTCGAGTAGAAATAGACATTTTCACGCACTTCAAAATGCCTTTCAGATAACTTACATCCTCACTGCAAGTTGGACAGCCGAACGCTGTGGGGCCAAACCATGTTTAAAAATATCTCCTGCATGATTCTATAGCTCTGAATGCATCACACAGAACATAATCCACCATGGATTTCTTTCCTTTTAGAGGATGCAGAGGCTTCTATTTATATGGATATGTTCATAAAAGAAAACACAGATGAACACAACAATAATATATATACAATAATTTGGCTATATAGGGAAAGATTGAATGCAGCCAACTCATCAATGCTTGTATTCAAATTATTAAGCCGACATCAGCCTGATGACTATTTATTAATGGGCGACATGCGTGTTCTGGACAGGCTTGACGACAGCCGACTGACTTGCATATCGAAACCCGAGTAAACAATTCATTGCACAGTCAAATGTTGTACACGCAGCACTCTGTTGTCTACAACGGCCACAGTTCCTCCCGTTGCCCAAATACATTGTTCCCCTTTGATCTTTAACACTCAAACGCCAGTCAGTCGCTCAAATGTCATGTAACCAACATGGTGCCGGTTACCATCAAACCAGGGAGACTTCACCACAACACTGCCTCTCAAATGACCAGCATCACAGCGTGGCGACAGCAGAATTCTATACATAAACCATAATCTCAAGGTGAAATAACCCTGACCCCAAAATGAGCACGAGGTAATTTCATGCGACGTAGTCCGACAACACAGCAGACGTTTGTGTCCTGAAGACACAAAAGAATAAAGGCGAACAACCAAATCTCATAGAAATCCATCCAATAGTAGTTGGCATGAAGCCAAAAATGTCAACTGTATGTGGGAATGTCTGACCATAACATGTATACAATTCTATTGCAATGCCTCCAATGGCCGGAGACCCTTCCACTTCAAATGTGGTCCAATACAATCGAGGCAGTCACAGGCCGCAGCTGAGCCCGTTTCCTGTCTGAGAAAGGGGAGCAAAGCTGGAACTGTGGCCGGCTTTCTGCAACTCTGTCCCTCTTTGTTGCTTCAGTGGCCTCCGTGCTGCTGACAAGGAGCGGTAGGGAGTGCACCAGCTAATTACGCTGCCATCTGTACTCTCACACTGCCACTCTGACTAAATGTTTCGCCGCCTCACGACACGCTCATGTACGCACATATACGCTGCGCAGATGGGAGCTGATGACTACACTAATAGGCGTCACTTGGTGGTGCGACTCCTGGAGAGAGGAGGAGGAAGGAGGAGGAAGTACTTATCAAACCACTGAAAAGGATTCAGTTTCTACACAGAGCTCTGTTCATTTTCTCTGTATAGAAGCTAACGTAGCATTGCCAATCAATCTCTGTGAGCTGCGACCACATTTCAAAGCGGTTCAAAACATTTAAATTAACACAATTGTAATTTAAAAAAGGAAATATGACCACGAAGAATAAGTGACAAAATAAAGATATTCAAAGCTAACTTTCCAACAAGAGTATTCGATTTTGAATTTCAGCACCAATTATCCATTTGTGCTTTAAACATAAACTGTGAACAGCAACGTAAGTAACTGGACATGGTTCATTTCTGTGGGGACGTTACTGTAAATTATTGTAAATGAACTAGCTAACTTTAGTTTCTTTGGTCACTATCTTGTTGTGAACACATGAGTTACGGACGGGACAGAAGGACAGTAGCTAGGAGTTACAGATTCAGTTGTTCTTGCAGCTAGCCGCTCCACCAGCAGCTAGCTAGCTAGCTTGCTTAGCTCAAGCCAAATGCTAGTTAACAAGAGTGCTAAAGTGAGAAAAACTGCTAAAGTGAAGTCTGTTTCATTGGTGCTTTCATTAAGTCAGTGGGTTACTGCTAATAATAACCTTTGCTGACATGTTTTTTTATCCATTTACTTGAAACCTTTTGTGAGGTGTTGAAAATCAAAAGCGAAAGATGTCAATATGGCAGAAAGCCCCGTTTCATATTAGAATAAGAGAGACCTCATCAGGTACCTCATAACGAACGCTGTTGCTATATACATCGGTCAAACCCACCGGCTGGTTACAATCTGTAGCTGAGTCATGAAGCAGAAGCATGTACCTTAACATTTAACCTTATGATAACAAACTTTGGGGCTCCTAGATTTTGGCGAGAAATATATGGTGACAAACTGTAATTGATAAAAAGATCAGACCTGCAGTCTAACCATACGCTCAGATATTGTTCACAACTTTTCTTTCTAAAAGTGAGAAATAGAGATGTTGGTCGTGAGGAGTGTGTTCATGACATTTATTATTGTGTTCGAGACAAAACAGCAGAGTGATTTAGCAAAATGGATCCCTCAGAATGGGACATTTGATAAACAGGCAACTCATTAGCGAGACTTAATTACGTCTCCTAAGATCCAAACACATGAGGCGAGCTGAATACGGGACATGCTCAACTGCTATTCACATGTATCTGGTTATTGTCATGAAACTTAAAAAGGGAGATTTTGAAAACCGCATATACAATTCTCATAAGCCTGTCAGGGTCAGGCTAATGGAGTTTCCTATGTACGATAATAGGCTCTGTTATTACTAATTAAATATCAAATCCACAACGACACTGGATTTCTATTGGTGTGGAATGATGTTAAGGAAAGCAATACTTTCTAATTTGTAAGTTAATAACAAGAGTTTATCGTCTATTATCTTTAAAAAAAAAAAATCAGATGACAATGTGAGGCTGTAAAAGTCACAATAATAAGGAAAAAGTAGATCATTTGGATAAAAAGAAAGAAAGTTAACTTTGTTAATGGCTTATGTGATGTATATGTTCATAATAAAAATGACTAAAATCATTGTTTTATTCTCCATCTTCTGTGGTTTTGTTCCGAGGTTCCTGACTGTGGAGAGAGCCCTGTTGTTCCTGTGAGGTAGAAGAGGCTCACAGACGTCCACCAACACTTTCTCTAAATAGAGAAAGTGTTTGCCCGTCTAGTTTCCAGTCCAGGAAAATTACAAACCACAATATTCTGTCACCACAGTGGGACGTAGTCAGGGTGAACTAACAGGACACAGTGTGCCACGGTTTATTTACACTACTGCTCTCAACTCCAATGGCCAGTTGGAACAATTTGGTACTCACAACCTTTACTGATGACTGCTTCTGCACTTTACACACCGAATGGGCACATAACCTTGAAAATGTCCTCTCTGTGTGGAGTCATTACATTACAGCTTCTTACATTCTAGCTGAATGTGTCTATTGCAGCACGTTGCCTCAGTCAGTCGACACTATGCCAATCAGATATAATGGGCATCTAAAAAGAGACACACTGTGCATGCACTGTGTGCCGAGAAGCCCTGTTCAAATTGCAATATCCACTCACTGCAAATGTGACAATGTAATGATGTAACACAGAGGGAGGTCTGGCCGAGGCCTGGAGCCTTCACGCACACACACACACACACACAGCCTGTTTAGGAAACATAATCCAGCGCAAATATGACGGCGTTATGGATCGGAGGCTGCAACATTTCTGCTAATGCACCCAGACCACAGACATGGGAGAGTAAAGACACACACACACACACACACACACACACACACACACACACACACACACAGAGAGTGTAATTTAGACGAGTGATTCACAAATCACACAATTTTCCCTCTGACACTCATTTAAGTGTACCCTGTGAATGTTTGGAGAGGGTAAGAAGAAAAAAGAAGACGCTGTAGTTTCTGGGCCCTCGTCAGACTCACCAGCTTCTGGAACAAATGTCCCACGGTGACCTTCTCGTCCCACTGCTGGATGTTGGGTAGGAGGGCGTCGTAGAACTCCTTGTGGATCTCAAAAATGTCCTGGATTTTGTAAAAGATGGTCTCCACCTGCTGGATGGTCAGGACGGGCTGCGAGGACGTGGCCGTGGCTTTCAGGGGACGCATGGGCTGGGTAGTCGGAGACAGACAGACTCAGTGAACACAACCGTGATATACCTTTACCTACAGTAAAACAAAATAGGGAACTTCTTTGTCAATTTTCAAAAAGTATTTGTTAAGATAAGTTGTATAAAGCATTTATTTATGGCATCATGTTCTCATAAACAAGGGTGAAAGTTTATTTTAGTAGCAGACTTTGATTGAGGTGGTTAATTGACCAGTCAGTGGCTTAATTGGGTCAGTGCCTGAAACAACCCCCCCCTCAAAAGAAAACGCTCTTGATCTGTGATCTTGCTGTGCGTCACCCAGTGATAAGCGATGTAATCTTAGCCACTCTGCTTTGGGGTGGGGAGGGACCCTGAACTACAGAGAAAACAAAAAAGCTTTCACGGAAACAAAAATTCCCTCAGGCTGATGATGATGATGATGATGATGATGATGACGAGTCAGCCTCCCGCTGGCTGCAGCATCAGCCCCATCAGGTTTGACAACAGTGTTATCTCCATTCACATCCCTATGTTAACTGACAGGACGACGTCATGTGATTATGGAGGCTGCACAAATACGACATTTTAGTCGTTCCAAATGATACTTTAAGTTTAAAAACAGACAATTTACTCGTCCACAGATCTACTCAAAGTCAATATCTACTACAGTTACTAATAACAGATGTATGAGTATATAAAAGTGTATGTGGTCACAGGCAAATGAGAAATGGCTCATTCTCAGCTCATTTTGTGTGTGGCGTCATTGCTATTGACATATTGTAAATAAGAGCACCTGAACACAGTGATATTCGAGGCTTGTAGCCCCTTCTCATATCTATATCATCTGGTTTATTGACACATGAGATGTTGATGAACCAGGAGGAAAGGAAATGAAAGGACCTTTCTAGAGATCCACTTCTTGCTCATATTCAAACCTAAAAGTTATGTTCCCAAACAGACATTATGCCAAAGTTCTTGAGGTCTATCACACCTTTAATTTAAGCTATCTGGCAGGTGAGAAGAATTATATTTATTCTGTCTCTTTGAAGCACAGTGAGGTGGTTTGTTAAGAGTTTGTGTCCGAAACGGCAAGCTACATAAAATGGATTTGTCCTTGCTCCTTGCCATGAGTTACCTCCTCAGGTATTAAAAGGGTGTCCTGAATTGCATTTTCCCATGTTTTCATGTTTATGGGACTAATGGAGAGATTTTTTTTAGATTGGTCCAGCAGCCGCTAAACAGGCTGGAATGTTATTGCTCGGGGCAGCGCCTCGCTATAAATTTAAGTGCACTAAGAGTGCTTGTTTTTGCCACGGATCAGACTGTTAGTGTAAGTGTCTGACAACATTATGAAAAGGGCCCTACAGAGAAATAAAATGTTTGTTATGGGTCATGCGGCTGGAAACGTGGGTTTGAGTCAGTGAGTACAGAAAGCTTTGTGTTCGATTTAGCTGATTTCAACAATTTGGTTAATGTTGTCAGACACTAATAACAACAACTAGTCGACGTATGGTGACAACGAGGAGTTTCCCTGAGTGATGGCGAGACGTTTAGCGGCAGGGTCCGCCATCTATGCTAGACTAATGTCAAGAATGGTTGTCCCGATTAGACACAAAAATGGCAAAATAGGATCCAGGATGAAAAAAACTAAATAAACATCAGTTTGCCTACTGACTACAGCGTTGTAGTGTAGCTGTTGTGTGTGACGGTCCGTCCGTGCACAGTCTTTACAGTGTGACGTCAAACTAACTTGATGTTGGTCAAAGGCCGTCACGTGGCTGAGAGCGGCAGGATATGACATCAAGCGCCCGAGCATTGGGGAAGCACACTGTGAACGATGCATGACACAGCAGTTTGACCTCTAACCCCTAATAACGCTCCGGCAGTTCACACTGCAACGCCGCTTTTTACCCCGAAAACAAGTTGATGCGTCCATCAGTGTCGGAAAGAGAGATTATCTTCACTCCAGCTGTTTTATTTGCATGCACTGTCCAGTTCATAACAATGTGGGCTTTTTGTTGTTGTTGCAGTTGTGTGTGTGTGTGTGTGTGTGTGTGTGTGTGTGTGTGTGTGTGTGTGTGTGTGTGTGTGTGTCTCACCAGTAGCAGGGCCTCCAGCTGGTTAATGTAGATCTCCTCACTGGCCAAGAAACCAGACAGCACCAGTTTCTTCATCTCCAGCCCTTTCTCTGTGTCTCCCTGCAGGAGAAAAACAGACCCTGAATGTAATAACGCAATAATTACACATGTAGTTATACATTGAATACAAACGAGGATCTTTTTGGTAAACTACTTGCATCCAGGATTAATTTCGTCACAGTGACTCAAGCTCATTTCCTGCATGATGCCACTGCAGTTACCCCATCAGGTAAACATCACGGAGCGAGAACCAAACAGGATGCACAGAACGTTTAGTCCTTTACTGAGGGAAAACACTGGTGGGCGTGAGAATTCATCAAAGGATTAAAAAGGTGAGACATGTAGCTGCAAGCAGTGAGCTAGAAAGGTTAAACTGAGGTAATTCATCTATTTTGGGTGGAACTATAGACCATACACGTCACAATGTTTTTATAAAGTCAAAAGAGTCTAAAGGTACTGCAGTTCTAAAGAAAGCAAAGTATATAATGGATTAAAAAGTACCTAAAAAGTACAAATGATTTACTGCTTACTTATTTGGCCATATTTTAGTTGTTCAGAAATTAGCAAGGCAAGTTTATTTGTATTGCAATTCAAAGAGCTTTAAATAAAACATCAAAAGACAAATGAAACACATTCATGTAAATACAATTAGAAACCTGTCGATAAAGAGCCAAGAGAGTAATCAGCGATGTTTACGCTTATTATTATACTGAAGACAGTGAAAAAAATTATCTGAAAATGAAGGTACATCCATCTTCAATTTATGTAAGAACATGAACCGTGTTAAAGTACGCTGATCGGCACACGGACTCACTGGTTTTAGCCTCACTCGTGCCATGTCCTCTAGTCAGCAAGCCTTTGATAAACAACTAGATTACACACCATGTAAGATATAGATATAAATAATAACAATGACTTATTAACGCCTACTGCGTCAGTCACACTATGCTGTAAACATCAGAAACCCACGGTGGTGTAAATATAACCTCAACAAATCAGGTACACTTGATTTATGACGCATATTAAAACATGTGTCGACCAAAGCTACACAAGCAATTCTCATTTAAATAATCCTCCATAGTGAAACTGCATATGAAGTAGCTCGACAGTGAATCAGCCGGCTGTCATTCACTCGTCCGCCCTCCCTCCACTAAGAAAGTGAAGAACTGTAGTCGGAGTGACGCTGAAGTGTCATATGTACTTAAAGGGAGGTCAAAGAACAGCTATGAGAGCAGAAAGGCAGATTAATTATTAACACGACCAGATCCTTAAAATGATATCGGCACTGCCAGCGCTGCCTGACAAGACGAGGAAGGAGCCATGACCTCATTGTTGTATGAACCCAATCGCCGCTGACGTCCACCTTTTGACACTGAAGTTTTAAATAAGTTCGCTGGAGAACAGCAGAGGTCTAGCAGGCATGACCTCATCCCACTTTTAGATATTTACCTGTGAATCACACGACACACAATATGCAAAAATTTGAAATGTCAAAGTCACATATTCAAAATGTTGTGATAACTCTTCGAACGCGAATGGTTCTCTGAAGTCACTGTGACGAATTAGAAAAACAAGGAGAGATCGTGTCTCTTCTAATTATTTGCAGTGATGTTCTGATTTCCAGTGATCAGAACATCACATGTATTGGAGCAGGGTTTGAGCCGATGAGATGGAGTCTCAGAGTGTTTTATTGCTCAAGAAAAGTCTCCCTTCTGACTAAAACACAGCACAAAAGCCGGACTAGAAGTGAGCTGCATTTCCTCTCGAGACTCCGAGCTGCTTCTCTGATATGCGAGTGCTGCTGCAGGCTCATCGTATGTATTTTAAGCACTGCCAACCACATGCGTGTGTCCACATCTCCAGACAACTTTGTTTTAATAAATGTCGTGGGGCTCTGGTTGAAATGACGTCCCAGGCCTGCTCCTAACAAGGTTTCTGAGACACGAGGCCGGATCTGTGTACTCTTCCCGACTCTTGACCGAGCAAACGCATTTTCCCGTCAAAGTAAAGAAGTATGTGTTGGTGACGTGAAAGAGCTTAACTCCTTCGGTGACAAACAGGTCACAGCCAGATGAAAAAGAAAAAACAGGAAAGGGGAAATATTTGTTCCTTTTTTCCCCCAACAGTGGGAATATTTCCCCTCAGCTGTACAAAAGAGCTACTGTGTGGCAAGAGGGATGAGAAATACATGAGCGGTGAAAGGACTTTTTTTCCATGGCAACCTGCTTCTGTTTCCTGCACTCTTCAGTAACGCTTTTCATAAAAAAAATAAAAAAAATAGCTGTATGCTTTTGTTTTTTTCAATTATTAAAATGATTGTATCTGTGCCCTCTGCTCTTATTCTGTGTGATAAAGGAGCTGCTATCAAGAATGACCCGAGAACAACACACTGCAGGCAGCCCTGCTATTTGTCAATTCATCTAGTGGGAGGAGCACACACACACACACACACACAAACACACACACACACACACACACACACACACACACACACACACACACACACACACACACACACACAAACACACACACACCTTAGCAGACAGAAGTTACTATGAGAAACAGGCCAGCCACTCTTAAAAAACCAGCAGAGTGAGAAGACATGTGCTCCAGAGTAGCTGCCCCTTCAAGCCCCGCTGTCACACCAATGGCTGACTCACACTCTCACACACTCTCTCTCACACACACACACTCTTGCAGCACAGCAGCTAAAAAAACCATCAGCAAGACTTTCCACTTTGCTAAATATAGCCGAGCGTTCATGTCCGGTCAGGGTGTGAGTCGCAGAAGTGTGCAATGTGTGCGAGTGTGTGTATATCCGCCTGCATCCAGCTGTCCAGCCGCTGTCTCACCTTGAACTGTCTATGTGTCGAAGTGATGGGATCCAGCTCCCCATCTCCATAATCAAACACCCCCTCCTCCTCCTCCATCTCCTCCTCCAGCACCCTATCCAAGTAGCACAGCACCTCCTCCTCGTCCTCCTCCATGATTATCTTTCTTTCCTTCCTTCCTTCCTCTCCTCTTTCTGCCCGAGATTCCCTCTCTTCAGGGCCTGCCTGGACACAGTGTCTTCCCCTCAGAGCAAGTCGTCTGGACGCCGACAGAGAGAGAGAGAGAGAAAGAGGACCCCGCCTACACAACCCCACCCCCTTCCTCTGCTGGGCTTCCTGGTGCGAGTGTGCATGTGTGTACTCTGTGTGTGCGTGTGCCGCTGTTCCACCTCGGTCGATGAGGTCTGCCCTCCCCCCTCCACGCCCCTCCCCTCACACGCTCTCCAGCCACTTCCTCGATGACTGTGTGCACTTCAGTCTGCGCCTCACCGGGAGAGTCGCTCAGCTTCACCCTCCTGCACCGCTGTTCTTCCGCATGTCTTCAGCCAAGAGGCTCTTCCTTCGGACACACAGTCCCTCTCTCTCTCTCTCTCTCTCACCCTCGCATCGCTTGAGTGCGAAAGAGTTCGCTCTCCTTCTCCCCCTCTGGCCATTGTGTCTTTATTGATCTGCTGAGAGCCGAGGCTGCGGAGCCGAGGCCGGCTAATGTGCCGCTGATTCTAATTACAGGTCACATAGTTCACTGGGCGAACACGGGACGGAAAAATAGTGTGGAGAAGAAAAAAAAGAAAAGGAAAAGACACGTGTGTGCACCAAGACGAGCGGCTAGGAAAATCAATAGCTCTGGCTGCTACAAAAGGAAGTGATTGACTTCAAGTCCCGATCAAGATGTGATGACTCAGCTATGAGCTCGTGTGTAATCGTGAATGGATGCAGTTCATATCCCCCCCCTGCTCCCGAGATGCCACTTTCCAGGAAGTCAGCCTCCCCTCCAGATTGTGCTCCGTCTCTCCGGCTGGCTCTTCAGGGTGTCCCCACACATCATCTGAGCGGGCCATTTCCGAGAAACTAATCTTGCAAAAATCTATGCGAGCTCCTCAGGTTGCAAAACCACCGGGCCTGTATTGTGAACATGCAGGTCTAAACTGATTTTACAAGCACAGGATTTAGGAAGTAAAGTGATGCCCAGAAGGTCAATCCAAGCCCTTATTAGTGGCGAAAGAGGAAAGAAAATAATGTCAGACCTCAAAATAATAAATATAACGAGGATAAAAAAAAGAAAATAGAGAAACAAAATCATAAAAGTAGTCAAGTCTATTTTATGCGTAGCCTCATGCAACACCCTCTATCCTTCGACTCTCCATTCAAACAAGGAAACCCCTTTAAAAAGGAGGTTAACAGTGGAGACACTATGGTTCTAAAGCAAATAAAAAGCTCTCAGAGTTAGTTTAACTCTCATGCTTGTGATTTACAAACGCCGAATGCCTGATTCCTGGCACGGTGGTGTCAGCGTTGGCTCTCCCATGTCAGCAGATGAAGGGCAGACTCAGCGGAAAGAAAGGCCGAGTTAACAAGGCGGTGAGGAGGTGGACCACTTCAGTGGAAATAGACTGTTATAGTCCACGTGGCTGCAGCGTCTGACGCGAAGCCTCCAACCAAAAAAAACACAATGACTCACTTTGCTACAAGTGGTCAGTAGTCAGTGGGTGAATAAATACAGAATATGGAACCAGAACTTCAGATCTAGATTTTCTTGTGCTTGAAGGTGGAAGGATTAAAATGCTATGTTTATACTTCGTACTGTGAACCTTGTACAGTCGAACATTGTGAACATTTCTGCAGAAACCAAACCACCAAAATAAAAACTGCCCAGCTCTTCCATTTTGTATTCGGATTTATTGCACTTTTTATAGTATTTATTTATACATTTATTGTATTTTTCTTCTATTCTATGTTTATGTTCCTTGTCCATATTTCTTCCTATTTTTATTGCATGTGTTCTATTCTTTCTATTTATGATTATTGGGCATATAATTGGGCTATAATTTTCTTTATCGTTTCTTTGTTTTTGCAATACTTTTATTTTGTCATTTAAATGCATCTTTTGTTTACGTTATGCACAAACACATCAAAGCAAATTCACTAAATGTGAAAATCTACTTTGGTAATAAATCAGATTCTGTTTAATCTCTGACCTGTGAGCTTAAAAAAAAAAGAAAACAAAAAAAAGGTTGGCCTTTTTAAATCGCAGTCAACATGCAGTTTTCTACCTAAAAATGCCTTTTGCAACCAAGTTATCAAATAATTTGAACATGAACATTATTTCCCATAAAGCATAATTAATTGTAGCCAGCCTCTCGCAACAAGTCATTGAACTATTCCTTCAACTGTATAAATGGTTTCTTCATGTGAAAATGTCCCGTCTCTTCTTACCCCACATGTCCACTAGATGGAGACACATTTGTACTTACAGGAGCTGAGCCCCAGCTCAGAGACTCGCAATGAATTCCAGAGAACAATAAGCTTAATCATTCATAAATCACCACTACAAGAAGGTCAATGATCAAGGCCACGTTGTATTTACATTACCAAGAAAATACAGTGATAACAGAGTTGCTTGGAGAAGAGATTAAAAAAAATGAGCCAATGGGAGAGAGCAGGCAGACTAAAGAGCAAACAGAGCAAGAGGGAGCTGCGAGATTCAGGATGGAAAAGGTGATCCTGAGGCATTTCTACAAAAGGTGTCAAAAGAGAGGGAGTCTTTTACCAGGAAAAGTCCCATTTTTGAATAATGTGGAATGGAGAAGTGTGAAAGTGTAAATCCCATCACAAAAGTCTGAGCCACAACTCTTTCAGGTTGTTATCGCGCTGCATGTCAAAGCTGCTGTGTGGCGGGAAAGTCTCTCTCTCTCTCTTCATGACTCCAGCTGAGCCTCCTAAGGTGCTGAAGCACCGACTCACAGTCACACACACACACACACACGTACACGCACACAAGTACATCCGCACACACACCCACCCACCCACACACACCTTCAAGGCAGGGAAAGAGCTCTGCTTAACCCTGACCTACTGAAATGAAGGAGGGAATGAGTAAACAACAGGACGCTGCAATATGCAGATCAAAACACTTACATAACAGTCTGTGTTTTTATATCACGGCTTCATTGCTACACTCTCTGTCAGAAGGTTGTGTCATGACAACGACCCGATGTATTTCCATTTGGAGAGAGCTTTTTGCATCCGCTTTTCCAAACGCCAGGTGTCTGGTTGGACTCAACCTGGGAAATCCACAGAAAGCGGGATGTTTTCTATCCCCTGCAGCAAACAGAGGAGGCCTCTTCTTTCTCACATGGCCACTGTGGCGGAATAAACAAAAACAAAAAAAACACCTCCAGTATCTAATTTCTCAATTATGCACAGCGGGTGGCCAGTAATAAACTGAACATCTAAATCAAAACGGACCACATCACTGGACAAATAAGATAAATTCTGCATTCACAGACAAATTGGCAGACTGCTGCTGCTGTCAAGCCCCATCTGGGTCACTGGTCGTCTTCCTGCTGCTGTGAATGCACCACCTGCAGTGTGCTGCAGGCGGTCCAGCCGTTGTGGCTAATCGCTAGCAATTAAACCGGGTCTGGATCCGCCGGCTACCTTTCGGGACGAAACCTACTCCTTCCTTCTTATTACAAGGACAAACGGTGGCTGGGGACAAGTCGGCTTTAACTGCGTTGTGTTCCAGACATGATTATGTAAAACATCATGGAAAACTGTTTTGAATAATACAGTCGAGGAGGGAGTGCTTTGAAGACTCTTTTGGGTGGGACACTGGCGAACAGGTTACATTCTTTTTAGTATGCAACCAGAGTCGCCGCCTCTGAATGCAAGTTTAAGGCACAGCATTGGCTTTGCTTTTCAGAAATGGACAAGAAGGCTGATGACAGGATGACCAAGAACTCTTCCAATGCACAGATGGGCATGTGAGTATTAAGATAGGCTTGAAAAAAACGTGAAACTATCCTTTAAAATAATCTATTTGAGAAATGTCTGTTAAGAATGTTAATTAGAAAAGTAAAGGATAATGGGACTTTGGATAAAAAAATATTATTATGTGGAATACTAGAACAAAGAATGACAGAAACAGCCGCTATACCAATTAACACAGTTATTCAGTCTAATAACTTCAGATTGTACCTTCAGGTCTTTTAGGATTTTCCACATATTCTCCCCTTCAGAAATTGGCCTGGAAGAGAACTGCACCTGAGCTAATCAGTCATCTGCCTGCGATCACAACCTGAAGCATCCAGCTTGTGATTTACGTTGCTCGGCCCCCTCGCTCCATCGGTCCCATTATTTAGTAATACGAAGCTGTGTGTCCAAGTTGAAGACGACTACTGGCTCGTACCTGCCTCCGCATGGAAGTGTGTGTTTGTGTGTGTGTGTGTGTGTGTGTGTGTGTGTGCTCTCACCCCTGCCAGCAGGCCCTCCGGTGGTGTTGGGGACACCGCCTCTCCGTCAGGCCCTTGCGGCGCGCACAGCTGGGGCGACATGGTGGGCGATTCGTCTATGTAGGGCAGCGTCTCCGAGCCGTCCTGAGACTTGCCGTCCTCCGCTCCGTCCCCCTCGTAGCCATCTGTGTTGTAGTTGAAGTCTGGAGGGCAGAGCGACAGAGAGAAATGACGATTAGCAGTTCACCACAAAGAAGAAAGAAGGCCACGACCGCCACTTATTGTAGCACGACTACACACACACACACAAAGGATGGGTGAAAGCTGGACAATTTATACACGCAGTTTAACAAATTAACAAATAGTTAAAAGGAATATTAAACTTCTTCGATCACACAGAAAAACATTGGATTGTTGAAGCTGGTGTGAAGCTCAACAACAAGCTGACAGCACCACATGAAACTGGCCAAACTATAGAATACCACAGCCCTTTTTTCTCAGTTTTTCTCTGATCATGTAGCACCAATTTCAAAAATATGTGAGCCCTTCTCACCGCACAGACAGCCTAGTTTCATGTAAAAAGGCCAGCGGTGGAATACTTCTTTAAAAGATGGACATCTAATCTACCCCCTGTGCTGAGGCTGCTACAAAGCAGCAAACTCCACATGTAACTCTCTTCCTTTAAGTTGAACTTTGTGCCTACGTATCTCAGTCGTTGGGTTTTTATACATTTGGCCTAGTATCAGTATTGAGGTCGATATTCATGGCCAGTGACAACGCTGGCGTTCAGGCCTGAGTAACAGTGGCAGCTCCAGTGGAAGGGAACAGCGCCGACAACGCAACGACTCCTGCCCTGCCTTCAAATAAACACCGGTGAAGAAAACAGTGGAATAACAACAAGACGTGAGGAAATATAAAAAGCCTGTGTGAAACATAAAAATGCTTGGTTGACGCCTTTTCAAGAATCTGATGTCTTATTGGAGAGGAGAGGTGCGTCTCATCGATGATGAAAACCAAACACATACTGTAATGAAACATGTTTGCGTATGTTTACACACTTATTACAGATTGTGCAAGATCCAGTAGAACAGGAGTGCATGCACCAAAGCTTGTGTAACTTTGACAAAAAGCAGTTGAAAAAGCCCAACGCACTGCTGCAAAGGCAAAGTATGTGGGAGGCGTGTAGGTGAGCCTCTCTGACTGCACTGAGCTCAAGCAGCGCTTTAGAAAGTACAAACGCGCGAGAATCCACCGGTCGTGCAGTCGTGAATATGCTGGAGAGGAGTGGGGGGCGGGGCATAGGATGACACGCGCTGTCAAGCTAATGTTGATGGACACGGCTGTCACCTTCCGACACGCACGTAACCCGCAGGACCGCCCACCTGCCGATCAAAGAAATAATAATAAAAAAATCCCCTCCGTCTGTTGGTCGCATGTGAGTATGTACGTGGACCGTGGAGAGTCACAGCTACCATATGGTTTATTTGGAGCCGTTGGGCAAATGGTGCACTGGGGCCGTCAGCTGACTCGGTGAAGCATGCACAGAAAACAGTGGCAGAGGGCCGAAGCGCTGCAAGAAGACACAAGTAGAACATGAGGCGCTGAGGTTAAGACGGGGGGTTAAAACACTGAGGTAAAGGCATTTGTCCAACTCCAACTGCGCTGTGATCGTTCCGTAGAGAAGATCTGTGTGTGTTTGTTTGTTTTCTCACTCTCTTCCATCTGTTCCCTCTCTGACTCTTCTGCACACCTTCTGGCATCCTGACATGCTAGTTTGTCACAATCTGTTATATTTGTGTGCAAATAAAACAGAACTGTTCTTAGTTAAGATATTTACCTGATGTTATAAAACTCAACAGAGCACCGCAACACTCACGTTTCCTCCCAACACACGGCCCATGATTTGTCCACTCAACTGTGAGCCGGGAAGATGTATTGACAGCACAGAAAGACTCGCACGGTGCACTCAGCATGGCACTGGCGTCTAGACCGAGCACCGATGTCTGTTGCCTCGTTTTTTTTACAAAAGATGTAGGCAATGAGCCCTTTTCTATTTACAGAAACATCAATAGGCAGCAGGAATCATTCAGAAATGAGGTGTCCAGAGCAGAGAGCCAGTCCGTCACCGAAGACAGAATTGGAACATCGAAGGACAAAGCAGAGAAACCGACCCATGCGCAGCCTACAGTGCGCACACACACACACACACACACACACACACACACACACAAACACAAACACAAACAAGTGTTGTCCTTCTAGGTAACTTACAGTCGCCTCAAGACCGAGACTCAGAGGGAGGGAGGAGCAGAGACAAGAGAAACAGGCTTATTGTGAAAATGTCTCTTTCCACTGGCTGCTCGGACAAGATCGGACGAGATCGGACAAGATCGAGGAAAAAAAACAGCCACAACAAAAGGTTGAGTAAAACATCAGTTTCAAACTAAAAAGGCGGCCAATACAAGGCAGAATGATACACACACACAATTATGGCTCATGGGCTATAAAAGAAACAGGTGAAATTCTAGTCACAAATGTGCTTCCTCTTTGGAGTCAAATAAGCAGTACACTTCTGCAGATTTCATTGGGCTTCACTGAACGAGCCATCAGATAACAAAGAGGAAGAGAGCGACATAGAGAAGGAGAAAATTATATAATTCAGGTTAACTAGCTTATTGTTTAGAATTCAGAACTAATTCATGATTGAGAGTCTTCCTTTTGCACAAATATGGGGCATTATAATAATGTGGTTTCCTATGCTGTGAATCATTTTGGGACCTTGGTACAGCAAGACAGGTTTTCCCAGACAAGATGCAAATGCTAAAAAAATACATAACACAGTATCCACAGTCACAGTTATCTGCTCGGCCTCTGACAGCCCGAAATGTCAACCGCCTCAGTCGGCTAATGCACCCTGACAATCCCCGTGCGTGACAAACAGAAGAAAATAATAGTAATCAATGCCGCTCAGTCCAGGGAGAGGGATTCTTCAGCCTCGCCATAGGCTGTTCAATAGAGCGGCCCACCCACTCCCCAAACACACATTAGACAGGGCTTGAACGGGGACGAGCACAACATGACACGCAATGAGAGATAAAAGCGAGTAACAGGATCGACTTGCAGAGGAGGAAGACCCTATTGAGAAATCAATACAACCTCGGCCTGGCAAGCCACTTGTTGACGGACACAGACACACACACACACACACACACACACACACACACACACACACACCTACCGCTGGAGAAGAGAGAACGAATGGAGCACGAGGCCTCCATGAAAAAATTCATGACTGCGTAGGCGAGTGCGTCTGCACGGAGCTCCTTCACCGGTCGTCGTCCATGGCACCAAAGCAGCGAGGCTGAATTCCCCCCACGGAGACTAAGCTTCTTCGGCTTCTTCTGCGACTTTAAAAAGTCCACTCAGCGGTGCGGACAACAAGAGCGACTTGTAACAATGTTTTTTGGAGCTGCTCCCTGTTGAGCACTTCCTTTTCAGATAGGGCTTTATTAAAATTAGAGCCACAATGCCCCATTGAAAGACGGTCGCAGCCCGAGAGGAAGCAATAAACACCGCCCAAAGTGTACTGTATGCATCAACGGGTTTCTCTTTTCGAGCCTACATCCTACAACCACAGACTCATTTGTGATTGTAAAAGTTACACCGTTTGTTGAATTTAAAAAAAAAGGAGACGTGCGTTCTCATCACTGAGAGAACATGCGACTGTTTACCTTATGCCAGCTGTAGTAGAGCTGCACTTTAGATGGAGCCGCAGAGGTGAACATAACTTTAAAAGGTTTCCCTTGTTAACCATTAAAAAAAAGGTAATGTTGAGTGAATTTACAAGGGGTCAGTATCTAACAAACATGGCTGACCCGACAGGCACTTTGAATGCAGGAAAACATGTCCCTTCAGTGAGAGGAGACCCACGCCGTTCAACGCAAACGTTTAGATTTAAATGTAATGTCGAGGAGGGTTCGACCCCGCTGCAGATGTGCTGAAGTGCCAACACTAGACTACAAATCACATCATCTAAATATTAGGAAAACTCTCACAGTACATACAGACCGTAGCACTAGAAGCATCTCTTATGGCATCAGGACAGGTGGGATCTGCATCTGTCCCCGTAACATCAACTTAAACCGATTGTGTTTTTAAGAACTGTTTTTTGTGTGTGTTGTGAAACAGCTTAACACAAAAGAGGATTTGTTCTCTTCTGGGCTATTGAAGAAAATACCATTGGACATGATGAACATTTAAGAGAAAACAAGCTTCTGCAGCACATCCACCCCCCTACTGCATTGCATTCTGGGCTACTGAGACATTTGTAGCTCCACTGCTGTGGATTGTGGAATTGTCAGCGTAAACACAGAGATTGATTCTGAGGGATTTACTGCGAAAACTGACATTTCCGCCGTTGTATTAAATACTGAAATACTGAAAAGGTCACGTTCTGAAACCTGTGACGTAACGTAATCTCCACATGGCCAGTTACTCACGGGAACGGGATTAAAATAAAAACAAAAACCCACAAACAAACAAAACAGATGCAGAAATTACAAATTCATCACCAAGATTATAGAAGTTTCGGGGGTGGATTTTTCCTCGCACCTCTCTTAAAAGCAAACACATGTTTTTGATGCTGTTCTCTCTCTGGACCTACTTTGTGCTCCACATACTGCTCAGGGAAATTAGTGCTGCCCATGAGACGCAGAGACGCACTCTCTCACATCACAGAAACATGCTCTACACAATTACTCATAGGCTCTGAGTGTGTTGATGGGGTGAGATCAATGAGGCGCCAGTTAATAAGGAACAGCTTGCGCCGGAAACGCTTTCAAACGGGGTAAATAAACACACACAGATCTGCCATTGCAGAATTGCTCACTTCACTGACTGCATGAGTCTATGTGGCAGAGTGCGAGTGGAAATCTACCTCAGCAGTTTCAGAGCAACAAGTTCAAGGGATCAAAGTCAACACAGAGAAACAAATCGGAGAAATTATTAAACTGTCGAAATGCTGGTGACGTACTCCGGAGCAATAAAACATAAGCCCGGGCCTTAAATAAAAGGAGGCTTTTCAGAACTCATCCATCTCTGACGCCGTTCATTATTTCCATATAGGACGGAGTTATTCCCTGATGCATTCAAGGAAGCCCCGAAATGTGACATTTGAGGGGGAGCTGCTGAACAATTACCTCTTTAATTGAAATGCAAATATGAACGCAACAACTCTCAGAGATAGATCGTCTGAGACAAGCAAGTACTTGCAATAATTATGTGCAGTCCCTGTCTGAAAGCCTCCCTAAATAAAGAGAATAACTCGTGATATGCTTTGGATAATGGTTGAAAGTAAAATTAACGTTATTTGTGGTTAAAGGGATAAAACATACAAAATTCTCCTATGTGGTCCTTTAAAGACGTTAGAGGTGAAGGGCTGAAAGGAGAGCTGCTGTTCGGAGAGCATCTTTTGACCGACGAACACATGAGGAAGAGCATTTCGTCAATACACAAGAAGCCATTATTAGATTTTGGGCAGCAGAGAGACCAGACGGATCCAGATGTTCACCTGAGAATAAGTGCTGTGGTGTGTGGTGGTTGGCCGCCATGACTGCAGGCGAGCTCAAATATATTTGAACAACCGTCTCTCTCACATGCACACGATGACCTCCGCCCAATGTCGGCTCGCATTAGTCTCACGGCTAACCTCTCCTGACGGACGGCTCTAACTCCACCTGCCACTCTCAATCACCGGCCCTCGTTTCCTCGGCGAAGGCCATGACGTGCAGCCTCACAGACGCTTTCCTGCTTCTGGGAAAAACGGCAGTATTTGTATCGGAAAGGCGAGGGAAACGTTTCAAACTCGACGGTCATAAAGAATACACTGATCAGAGAAGCTGCCATATGGATCTACTGTCCGCCATCATGCGCCCAGATCCCTCCCGTGTCCATCTGTAGGAGCTTTTGGGCCGGCTGAGCAAAAGATGCAGACTAATAAAGATGCTGCTGCAGTGTGAGAATTCAATCAGTGATGTTTGCTGCCTTGCTCAGCATTTTTTATATTTTTTTTCATGGAAGCAGGAGAGGGGATTACATCATGCCCTGCAGCATAGAACACTGTGGGCACCAAGAAAGCAAGCAGCCCTGCATGCTGAACACACACACATTATTACAGTAGAGGTGTGTGTTCACAAGCAGGCGCTGTGTTTCTTTAAGGAGGCCTTTAATAGAACATGTGTGTGTGTGTGTGTGTGTGAGAGCCTCAACATGTCTGTACATGTTTATTATTGTACTGTCTTTACTGTGTACCGTATGTGTTCACGTGTGTGTGTTTTCTGGGTTGTTGACGAGATTTTCCTCTCCGTCTTCTCAGTTGCCGCTCTCAAAAGATTCAAGCGAGCTCAACCGTAGCGGATCCAATTCTCCCGAGACCAGATAAAAAGACGGGAGAGGAAAAACCTAACAAAACAAGAGAGAACAAGAGTGTTGCCTCCTGGAGTGTCCCCCTCAGCAACTAGTCCTCCTGGCCCCGGGGAGTCATGACAGCATGTCAGCACATCAGTGGTTTGACGGATGTGTGGGTCATTGTTTGTTTGTGTGTGTGTGTGTGTTGACACAGTACATGTAGACTCTCACACCTCCCTGTCCTGCAGTCATCAATCAGGAAGCGACGCCGGGGAAATTAAAAGCCTTTATGAAGGTCTATCTTTACAGCCCTGGACCCGGTAGTCCACTCATCATGAACGTGAAGTATCTCAGCGACAGCGAACATGACGTGAGACTCTCGAGGACGGAACCAGCGGGAATATAGCATCACTGGAAACCAATTTCATTTCACCGTTTGCGAAGGAAGAAGAATAAAAAAAAGCTATAAAATGAACATGCGCGTTTTTTTTTTTTTTATATTCAAATTGGAAAATACAGAATTGGCCAGCTGCTGCGACTGCAGCTTAAGCTACTCGTAAACTCTGAAGACAGATTCGAACCCTGTGAAATGAAATTATTTTAATTAGAATTGCTGCTTCGGTTAGCTTTTAATGGATTCTTTGTTTTTTTTATATCCGCGAACCAGAGTCCCAATAATCACCGGGTGCTCAGAGGACTTTCTCTTTATACGATTTCTGTTACAAAACAAACAGCCGCTATAGCCAGAGAAGCAGATGTGCAGCAGCCGACTGTGTTCTTTACCGCGCGCTGCTTCTCCACCCGGGAGCCGTCACAACTGTGAGCAAGCCGGCTTAGGTAGGGATCAATATGCAGACACACACACCTTCCACACACGCACACACACATGCACACGGCAGGTGTTCAGAGGGAAGTCTCGCTGCACAATGACAGCTTTGAATCTAGCCTGCTGTTTGAGCCTTAAATTGGAATCTTGTCTGACATGGACTCCATTAGCGTCGATGGAGAAACATTTTGTCCGTGCGCACGTCGCACAATAGGCCACTGTACTGCTACAACGCTATGGTGAGGGGTGAGAGGCTTTCTCTGAACCACTTGGGTTCACTGGGACACTGGGACCGCAGCTGGCTGGCTAAGCAGCGAGTATTTTAATAAAATATCAGCTTTTAAAAAGGCAGTTTGCAGGGCTCTCTCTGCACCACCACTCGAACGTTTTGTGGGACATTAGTGGTGAAGACATTTCAAGATGCGGCATCCTAGTTTGGAGCAAGTTTTCCAAGAAACACAACCATAAAAGGTCCCAAAGCGTCAAAACAAACCTTCATGCTTTATTAAATTTGTTTAAGAGTCCACGGAAAAACTTATTTTAACTGTGATTAACGAGGATCTGCTTCACTTGAGCCGCGTGATGAAACTGATGATCACCAGAGAACGGTAGGTACATGCAGCGCATACTAATGATGTCGGCAATGCTGGAGGCAAGCGGGGAGCTTTCAGCGCTTAATGCTCTAAAAATAACTACTGCCAACTGCATGAATTTCACATAAGCGCAGAAAAGAGAGCAGTGAATACATGTTACTGAGAGTTGGGAATGTCACCTTCATCACACCTTGATATATATAGAGGGAAATGAGCCTGTGACTGAATTCTATTGAATTCATTCAGATCACTTAGGGAATAAGTATAATCCAATTATACCACTTATGAATACTGATTTACCTCCAGAGGTATTCATTCATATACTCTCTTTATTGAGCTTACTCTCTTTCTATTATACAGACACGATCCGCAGATTACGTGACTGCCTGAGATAAAGAGAGAACGACGGCCTTTCTAGTGATTCGCACCCAAAATTTCAGTGTGTGTGTGTGCGCGCCTTCCGTTCCAACAAATAAGACATGCCCCCACGACTTTGTACCAGCTTGATGTTAAATGCTGCCAACTATGCCGATGTCTGAGAGTCTGTGAGTCATTTAGTTCAGCTTTACGGTCTTTGTTCCCCCTTTGCCTTATCCAGCCTGATCAAGGCGATAATGTGGCGGGAGCTCCTCGGACAGAGCCGACAACTGTGATCAGGAAACAAGCAGAGCACACTTTGAAAAGGTCAATAAGCTGAGAGTGTATGTGTGTGTGTGGGGGCTCCAAAGACGTATGCTTTAATGGGAGACGACAGGAAAGCTGCCAATCCACTATCAAAAACAACAACAGCATGAAATGCAGGCAGACAGATTTTAAATATTTTACGCTGCATATGCATTCATGAGCCGCTCTACAGCCGCACATCCCCGCCAGAGAAGAGACGGCATTGTCCCTTTTTATGCCTCATGTGAATGACGGCTACACTGCAGCTGCATATCTTCACGCGCCATATGCCTGTAGGCAGCGAGAGATTCAATACCCCCCCCACCCAACCAACATGTTACCATGGCAGCCAGCCACTACACATTGTAATTAGCTGGCCTGAAATCCCCACGGCTCGGACCGGTTGGATGCAACCCACTGCGTCCATAGATTAAGGCGACCCCGGTTGAACACGGGGGCCCGGAGCCGTGGCCGTGTGTGGCTGTCTGGTTCATGCAGGCCCGTGCTCGTGGAAAGTGTCTCTATGCCGTGCGGTGAAACAAGAAGAGCTTCAGTGGGGGAAGCTAGTAAAAAATGCGAGCGGCTTGTTGCCCCCGCGGCAACCCTGCCGGGGACTGCAGCTCTTTTTTGTTGCGCTCCCCAATTAGGAGGATATGATGCAGATTAGAGGCAATGGGTCTGATGCACTGCAGGTGTCAGAAGAGCAGAGCGGCGCACGGTCTGATCCATGTCTCAATAACGCCATTGAGGGGCGATTCTCGAAGACCCTCTCCTACGGGGGGGTCTAAGTGAGGACGGAAAAGATGGAGACAAAGAAGAAATTGGCAGTGAGAACACTTAAAACCTTCTGCTAAAGCTCACCACGAACGGGGACATTTTCATGATCCATTTAAGCCGCATGCGGGGGACATTTTTTAAGGCAGTTTTCAGAGACATTTCTTGGCTCATTGAGAACATGGGCCCCAAAACAGTCGTGGAAAAGGTGCTGTTGAATGATGTCATCGTGAAGTGTAAATCTGCTGACGGTCTGCCACATCAGAGTGCGCATATACCGGCCCGCATGAAAAACTATTGCACAGGATTGCACCATACAAAGCCAGATATGTGCGCACTTCTTTTTTTACTTACAGGCTTTAAAAAAAAGAAAAAATCTGGGGCCAAACGCATACTGCATCTGCAACCAGAGGCCGCCAGGGTAAACAGAACACTCTGGTGGCGTCAAATAAAACCATCTGAGGACACAATTGGAATAACTGCACATTTTTAAAAAGACATTTGTCAGTCAACGAGACTAGAAAGAAAAACAGAGAGGACAAATATGTCCATTCAGAAAAAGAGAACTGAAAACAATCCCATGTTGCAGCAGATCCTCTGTCCCCATAGAGCACTGATGGCAGAGTGCAGTTATAAAAGAGGAGCACCTGCTGGTTCTGCAGAGTTTTGCAGACTCGCCCAGTGATGCTTCACCGTTCTCCTCTCACGCTAACCACACACCTACCCACACACACACACACACACACACACACACACACACACACACACACACACACGACCTTATGGATATCACTCCATTGATTTTGAGTTTAGTCCGTCGACAAAAGGTCAAAGTTAAGTGGTGAATAAAAAGTGGACAGCTGTTTATAAGATGGCCTCCCAGTCTATAGTGGTGCCAGCATCCTATTTATATTGAAGGGAGAGAGAGAGAGCAAAACAACAGTGGACACACATTAATAAATAAAGTTAATTAAGTATCCCTTACATTTACAGAGGGAGGACAAGCGCATATTTCTCTCTGCTACCACTCACTCTCACTGCGAGCTTTCAACCAGTCCATTACACTGTATAGGTTACGAGCTCACTCGAGCATCCCCTGGACATTTCCCCACGCTATCTTTTCTTCTTCTTGCTGCTTCCTCTTCCTCTCTGCAGCACAAGTAGACTTGTTAGAACTTGTTTGAAGACATGATGCTAATAGAGCTGCGCCCCACCTTTCATTTTGCTATCAAAATAAGGAAATGCTGCTACGTCACACGTTTTGTTGCCCTTTGACCAATTGTCTATCCAATTGCGCCCAGAGGCCTTTTGGTCGACGCTTATGACTTTGATAAATCGAATATTAACTCAAAGGCTCCAGACTAATTTGCATCTGTGATTTGGTTGAAACCACGTCCCACCGCCTCGCCTGAAACGTCCCTTAGAAAGATGGACCAACCCTTCCACCTGCACGGACGTTTCCATTTCTTCTCTTTTTCTTCCCTCTCTCATTGAGAGTCTCTTATAATGTCAAAGTAAAACCAGGCTGTATATGAACATCCATTTCGATCCCAGCGGAAAGACGACCTACTGAGACCAGAGCGCCAAACCCTGACAGGGACCATCAATCTTTAATGATTCCCACACAAAAGCACATGGGTGAAAACATATACGCGCACAAAGGGAGAGCGAGAGAGCGGCATACCTGCAGGTTGATGGCTTCTTGGTGTGACAGCTTCTAATACGGTCTGCGAACAAACATTTATAGAGTCAAGATTTACACCCACGATTTCAGATTCAGCAAGTCCATTTAAGGAAACCTGAGGCGATATACGACCTGTATGCGTTCGTTCACCTGAGTCTGTCGGCGAGAGACTGGCCGTTGCTCGAGTGCATCCATCAACCCTCTCAACTCATAATGGCCTCATCTCCCTTTCCTGTCTTCCCCCCGCCCCCACAATATACTCCCCACTTTTTCATCCCCCTCTCGCCTCTCTTCTCTTCCGCTCGACTAGCCTGAATGCTTAATCGCGGCCCTTGCCTTCCGGGAGCACGTAAACACGGCAGCCGCACCATTGGCCGGCAATAGTGGTGTTAGTCTGTGCCGATTGGCTGAGGGGAAGGGTGGCAGAAGAAGGAGAAGAGGGTTGGTGGTTACCATAGCCCCTCAGGATGACTGCTGTCCATAGTAACATACCACACACACACACCGCTCTCGCCCCTGAGGACATGGTAAAGGTCCCCACAGACTCGCAGAACACAAACACACTCAGACATATGACACACCCTCTAACATCATGCACAACAAAGGATGCTCAGATTTTCACCCACTTGAAGACGGCACAACATTTGCCATGGAAAGGAGAGCCCAGCGGGCGCTGCTATTGTTGGTATTCTAGTCAGATCGCGGAGCCCACGCTCCCACGTTGACCCCGTTTACATATATTCTTTCATTTCTAAGCAAAACACTGACTGAGTGGTTGATTCGGGGTCAACAAAACACAAACATAGCCATGTGTTGTCTGTATTATTTACTGTGCTAGACTGTACTGTGTGTGTGTGTGTGTGTGTGTGTGTGTGTGTGTGTGTGTGTGTGTGTGTGTGTGTGTGCGCTCAAAAGATGCTTCCTCAAGAATGTATGTGTCCTGTGATATATGAATTGTCTTTTAGTGTTTAAATAAATAAAAACACAAAAAGACAATTTAGTGTTTAGAGAGTTTTTGTCGATGCAAACGATCCAGCTAATGACACCGTATCATTTTCAGACGCAGCAGGGTCTAAATAAAGCGTACTTATTGAGCCTATTTGTGCCAAGAAAAATATTTGAAAGATCCCCTAGATGCTCAATATTTAAAAAGGAATATGGAGACACAGGTAGGGCTGTACCCAGTGTCAACATTCAAACCTTCTATTGAGGTCTGTCGTCATAATTCAGGATGTAATCACCCTAAGAAAGTGTTACGGCTGTTTAAATACAAGTGGAATATTTTTGTTGGATTACCAATATGTTGAGAATGATGTCATCCATCTTCTTTCAATACATCGAGTGAGTTACTGGAAAACGCATTGATCACACAAGTCAGAAGCAATGCTACGCAGCCTCAAAATAGTCGCGCTTCCTGTACAAACTGCAACGTTGGTCAGAAAATCGTTTGGCCGCAGAATAACACGAGGTCGTCGCTCCGGCTGAAGTGCGGCGTGTGAAAGAGCCACAACAACATACTCCGCTGAGCCAGAAGCTTCATCTATTATTCACAAGGTCGTCATTGACTGAACCCAGGCGGCCGTGGCACAGAGAGGGACAGTGTCATGACTTAGTGCCGGATCTTCAGCTGCGCTCACTCATTCACTCGGAACCACGAGAAACTGGTGTACCATCTTCCGAATCCTCTTAAATAATGCCTACGGTACAGTGGTAAATACTATCTTTAATGGGGTGGTTTCTGTTGATACGTGTGGGTTATTACTGCAGGACGAGATCACCAGTTAAGCCGTTTACTTTGCCATCCGTACTTCCAGTCTCTCTCTCTCTCTCTGTGTTAAATACTCAAAGCAGGGAGCGTTTGATTCTCCCTCAGCGGCGTCGCACAACTGCTCGCTGGCTGTTTTGGAGAAGTGAACATGAAACCGATTACAGAAGCACGAACCCCTTTGCTGGAGAAAGATGCTGGAACACAAAAGCAGAGAGGCATGGCATGGAAGAGGCAGGAGAGAGGACGGTATTACATAACACGACTGCTGTGGGCTGACTTAGTGTGTGTGTGTGTGTGAACAGATTTAAATGTCCGTTTCTATAGCTACAGTACAGAAGGGAACAGCTTCATCTATTGATCAGCATAATGGAGGCACTTTTACATTCAACACTTGACATACAGCACATATTACCTTACAAATCACACATTTCATTCCTACATGAGTGGCTATTTTATAGTGACTGTGCCACAGTTAATAATGACATAGCTTCAGCATTTAGCAACTGAAGAGGTCCCGGGTTTTGGAGCCCAGTTAATGGTTAGTCTCAATTCATTATTGTCCTCGTGGCGGCACCATTTCAATAACATTTGTTCCGTCTGCTCCAGTGGAGTAAATACAACCTTCTGACCCGGTAACAAACATTCAACAGCGGTTCCCGTGGACTTTTTGGCTCGTGTTGCAAGCTGGACATGTTTCTGCTAGAGCTGAGCATGCAGCCACTGGCTACTCAAACAGAGAGAGGGTGGGTGGTTTTGGTCGGAATAGATTTTGTCGGGTGTGATAAATGAGACATCCCTCGTTGTATGAAACTCCCCAATGACACTCTGCTGGGAAGCCCTCCAGAATCGCTCTGCCGTGCCCTTGTTTGCTGAAGCAGGCCACGCGACAGCCAAATAACCACCATTAAACACTTAAAGACAGAACTGGGACTGGCTTGAAGGAGCAGCTACAGCCAGCAGTGATGACTCTCCATCCATCACAGCTGCAGAGGAGACCCAGAACAGTTGACAGCCACTGTGTAGTGAAATGCGGAGGCATAACCAGAAGATTGTTCGCATCCGTTTCACTTCCATTGATGCAATCGACTCTGCATACAAATCCCACTTAATCATTTTTTTTATAAATCAAGGAGCCTCAAGCCCTAACTGTCACATTAAAACAATTTTGAACGCTGGAAAATCTCCGCTTTAACAGTAATAGACATGGATGAGTGGTGGAGCCAGTGTGTCTCATGATGAAGCAATCAAAGTGCCTCTAAATTGTGTTTTGTTTTTTTCACAAGGTTTTAATAACCGATGAAATGTATTTTTCCAACGAGACCATCAAGGAACATTTGTTTGGAGGCATGTTTGTCTTGATTGACAGGTATCTCACACTTGTTTGTCCCCAATCGACTCCAACAAGGATCTGGATTTCCTGAGACCTATGAGTCATCCACACTACATTTATGTTTTTCCGACAGTTTATGATTAGTGCACACTAGTTGGATGGCACCAGGACAGAGAGAAGATTACTTGTCAACAAAAACATGTTGTTCCATATTACTATCTGCTGCACTGGCGGAGGAAAGTAGCACATATTAACTCTTTCCATCCTGCTAAATGGCCCGCCCTCACTCCCACAGTGGTACTTTAGCATGGCTTGGCTCAACTCCAGTGATGCGCAACACACTGACAGGATGTACAGAAAAGAGGCTGTATTTTGTCTTTAATGCTCTCTCTCTCTTTCTCTCTCTCTCTCTCTCGCTCTCACATCTCTGCGCAGCACATATTTTCAAGCCTCCCTTGCTGACTCGGATTAGGGAAAATCGTTTTGACATATACATGCACGAGCATGTCTCTGCGCACGTGCCACCCCGGCTCTGCCATGCCAAAACGGCCATATTCTGCCTCTTGCATAATCTGGCGGTCATTTGATGTTGCTTTAGCGTCACATGGCATTGAATGGCTAATTCTCTGAAGATCACGGCGCCGCCAGCCAGAGTCAGAAGTCAGTCTGTAACATAATAATGTATTAATTCACTGTTCCATGCAAATAAAAGGAGAAATGAAAATGATCAAATATGTTACTAAGAAAGAACATTTTTGAGAGACGCAATCCGTATTAATTAGGACCGCTCATACATCCGCGTTAGCGACAACAATCCAGACGCATTGTCATTTAGCCAGCTGATGTGAAGATTAGCAAGCTTATCGACGCCAACTTGGCCCCAGCACTACGTTCCTACGAAGAGCTGTATTTCATGTTCAACACCGACCACTGTTATTACATGCCTTTCCTTTCTCTGATCCGTGTCTCCCCTTTTATTCACAGCCATCCAGACGCCCACTCAGCCTGAGAAAGTTCTGTGTCAAAGAGTCTCAGGTCTGGAGTCCGATTCATGGTCCAATTAGACAAAACTGCTGGGTAACGAGGCTAATCCCTTACAGTAGTTTAAGAACAACCTTTTTCATATCTGATATTTTAGAGAAAAAAAGACCAATACTAGACCAACATGTCAATGTGATGCATCTAAATTATCACGTTTTCATCGGCGAAGGCCACAGAAAACACACAGCGGCTGTTGAAGCCAATTCCAAACCACTGAAGAAACAGGGAGGCACCACAACCAGTGTGATACACGATACAGTGCCAACGGATGAAGACGGAAAACAATGGCTCTGACAATGGCACTGTCGAAAATCATATCATGGGTAAAAACAAACAAATCAATCTTTTGTGTGAGACACTCAGAAAATGATGAACTACTTTGATCAAGACAAGTGGGAAGGCAGAGGATGAGAGGGAAAATAAGAAGGTTTTGAGGAAGAAGTATTTGAAACACACACTGACACACCGAGAGACACCCGCACACACACACACACACACACACACACACACACACACACACACACACACACACACACACACACACACACACACACACACACACACACACACACACACACACACACACTAATAGCCGCCTGGGAGTCTACCACTTATGCTGCTGACTGGACAAATGGGGCAGAGGATGACTGATGAGGTCTGGGCCAGTCAATTTTATTTATTTTTTTAAACTCACTCATTGTTTTTTGTTTTTAAACAAATACATTTTTTTTTGCACGCACGAGCATGCGTTCTGTGACCTTCGAGACTGTCGTCGGTACAACCGACGCGGTGCATTGAGAAGACGCAGCGCGAGCTGGAGGAGACGGCCTAAGAGCCGGGCTGAGCAGAGACTTCAGCCTCCTGGGGACCGAGGCAGCTGTGGGCTTGGAGCGTCCACTCCCCCCACTTTACTCAGCGAGTGGAGGATGTGTGGTCACCGCTTAACATTGAGCCATTAACACAGTTACAGTGGCTGGAGAGAAAGAATGCAATTACAGCCCCATGTTTGGTAATCCACTACATTACACTGGACTCCACTGGAGGAAGGGTGGGTCTGCTGTGTGTGTGTGTGTGTGAACCGGTGAATGGGCCGTTTCAGGGTCTGAGTAGTGGTACCGAGGGATAAGTAGCCCTCAAAAAGCTCACGAGGGTGACGGAGTATTTTTATCCTCCTGTGTGGAGGGAGGTAGCGTCTTCAGCGGTCCTTGACGTACCCATTTACCCATCCAATGCACACACACAAAAAGTGAAAGGAAAAAAGATGGTGGGAAAGCAAAAGGATGATGAAATGACAGGTGCATAAAAGGATTGTGCCCTTTTCCCTTAGAAGAGCTCACATGAAGCCTGTATGGAGCCTGTTGTGATGTTAATAGTCTCCTCTTGTACACATCCAGCCTCTCATCGAATTTTAAATGTGTTTAAGGGCCACATAAATAAATTGAATTTTATTTATGGTATGATGCTTTCAGTTTCCGCTCACAGCAATGGTACAACTCAATAGCAATATGAAAGTAGTACACAGACTCTAGCATACAGTCCCTGGTGATAGGAAATCATTACCATACAGTTACACATGACCTGATCCAGTTTCGAAAAGTGGACCAGTGCATGCCCTGAGAATTCAGTGTAGAGATAATCCAGTGTGCTCTATGATGCATTCACGGTCACCGGCGAATAATGGTCTTTGATGAAAAGGCCACTATCATAAAACGTTATAAAAGAAAAGAGTCCCGACGCTTTGAAGAAATAGTTTGACATCTTGGAAAAAGGCTCTGATTCACACACGTCGGGAGTTAGATTTCTGTGAGCTCAATATGAGGCGAGAGTCAGTAGGGGATTAGCTTAGCTTAGTTAGCATAAAGACAGAAAGAGGAGACTCTGACAACCTGCAAGACGAGGGGTCACGTGACCAATGAAGGCAGTCAGCTAGCAGCGGCGGTTGGCTACGCGAGCTATTACACCGTTATCTAACAGACTGTTTCATTAGTTTTTATCCACATGTACACATGTAGCGTTAACATGGTTTCCGGCGGGCAAATTCCGTTATCCATCTTTATGCTACGCTAAGGCTAATCACTGCTTCGTAAAGACGTGAGGATGGTATCAACCTCCTCGTGCAACTCTCTGAGGGAAGCCAACTGGTCGAGCTATTCCTTTAAAACATCCAATCACCACCATACAATGTGTGGCTCGACTGTCCCGCCACAATCACATGTTTCTTCTTGGCAAATTATTCATTTCGACACCTCATTCAGCAAAAATATACTACAAGCCACAATCTTACAGATATAATAATGTTCTGAATCAGACACTTATGTTGATTACTAACACGCAGATGACTGCACAGTGTCATCATTACATCATCCCTCCTGTGTCTTTGTGAACTAGAGTAACAGCTGCCCACACTTCTGACAGCTTGAACATTGGGTTTCTGTCTCTCTGAATCCCAAAACAACCACTACCCAGTCCCCCTCTTCCTCTCCTATTCACTCCCGCTCTGCAGATGAAGGCATGGCAACAGTGCTGACACAGCAGAGTTAATCCCAAAAGGCTGTGTCATGTGCCCGAAATTGCCAACACAAACACGCAGCATCTCAACGGAGGCACGAAGGGAGAATCACAGCTGCACATGACGTGACGTGTGCGAGGGCTGGCAGAGCGGTGTACGCTGAATTAACGCATGAAAAACCATTGTTCGTATTCTGATCTATGTAAATCATCCGCCTGAAAATATTTATTTTGGAGGAAAAGTTGCACTAATAAACACAGTTGGAAAATAAATGAAATCTGGGTCATTTAAAAAAAAAAAAAAAAAAGGAAAGCAATGGGGATTTTTCCAAACCCCTAGTTGTTTCGTAACCTGACAGCGCTGCTAACACCTGACCGGAAAACCGCGCCACAGTGACCCGGCGGCGTACAGTACGACATGTCAGACCGTGACCCCAGCAGAGCACGAAGACCACAACAAAGAGCGGATTAAAAATTCAACATCAGGCAGTTTGTGTCCTCGATAGGATGGAACATAAAGTGCTCTCTCCCGGTAGTAAGCATGACTCACTCTCCCTCACCGGGGTTTCTCCAGGCTTTCCCCTTGCTTCTGTGCCCACTGACCCTCACAACAGCAGACACAAGTTGTTACCACAATGGGGGAATGAAATGAGGGGGCGGGTTAAATGTCTTGTTATGGACAGCCACGCTGATGCAGGCTAATTGGAAGTCCTGAGTAAACGCAAAGTGTGTTCCCCTGTTGTTCATGTAGCTCCGTTTGTAACGCGAACAGGCAGCCCGCGAGATGGAGATGGAGAAGGAGGGGGTGCTGGGTAAAATGGTTCGAGGTAAAGACGAGCGCACAGACAAACGGGAAGCGATTGTGCGGTGAGGAGCGAACAGACGGCTGGACGGGATACGTACTGCTGTAGAGGGTGTCGATCCAGGAGAGCCGGGGCAGGCCACGGGCACTGAGGGGCTCCATCCTCCTTTCCTCTCCCCGTCTCAGTCACTCTGCTTCCCTTTCTTAGTTCTTCCGACCTTTTTCCCCCCCCCGTCGCTGCCTTTTTTTTTTTGGCTCTCTTTTTCTTGTCCTTATCCTCGAAAAACAGCCTTCATCTCGCAGGGAGAAGCTTAAAGAATCACTTGGCATGAATGTCCCAAAATAAAAAGAAGACACCTCCGGGGTCCAACAGGCGAGCGAGGCGGCGGCGGCGAGGGAGCGTATGGGTGAGCGGTGTGTACGGGAGGGAGATTAAACAACAAGCTGGAGACGACCACCGCGCTCCGTTGCTAGGGGAAGGGAGAAACACTCCCTCTCTCTCCGTTTGGCTTGCTCACTCCCATCCACCCCTCCTCTCTCTCTCTCCCTCTTGATTCTGCGCGAATGGCTCTTCAGCCTCTCTCTCCCTCCCTCCCTTATTCCGCTCAGTAACTCTGAAGCGATGAATGATGACTGTGTACCAATGAGGCTTGTGTCAAATGTGAATTAATTTTTTCTCTGCTCCTCTCTTTTTAAGTTAATGAATGGATAGCACATCTTCTTTTCTTTTAAGTGCTATAACTTGACATCTTCTAAAAGGTACCTCCAAACAAAACAAAAAAAACACATTGAGCTTAAAGTCCCCATCTTTGTCTCGAACCACCACATTTCCTCTCTGTTGCTTTTTTACCCAGGTCAGAGCATCACTGAGAATAAAATCATGTTTTCAAGTTGTTGTTGTTGTTGTTTTTTCAAGAGATAACAGACCGGAAGAAAGAAGCATAAAAATGACAAACAACATAAACAGGCAAAAGACAACCGCTTCAAAATAATCCAAATTAAGAAAAATCTATAAATTAGCAGCCAACGCAGTGACCATTAGCAAGAGATTCTGTCCTTTTGTGTTGAGGTGGAAGTGCAGCGTATACTTGAAGTACCAGTTCTATTCCCACGCGGGGAAAACCAACATCTGTAAAGCATCGTGAGAATGCAATCGCAAGCCGTGTTTATTTTGATTTCTAAAACGTACTCGATATGAGAAGCGGGTAAGGGGGACCTAGTCCATGGCTACATAATCCTGAGGACGTTTTATGGGGGTGGGGAGTCCTTCAGTGAGAAAGTGTCCTGTTCAGATGTCACTGTGTTGTGTGCCGCTGTCCTAAGGCACATCAACATGAATGTCTTGTGTGCACGTGGAAGCTGACAAAATAAAGAATAATACTATGACAACAATGGAGCTAAAAAAAAATCTTCTATGATAAAATAATTTCTGATGAGACAGAGATACAGAATTGACGTTACAGTGCAACCTTCATCGGATAACTAACGCAAACAAGTCGACATTCCCGTTACGCAATTAAGAATTTCATAGACTGCCTTATTGATTTTCAAACGATCGCTCTGTCAGATTTTAATGGGGGCATTAGCTGGTGGAGCACATGAGCTCTCCTGTTGCGTCCTGCTGCCAGAGACGGAGCTGACAGCTGATCAGCACGCAGTCAGCCTTTCTTTTCATCCGAAACAACTCGCTGTGTTTTTGGAACGCATGTGCTACAGAGGAGAGAAATTAGAGACGAGCAGCGCGCCAGCGGCAACAAAGCCCTCCCCTCAAACCCCGGTCGGGTCCTCTCCCCCCTCCCGTCATCCTCCTCTAACCAGCATGGGGGAGGAGAGACGAGAGGGTTGAGAGGCAGAAAAACTTCAATTAGGCCACAAAGGCTGACAGGAGCCCCCCCTCTCTCTCTCCTCCCGCACCCTCAGCAGGCAGAGCACCGGCCCCCGAGCATCGCTCTTTGTCTGGATACACATATCTCTTATGTGCCAGCTGGAGGAAACACACATACATTTAACCACAGGGTTGTATGTGCACCCCCCCCCCATCCCCAGAGCTGGCCAGAGGTTACATATATGTGTGTTGGTGTGTCATGGCATTTAATGTAAGCCTGCATGTGTTAATATATGTCAGGGTAATATTAATGAATATAAATGCGTCATTGTGGAGGAGGAAAATTACACTGGCATGCACACCCTCAAGGTCTTGAGAGAGCGTGCACACACAAACACACCCCCACCGACACACACACACACACACACAAACACACCCCCACTGACAAACACACACACACACACACACAGGGTCATGGAAAGGGAAAGCCAAGCAGGTGGAGAAGAACACAGGGTTGGTGAGTGGCACTTCATCAAAAATAGATTCACCTACTGTACAGCCTCACACATCCTTTGTCTTCAATCTGGGACAAAAGGGTGTTTCTCTCTCTGCCTCACACACACACACACAGCTCTACACGTGTGTGTGTGTGTGTGTGTGTGTGTGTGTGTGTGTGTGTGTGTGTGTGTGTGTGTGTGTGTGTGTGTGTGTGTGTGTGTGTTTGTGTGTGTGTGTGTCCGTCTTCTCTGGTTTTTGGACAAACCACCACCCCCTCCTAAGTGTCTCATCATTCAAGAGGGCAAAGCCAAACAAAGAAAAGACACACGTGCCATGCCAGCACACGCACACATTTGTCTTCCAGGACAAACGTACGTTTATAAAATATTAATGGGAAGTCCTGCTGTGTTGTGAAAAGGGCCATTACGAACTGTCTCTACAACCCGCTCACACACACACATACAGAAAAACCAAACACACAAAACCAAGCAGCTTGCACAGCTTCAGGTAGAGCAGTTGCTGTATCTGTCTAGTTGCAGATGTTTGGGGGGCGTCTGGCTCTTTGTAGGACGACAACAAAGCTTAGCACATCAGCAACGGTTCATTCTCCATAAAAGGTCAACATTCAGCAACAGTCCTCCACTCTGTGTGCGTGCGTGTGCACGTGTGTATTTGTGTGTGTGCATAAAGGCCAAGCAGGTGGATTGAATGTATGGATAAGATCTAGACTTCAGGCTATCATTCTCTTAAATGTCTCCATAGTGGAATTGTTATTTACCAGGAAAGAGGAGCATTGGTGCATTGTGTCGGATCACCGGTCTAAAATCAACTTGTATAGATATTGGTAAGTAGGTGTTGCTAATGTGGGAGTAAGACTAACAGAAATCCAAAAAACAATACACCATTTCTCATTACAGCAATAAAATATGGACTGCAACAAAAAAAAAAGCCTAAAATCCATACCTCCCGTTGTAGTCCCACTGTGTGCGTCCCACTGTGTACTGCATGACGCTCAGAGGCATAGTTAGGCTTCACAAAGTCAAACGGGAGTTAGAGGTCTTCTGCCCACGTACTCCCGCAGGATATCGGATCAATCACCGCAACGTTTCTACTGAAAAACTGTTCATCAAGCCTAATAAGTCTCATATGCACCTAAAATACAAATAAACAGATTCTACTTGAGGGACAAGTCGAATCTAAAAGTGGATAAAAACAACATGGACTTTAGTGCAGGCAGAAGGTCAATCCATCACTGTGTTGTGTGTTCTATCAATCAATGTTGCGGGCTCTTAACTTGAAATTTTAACATGTAAAGATTTCCTGTCATGTAGTCGAGAGGGAGATGGTGGTCATCTCCAGGCCAGTGTGTGTGTGTGTGTGTGTGTGTGTGTGTGTGCAATTAGGAAGCGTACCAGCCCACCAGCCAATCAGACTGCCACCTACCACTCTCCTACCCAGATACCCCGGCCCCATCCCAATTACTGTTCTCCAACATGTCGACCCAAACCCCCAGGCCTGGTGTTAGTGTTGATGGCACTAATTTCCCAGTCACCACCCCAACTCTCAGGGGCAGCATCCACAGAGCGGTGGCTCCTCCCACCCCCTGCTTGAAACTGCAAAAATAACTGGTAGGTGCAAATAAAGTGAATTGTAATTGTTAAAAGCCTGATCTGTCACTTTTTTTTTTCTTTCATTAAAATGTTTTCCAGTGCTACTGGTTTTCGTGTGCTTGCGTGTGTTTGTGTGTACGGTACGTGAGAGTGAGAGAGTGGGGCACACATACAGCCAGTGTTTCTATACGAGTGGCTTTAAAAAAAAAATGAAGCGCTGGAGCGAATCTTCTGCTGGCAAATTAATGATTACTATTATAAATGCACAAAATAGTAGGAAATGAAACGATTCTTTCTAAATATGTTATTATTATTATAGTGCTTTGAACTAAATGCTAAATGCTAGCGACTGTCCGCCACTGCGATCCGTAGCTAGCGTTAGCATGGCTCTTATACCATGAATCTTTTACTAGCGTAACTTCTTTTGCAACGTTTGGCATTGAAAATATTTAAATATTCTTTGATCATTTCAGAAGGAAACTAAAACTGAGAACATGGCTGTACTCGACTCGTTATTGGTGTTTACGATGATCCCTGAACATCTGTTTAATTCACAATGTCAACACGGAGGCGAATACCAACAAAAAGACGACGCAAGTAAGGACACACTCCTTGGAGATGGATGATGACATTCTCCAGCTACATGTTTTTTTTTTAGTCACATCCCTTTGTTTTGGGGCTCGGGGGGCAAAGAGAGATGGCAGCAGGGACGAGCACCGACTATGCATTATTAAAAAGCCCAGAGTGCACTAGTGATTAACGTCTGGTTGTTAAATGGGAATGCCTGAAATCATCTGGGGTGTTTGTTATTGACTGCTAGATTCTATTGTATTTTTAAGTGAAACAGTGGGATAAGCCCCGTGGGTTCTCAAATGCACATATAAGTCATTTGTCCGCCTGTGTTTGTCGTGGTCACTGTATTCTCCATCAATTCCAGATTTTATCACTTAGGAGGAGTTATTCATTCATCCAACAATTCCATCTTTGATACCACCATTCCTTCTTCATCTACTGCAGAGAGTGTGTGTGTGTGCGTTATTACAATAAGAATATTTGTACATGACTTTAATGTGTAACGCTTCCTGTCAACTGAAGCTATTCTATCCGATTGACAAATCTTCAGCGAACAGGGAAGAAAACCACAAGAGCTTGTGTGTCTTTGTGTGTGTGTCTTTGTGTGTGTGCGTGTGTGCGTGTGTGTGTGTGTGCGCGCATGACGCATCACAGTATGTGCTCTGACAGGCAAGATCCTCCCTCACCTCATTTGCCCTGAACACCCCCCCCCCACCAACTCCTTCACCGTCCAATTATCTGGAACGGACCTGTCTGGCCGACCGCTGTGACATATCTGTGTGTGTCTGCTGTTCCAATATTAAGCCAGCCTCGGATTTATGAGACGAAGGACTGTTAAATACAATCCTGCACCCGTTTGTGTCAAAGAGAAAGACTGAAGAAGGGACAAAGAGATTGTGTGTGTGTGTGTGTGTGTGTGTGTGTGTGTGTGTGTGTGTGTGTGTGTGTGTGTGTGTGTGTGTGTGTGTGTGTGAAAATGAGAGAGCAAGTATTCATCCGATGCCAGATGAATTCACTTTGATCTATTGAGGTCAATGTGGAAATCATCTGAATCATGCTGTGATTGGACAGACACCAGATAAGGAGAACTGGCCCTCTCTCTTTCACACACACTCAAAAGAGCACACATGCACACACTGTAAAACATCTCATGTGTTATTTATGCTGTTTGCTCATCGTTACTGTTCGTTAGTGGTACAGACCAGCTTCGCTTCTACGCACACACACACACAAACACACACACATTTTGAAACTAACCCAGCGGGGGGATCGGACCGCCTGTCTCTCCATGCAGTTGCTGCATGCGTTTGTTTGTGCGCGTGAGTGAACACAAAAGGCGTCGTGGGTGTGTCCTCTCGACAAATTGACTTCTGATCGGGCCAACTTCTGTCAAGCGCCTGCCCAGAAGCACCAACACACGAGCCATTAATAAAGGTGGACGAGGGAGCAAAAGATACAAGACGTCTGGATGAAGACCTGCTGCACCCTAGTGTTTAGTTCCTGTCAACACAGGTTGTAATGGCTCAGTGAAGGCCTCCCATGTGTGTAACGGAGAGGGATGGATGAGGAGGGACGGTCAGCAAGATGTTTGCGCGCTTTTTACTTCATTTTAAACTTCAAGTTTATTTTATTTTCCGTTTCTACAAGTGTAACATCAAAAGGTTGTGTGTTGGACCCTGAGGGCTACCGAAGAGCGAGTGAATCTAGAATTCAAGACAGTGCCTGAACGCATCCTGTGTGGGAAGAAAAAAAGTGCTGAAACTGCTGTTGCTGCTCACGTTACACATCCTGTGTAAACACGGTGTAACACTACTCACAAAAGGGGTAGAAAGGATGAATATGGGGAATAACTTCATCCTGCTAGACATAATTATATTTTTGGGAGCACTCATTGATTACCAGCCCTCACTGAAATCTTCAAGAACCAAAACAAACGCTGAAAATAGGACAGAATGCAAAACAAACGCACCACGGTGAAACTGCCATTGTTACAGATGTCCACATGAGGGTGCTGTGTCCCGTGCATCCCACAATCCCAATGGAGCCTCTCCAGTTAGGGTGTGCTCTCACTAGCAACTGTTAGTCTGACAGCATGTGACTGCGACACATACAGCAGTGCAGGAATGAAACAACTAAACAGCAGCGGCACTGAAGATGTGACAAGTCATTAACAGTTTTTAGTTGTTACTTCATTTGGGTGATACAATGTGGCACAGGTGAGTGACCTTCATGCTGGAGCTGCAGAGGTGTTGGTTGGGCGGCTGTTAGGTCGACTGTGTGGTCGGGACAGGATACAGCGCACGCTGCTGCGTAAATGGAGAGCGAAAGCTACGTTGTAGAAGATAAGCATCCACGCCGGCTTGTTTTCAGCTCGTTTAGAAACGTATGCATTCACTGCAACAGCTATTTCTGGCCCCTGCAGAGTGAATGCATTCGCGCCGCATCGGCCTCATTCACCGCAAGTGAGTGGCAGAGCAAAAGCCACAGGTTACTGCTGCGAGAGCGAGAGTGTAGCTGCGATCGGAATCCACGATGATCCATGAAACCCTCTTTGCAGTTTGCACGGCGCCAAAACCACACGCGATGAAACGAAGGCAGTGCTCTGAGAAAGTTGCAGAATTAGTGTGGCCTAAGAGGTAATCCTGGGAACAAACAGTCGATTGCCAAGACCAGAGCATGCAGCTGGAAAGACACAAACCAACAAACAGTATATCGTCGCACTGTGCAAATGAACGGAAACCAACTTTCTACTGGAGTGATCTTCCTCCAAGTTTAATGCCACGCCTATACGTTTAATCCCAGACCTGCAGGCTGAGTGTAGTTAGAGTTTCTTACAAGGGATCACACACACACACACACACACACACACACACACAATGACCTTTCTCTGACCCTGGACGTCGACTAAATAACCGGCATGGTAGCTTTCACATCCTGATTGTCCAAGTGCATAATTATCTAATATACTGTTGCGGTGGAACTCGAGCAACCAGGTGTTTTTTCTATGATGCAATATTAATTCACCTATTTGTGTATTTGTTTTCTATTCCAACCTAGCGCTAAGAGGAAGTGAAAGTGATGAGCGCAGCAAAGGAAGTCCTCAAGACATTAACCAGCGCACACTGGGAAAGAGAACTGAGAATGCCAGCACAGGTGCTTTAAAACCGCTACACTTCAGAGAAGGCCGATGTTTCATCAATTCCCCTGGTGTGCAGCTAACAACCAAAATAGCTTTCTTGAGAAGGAAAGTGGCAAAAGCTGGCATTATTATGATGTGATAATAATAATAATAAAGTGTATCTTTACAACACACATCAAAGTGTACAGCAAAGTGTTTCACAGGCAGAAACAAAGGAGAGCTTACACTGCCAGACACACGCACAATTCCACATACATATATTTAAGAATAAATCTGAATGGGGTCTGCGAACTACAAGCAGCCTACAGATGCGATCTAACAGGATGTAACTGTTTCTTTGACTTCCTGATGTGCAATGAGTGCACAGGTCGGTAAACAGGCAGGTAGCCGGTTCCAATCATCACATTCAGGTCAAATCGAATGATTGGATGAGCTTGTCCTGCGACGGCCAGACCTTTCTCTGTTTTTCTTACAACAAATAAGGTAACCAACGACAGCTTTAGTAGAGGTGACGGTTCCAGGACAGTCCAAGATCCAGACTTTATTCCCCACGGCTGCCATCTGACACGGTAACACTGTCACCATGAGAACTTCACACACCAGCGGGGACGTTCAGGCGACAGAACAAGACCAAGACTGCAATCGCCTTTTGTTTACTGGACATTTAATACACTCCCATCGTCCTACACAGTTTGAGATTTGGGCTCTCCATTGTTACGCAACGCTCTCGAAGCATTAGGAACTCGTGGTTATTGAATGTCAACATCAGTCTCCTCAAAACCAGAGGAGACCGCGGAATGAGACAGATCATGTTTTCTCACCCAACCAGTCTGAGTCAGCAGATGGTGACCACTGGCCGGCCAACACTCAACTTCCTTCTGCAACGTGGGAGTCACCTAAAATACCACTTGTGACAGAAAAACATGACAACTTATATTGTAAATACAGGAGGCAGGGAAAATGTTTCTCAAGAAGCGTTTACATCATTTCCTCCTCTTTCTTTGACAGCTTTACTGTTCCTGATCTCCTTCATTACCATCTCATTACACAGCGCTCACCCACAGGTTAATGAGGGGAGTTAGATTTTAGACTCGCACGATCAAAAACAGAAGCTTGTTGCTACGTGGTTGATGCATACATTATTTAGATTTCAGTTCAGTCACAATTTGGATTTAAGATAGTAAACATGTGAAGTTGTGCTTTAGTTTAAAAAATAAATGAAAACATTATTATAATAATATATATACTGTATGCATGTATGTATGTATAAAAAGTACTACTCAAACTGGCTTTAAGCCCTACATTATAGAGACCCAAAGTGTTCAGGATCAAATAGATCATTATTAGTTATTATCAAATAAATGATCAAACATTTGACAAAATTGTGTCAACAATATCATCAAAGAATAATTTGGGAAATAAATTAAGAAATTATTAAATATTGAACCCTTTGGAGTTCCATAGTACATGCAGGAATAACATTTTTATTTTTGGGGGGGTGCATGATCAGAAGGTTTTATTTGGACCCCCTGCAGTCAAAGTGGGAGTAGCTGCATGAATTATTTGGGAGTAATGAACTGATATATGTGGCCGTGCACGCCCACTGGCAGTGTGTCAGAGAAGAACACACACACACATGCCAGCTTCTTACCACACACACACACACACACACACACACACACACACACACACACACACACACACACACACACACACACACACACACACACACACACGGGGGGTCTCCATGGCAGCCATAGCAGTCAGCCAATCAGAGGAGGCCTGGTGTTTTCTCTGATTTCAGACGGAGAGGAAGTTTAAGTCTAAATGTCAAAATCGGAAAAAGGAGCGTGTGCAAACAAGCTGTGCTGTTATTCTTTTCATAATATCCTTCTCGCTAATGTGCTTTTTCTTCACTGACAAAAATCAACAACGGCGGGATCAGCTCATTGACATCACTGTCACGCCGAGCACACTAGCGGCCGCTGTGTGAGTCAGTTAACTGACAGGAAACCCACCAATCTGTCACCCTGTAACCTGCTGCTCATCTCAATTTGAACTGAGGGACTTTACAGGAATGAGTTTGCATTTCCTGTACTTTTCTGCCTCAATCTGATAGGAAATGCGGCGAGTTGGAAAGCGGGGTCAGTTTGTTTGTCTGGTTTTTGTTTATAGGATGGAAGGGCGACTCATGGAAAGTGAGGGGAGATCCAGCTCAGCCCCGTCTCGAGGGAGATCAGAACAGCAGCACAGGAATGGAGGGGGGGTCAGCTTTGTGTCCAGTTGACTCTTAATGTGAAAACCAGCGTAGCTACTTCTTGAAACGAAAACCCCTGGGAGGCCCACGCCTTTGTTGGTTCTAGGAATGGGCGCGCACACATGTACTAAAGGGCAGTGTGCCAATGTACCTTTAATTAAACAGAGAGCTGGTGGGAACTCGGGTACCGCTAGCAGAGCTCCACTATGAAGCCACCACTAAATTGTTCATTCTCATTAGGTGCAACCACAAACGTGACACTGACAGTTAAGTTTGAAACCAAATGATCCGTGACACCATATCCATAAGATATCATAACCGTCACCTTGCATCTGATCTGGCACCTCAACCGCTTTCCCTGCTCGTCTCAGTCTCTGCAGTTGGTGGTCGTGGCTGCTGACGTCAGCAGCCTGCAGGTGGACAACGCCTCACAGGATTTCATGTGGGGTGACAGAATCTAGATTGAGTGTTATTTGAAACTGAGAGAGAACTGAGGGAAATCCTGCGAAGATGAAGAAGAAAAAAAACCTTTGAAGAAACCACACTTCTGTTGGTCACATGGAGCGTCTTACTGTTGATTGCCATCACAAACGGAACAAGTCACGAGTGGTTTAGAGCAAACAGAGGAATATATATTTGTAACGTGTAATAAACTGAGACACAGATCTAGGATGGATTGTTGTGTGCATGTGCCTTTGTACGTGGTGTGCTAGATATAAATATAGATATGAGAGCACCAGGCAATATTAAAGTTCTACCCTTGCATTTCTCACCTACGATATAGAACTACGGTCAACTCCTGCATCCCTCTCAGAAAACCAGCAATGATGCTACAAAACCCACACCTCCTACTCTATAGCAGAGACATCCTGTCTGCCCGCCCGCCTGCACAACGACACACTCATCACCAAGGTAACACTGGGACCAGTCAGACCATAAATAGTACTTTAGTTGTGAGGATTTAAAAGGATTTCTCTTTGAAAAGATATTTGAATGTGAAAACCTGTCCCATTGTTGCCACCACTGTGTTACTGAAGTTTATAGGGTAGCTGTTAAACAGTAACAGCAGCCATATACTATATATATAAATTTGGATTACAACACACACGGAAGGAGTGAAATCCTCACATTTGAGAGGCAGGGCAAAAAACATAGGGTAGGAGGTCCACAGGTAGCAGACATGCTCCAGGAGCAGCCGCATATCTACCTGAGCTCCACAGCAGTTGTTGCCTGGGAAATGTCTCAGCTCAGCCAGAGTTTTGGGAGAGATTTACCCTGATTGGTGTAAAGCCCTTTACTTCGCAGTCAGACGTCAGAACTTGAGCTGTCCAACTGTCCGCTGAACTAGAAGTGTGCACACGGCAAGGCCTCAAAGCCTGAAAAACTTTAATTCGCCAATAAAATAGTCAGAGCCGCCATTCACACCACAGTGTTAAAATGGAAACAATATGACAGGCCCACAGGCCCAGTCCCCCCTTAGCGCATGCTATTCAGGACGGGCCTGAACAAGCCTAACTTATCTGAGGGAAGAGCGAGCCAACCCAGAGGAGAGGAGAAATATGTGTGTCATATTCAGCAATCAGTGACAAGAACAGGTTTGTCCTCCAGTTTACCCTTTTTGAGCAGAACCTCCAGTGATCAACAGCAGCCATTAATCGTGTTCTTTTATTAATACACCAAAGTACCCAGAGACAAGAAAACTAAACCCTACTAGCAGGATGACATGTGCCTGGTGAGGGTTTTACGGATTACGTTACAGAAGCAGTTCGTCGTGCCAAAACAGCAACGCTGGAGGAAGAATAATGACCTCATCTTGTGAGATAATCTGTCAATAGAATGCGGTGATGTTATGTTTGAGGAAGCAACTGGAAAAGTTGCTTCTTCAGTGCCGACACCGCCATGCTGGATTTGATAATTAGCTCACCTGGCAAACCACGAGGCATTCACACCTTTGGGTTTAACAGGACTTAAATACGGCTTCTACGCTGCAGCGCTAACATTACAACACGTTGTTCCCTAGTGGTAAGTTTTGGCAGAACCCTCACGCCAAAATGATACGTCCACAGTCCAGCACCGAAATACTTGTTAGCAAAGAATATCTCTAACTAGTATTTATTTAATGACTCATCTTAACACGTTGCCCTCAAGGTTGTTTTTTTATAATTACAATAGGCCTCAGAATTTCATATTTAATTACTTTAACTTGGAATGTGAAGTGTACTGTGAAATGTACTGTGTTTTTTGTTCTTGCTCTGCTACTTTCTGAGCTAATAGCTGAGAGAGAGAAGTGTTTTAAAAGGAAAGGGAAACAGGATTCTTGGTGCAGATCAAAGTTGCTGTGAGCTAAAAATATGCAATGCATTACGCTTGCTACCTCATTCTACCTTGAGCTGGCTTGCACTCAATAAAATAAAATAAAAAAACAGACATCTCTCCATATAGATGCTTTAAAAATAGTTAGGATAGCTGAACAATGGAATCTGTCCATCACTCCTGATAACCAAAACCAACACCAGTGGAAACTATTTTAAATTTTCAGACTCGCTCAGTGGGATTTCCGCATCAAGAAATTAATCAAATTCAACAAAGCTCAGGTTAAAAGTCTTAAAATAGCAATGACTGCTCCAGGTTTTGACCAACACTGCCGTGAATCAGAGGTGACTCACGCCTTACAGAGAAGCCAGACCTATGGCTTCAGACACACATGACCCGATGGATGACCTCTTCCCAGCAAAGGCGCCTCACACAAAGACATCGGCGGGAGCAAGACCCCTGGCATGAGGCCCACTGCTGGTGCGTATCGCACGCGTGGGAGTAAGCGAGGACAAGCGTCCCATAATGCCGAGGGACCAGGAGCCAGACAACTGCCGTTACCTCTATTAAAAAGCTCGACCTCGCAGCCAAGTGCGCAAAGCCCCCCCGAAAACGTCCCTTGTTCTTCCCACAGATCTACACGCCCTCCATTGTTTACAGCCTCGATGAAGACCTTCCACTGATTATTTCCCATTTGTCGGCGCAAAACATAATTATCCTGCCGGACATGATAACAAAGATGGAGTAGATTAGGAGACTTACAGTGAGTGCTTATCCTTATGACCCTTAGGTTTATGGGAAAATAGGCCCCTGATATACATCCTCTATGTCCTCCTTCACTACAATGGGAAACAAACGGCGTGTCTTCATTGGAAAACGACGCAGGCGTTCCTCTGTCTTTAACTCTGTCTTTAATTTGAGATTTCAGATGAAGAGAACAGCTCTTGAGACACAAGACGCTCTCACACAGAGTCATGTCCACCGTCTTTCTTTAAGAGACGTTTCCCACACATTCATGTCTGCTTGATGAAGTTACGACAAAAGGTGCGTCTGTAAATGACAGGCTCAAATACGACGTAAACGTTTTCACACTTTTGCTAAACATCGTTACAACATCTGATCAAACAGAGAGAGCCTTCCTCAATCAATGTGATACAAAGACAGAGCTCATGCTTCAGTATCTTCTAGTTGTTTTACGGAGATGAAGCTCTGGACCTGAAGGTCTCACTCTGCTCCGGCTAATAATACTGCTATATTTTGGGCTTCCTGCTTCAAATACTGAAGCCAGGAATTTTCCGAAATCCTTTTACATAACTCAGACCACTTCAAATGCAGCAAATCCCTTTAGTTATCATTAAATGCCATCAACAGTACCCCATAATCCTCAAATATTAAAGGGCCGGACGGACTGGGACAGAATAATGTGTCACAAAAGGTTTTGTCTTCCGCAATCTATTCTCATGCTCAAGTCATTGAATCTTGACTCATGACATGCAGACAATCCACATCGATGTTGCCCCACTTTATTGAGGAAGTCTCAAAGTAGGGCCACAGCGTTGTTTGTGTGAGTCCTGCTTCCTGGATTAGCATTGTGAGCACCGGGTTATCAACCTATAAAACAACAGATACCAACAAAACATTGGCAATGCTTTGATTTCTGTTCCATATCAAATGAGAGTATTCCCGATGAGCTGACGCCTTAAAGAGACAGCACAGAGGTAGAGGAAAACGCTAACATAGCTTAGCACAAAATACTGGGAACAGGGGAAACAGCCAGCAGCGTTCTGTCCAAAGGTAAACATGTAATATATAAATAAGAAGCAGTAACTTCCTCTCGCTGGTTGCCTGGCAACCTCAAAGTCAGGTTAGTCGTTCCCCATCCGATTCCCACCTTTATGCTAAGCTAACTAACCAAAGGCACAAACGTGATATGGACCGTACAGATACGAGCGAAAAAGCGCGTTTAACAGAATGTCAAACTATTCCTGTAAACCACCTCGTCAGTGAGCTTTATACAAATAAAGTCACACTCGATTCACTTAATTCAGATACAGTTTGATCAACCGTATTATTAACATTTAACCTGTGTAATGTTAAATGATGCAGGAACAAAAACACATCGTAATGTCACCGTACTAATGAAAAATAAAAAATTAAGCAGTAGGATAGTACTAGGACCACAACATGTTTTAGCATTTGTGTATCTCTTTATCAATAACTATTTTTTAAATGATCTATAAAAAGACAAACAATCTTGTGGTTAGTTTCCATCTCGCTTGTCTTGCATACTTTAATCCGTGGATTTAAGTATAATCTCAGGTGTCAACAATACCCTTATCTTCCACTACCAACTGCACTGCAGCTCCCATGGGGCCGATGTGACGCCAATACAGACCTCTTCATTTTTGTTCTTGAAACCAGCTTCCGAAAGGTCAGACCACAGGTCCCAGAGGTCAGTCTCCTAAACTTAAAGTGGACTGCATCACACAAGACGTAGTGCACACTAATAGAGCAGCATATGGACTATCGAATTCTCTGCTTACACATTATCACAAAAGCACATAGACAGACTACCTTAGGCCCCGTCAGAGGTGAACCACTATGTCTATATACTTCAAAGAAGGTGGTTGTTTATTTGTAACCCGTTTTTCTTGAAAATAGTATGTTGCAGCAGACTTTGTGGTTTGAGGTATTAGCTCCCTTTAGTCAGGTCTGATCTACAACACCTCTTGGAGCATTTGGTTTGCTTTAAGTCCGGTCCTGAGCCAAACTCGGGCAGGGTCTCGTTTGTTTCCTGCTGTCTGCACCAAATGAAGGAGCTGGCTGGTGACGGCAGGAGGAAACACAGGCCAGAAATGAATACAATCACATACCACTGCTACCATAGCGACCAGCTGGTCAGTCTGTGCACATTGATGGTGATGAAAGTAAAATGCAGTGCATAATAAAGCATTTTGTATATAAAAAAATGCCAATTTTAAATAAACTGACCCTGCCATCTGTAAAGATGATTCTGTCCAAGACTTGATGCGCCTCGTCATCTTGTTTTTTATAGACACTACTACCTGTGCCTTCGCCGGGTAATAATAAGTCCAGCGGTGGCCGTGACGTCACAATGCTCACCTGCAGAAGAGGAGTCGTCATGGTCCGAGCTCAGGTACCCGTCGCTCCTCCGGTCAGGGGTGCTGCACCCGGAGCCGCGCGACGCTCTGAGCTGAACCTGCGGGAAGGACGGGGACAGCCGGCCGTCGTCGCCGGAGTCCAAGTCCCTGCTGTGGCGGAAGGGCCGCCGGACGTCCCGGTAGCCGCCGGGCGTCCTCTGGTTGTCCCTGCCGACCACGGCCTTTGGTGCCAGCAAGTTATTCTTGACGAAATTCTCATTCAGCTCCGCATCTTCGTATTCCCGGTCGCTGCCCGTCTCGTTGTCGTTCGGTTGCCGGACGCCCACTGGTACCGCAAGGTCCATTTTCTGAAAACTGGGTTTACGCGGCGGCACCGGGATGGGGACGGGCTTTCCGGCGCTGAACCTGCTGCGCTCCCGCCCGAAGGAGCTCAGGACGCCTGTCGCGTGGAGCTTCACGCCCACGGGGTCGGACACCTTGCTCCTCTGCCCGTCGCCCTCGTCCTCGCGCCGCTGCGGTCCCCGAGCGTCCCCCGTCTTGCAGAAGCCAAACGCGTCCGCGTTAAAGTTTTCGTCTTTGCCGCGGAAGCTCGGCGGCTCGTGTCTCCCCTGTCGGGCCATGGTGGTCTGCAGGTAAATCACCTTGAATTTCTCCTCCGCCAGCGCCTTCTGGAGCCTCTTCAGGTTGGTCTTACTCGTCTCCAGCTCCGACTCGATGTCCTCCACCGAGTTCAAGTCCATGTGAGGGACTTTACCGTCGGGGAACTCGTTCCTCCAGTGTTTTGCAAATTCCTCCTGTTCCCACATATCGAGGTTCAAAAGCGGGCTTTCCGCCAGCCGCAGTCCCGTAAACCCGTCAGGGGAGAAGCTGTTCTGTGTCCGCACCTCTTCTCCGACAGTTAGCGGGGTGTCTGTCGCATTTATCCGCCTTCCTCTCCTCCTAAGAAAAAAATAAACCTGTCTGTCGATATTAACTGGACCGTTTTCTGACCATCTTCCACCTCCCACGCCTACAAACAGCGGGCGTGCACAGTGAGTGATGCGGATAACAAGTTTGCCACTCCGCTGAAAAGTTTCGAGACTTCCTGGATTGAGACGTGCTGCCTTCAGGTGCTGCTCGGACAAGAGTGTTATCTATATAGTCATATGTGAGTAAAATCAGATCAACGCAGCAATTCATATCAGACTTAAAGCAGATGTCTTTGGCTTTCTTTGAAGAAAAACTAAACCCACCCACAGGTAATATTACACAATGTGTAATATTACAATAAACGAGAAAAAGCTGGTTAAAATACAAACAACCACACAATAGATAAGAGTACCTTTCTAAACACAACATAAATTGTCTCAACATATTTCATTTAGATGATAGTGTATGACAGTAACATCCCTCATCAAACGTTTACACTGCCTCCATCTCCAAATTAAATATCTCGTAGCCCATGATGAGTAAACTACACAGAATATTCCCCTTGTGCGCAGCCATACCGAAATAATTCCGACAGCACTTGAATGCAACAAGTATTCGTGAAGTGGAAGCAGTGAATTAATCCATCACTCTTCGCTCTGAAATCAAGCAACCACCGCGTGTTGCCTTTCAGGTTAAATGTTCAAACCATGTGGTGCGAATTAGAAAGTCTCTTTCATTTTTTTTAAACAAAAACATGCAGAAATAATCATTTACATAACTGACGTTACTGCAAAACAGGACTGTTCTGTGAAAAGGACGGCGCTGTGACAAGACGCGCCTCTTTGCCTCCAGCTGGTGGTTTGACATGAAGAAATGGGAGAGTCGTGTTTATCATGCTACGTGCTACCCGGCCTCCATTTAAAAAAACACTCTATACCTGCAAAACCCACGCGCACACGTCAGGGCTTTTTACACGCGCATGTCATTGTGACCCTTGCTCAGCCTTTCCCCACCACTTGATTTTGTGACACACCAGGCGAATACTTCACATTTATATATATTTTTTTAATAAGAAAAGGAAACATTTGTTTCTATCTAACCTTGAACACTTTTGGTCAGAGTGATTTTCTTTTCGTACGCAGAGGAACTCGGTAAGCAACCAAGCAATGGGCCTTCCAGTAAAAGTGATTTGTAAGGCTCTTCAGAGGAGAGAGGTGTCCAGACAGAGGGCGAGAGCTGGACGCTTGGTTTGGATCCCCGCCCAGAACTGAAACATCATTCTCCTAAAAGCTTTCAGGAGCCAGGAGGAATCATTGATCAGCACTCGTTGCAGGCCCGAGAGCCCCCGATTCGATTACTGTAATGAATAAGATGGGAAAGGCTACGAGCAGCACTGGGGGTCATGCAACTGAAACACTATTCACAAGCCTGACGTGACGTAGCAGTAGATGCATGCATTTCTTTCTGTGTTCACTGCATTTCGGCTTGTGGAATGCATGGGAAAGAATGCCTCGGCTCAGACAGCTCTACGTGCAAAGATAATGACACGAGTGCAAGCTTCATTTTTCTTCTTCGCCACTCCTATTCAATGTCAGATGTCCTGCGCGCAAGAGACCCTCCAATTATGTTGTCGATTTGGATCCACTGGCGCAAACGAGACGCGACCAAACAAACTCTCCAGTCATGCAGATCATTGTAGCATTTAATTTGTATCAGAAGTGTGTTCTGTGCCAAAGAGACAGTGTCGCTAAGAATGATTAGAAGAAGAAAAAGTTTGTGTGTCAGGATTTCCCAATACTAACATATAAATTTACATATAATTGAGCCAGGATTCCAAATGTCTTATGAATGAAACATTTGCTGTATGGGCATTCTTCTAAATATATTTAGCACAACGAATGTTCATGTATATTTTAATATAACTGTAAAACAGTCAAGATTATTGTAATAATTGTGTAGTATTTTCGACTTCAGTTTCAGTTCTGGGACAAGAACAGTTGAGGGTAACTGGACTGCATGCTGCCTGTAATGTATTGTACAAACTCCTTCCAGTGGGCGTGTGGCGCCCTCTAGTGGTTGTATGCATGTAGGTGCAACACTACATGACAACAAGGACGTGTAAGCAACACAGTATGAAGGGTGCGTCTACAAACAATACAATAGCACAGTGTAGCATAGCACTACATTTATTGATTGGGTCATTTCCACAGGACGTAAGGACAGCAGACGTTACTCATCATATGAATTGGTGCCACCAAAAATATATTGCTAGTTGACACACGAATAAGACCACAGCGATGCACTTTGACATGACAAAGACGTTGAAAATATTAAAAAGGACATATGCTTTCCACGATTCAAGTACTATATTTCACTTTGAACCAAACATACAGGACAAGTATATCAAAATAGACACAGGTATATCGTTATAAAAACACGTTTCAAACTGCATCCCATTTGTTTAGGGGAACAAAACATACCCCATTGCTTATCAAAAGAATATATTGTTATCAGACAAATTCCACTCCAAATTTGTTGTGCAATTCTTTCTTTTTTTTGTCTGAAATCTCTGTTAAGGCAACGATAGGACAGCACCACAGATGCAACCGCTGGAGTCACAGGTAGGTAGTATCAAAGGCCACAAACACCCTCCCAAAGATATTACAAATATATATAAGAGGACAAACAACTACAGTTTTGGGTCAAAGGTTGCAGGTTATGATCCTGAGCAGTAGTAGGAAACTTAAAGAGATGGTTAATGATTCATATGTCACCAATGATCAGGCCTGGCCTTTAATATTATACAAAAAAAAACTTAGTTGATTTAATGTAAATATATATATTTTTAAATAACAACAGTATCATAAATACTTACCACAGCAATATACTTCTTCAGATCAAAAGACTTTCACAGTGACTCCTCGGAAAGTCTCCATACATGTTCTTTGCATAGTTAATAGATTCTCGGATAGTGAATGCTTGGCAAGCTAAATCAGTGTGTAAAAGATGGTATCTAGTGGTATTACGTGAGGGAGAAAGTCTGTCATATGCGAACAGAACAAAGTGCAAAATCTACACACAGATCGTCGCCGCGGCTCACGGCCAGCGCTCGTGGTTCTCCGTGGGCGTCGCCGGCCCGTTTTCATACTTTTTTGATGGCGCTCGCCACCAAGGCTTCTCGCCTGGTGGTGACGAACGCCTGTTGTTTTTCGTAATAGGCGGCCTCGTTGATAAACGTGGGGTAGACGGTGCCCGAGCCTTGGTAGCGGATGGTCTTCCCGTCAAACGTTTGGAACATGGGGTCACCGGGGTTCAGCGGCTCCCAGTCACAGTCCTGAAACAACGTACCATGAGTGCGTCGCTGAGCCAAAAACAACACACATCTCCTCACACTGACCAAAAGACGTATCATTTCCTCTTTCGGCCCGGCTCACAAATCACAGGTTCAAGCAGACGGATAAACATTCAGCCAAGGTTTTACCTGCAGGTTGGGGTGCACCATGGCGATGATGTTTCTGTTGGCATCTCTGGGGTAGTCGATCCTCTCGAGGACCCGGAACACTTCCACCGTACAGGGAGGGAACTCCATGCCTGAACGACACGCAGACAACAACACCCCCAACACTGTGAGCATCCTGTATTCCAGGAACTATTGAAGATACTGACTAATAATGTGAAGACAAAATTATAATTATTCCTGCTAAAAATAACAAAGATAATGACGAGAAAGTGAATGATTAACTTCCTGTCTGCTGTGATTCCTAGTTAAAACTAGACTTTGGTCAATGAGCAACTGATCTGGAGAGAACTCAAGCTATCTTTTCCCAGGATAGGAGCTAGAAACCCTCCCTTTATGTGAACAAGTATCATTTCCATCCAAGAAACCATGGAGTGATCAAGTGTGGTTCTCCCCCCTGCCATGGATCGTGGCTGAATGGAACCGGTCCTGCCTACTGCCATGGCCCTGCTGATGGAACCGGCATGGAACCAGGCCTGCCAGCTTCCATGGCCCTGCTGATGCCCCTCCTCTCTACCTCCTTCTGCTTAATGGGTCGTGGCTATCTGGATCATGGACCATGCATACTACTCATTATATGAATCATTTCTGTCACATTCATTGAATGTGCTGTAACTCCGTTACGTTATTCATTCTGGCCACATGACATCTATTGCTTCTGTCCATCCGGGGAGAGGGATCCTCCTCTGTTGCTCTCCCTCAGGTTTCTTCCCCTTTTTCCCCTGTGAAAGGGTTTTTACTATCTTTATTGGGGGAGTTTTTCCTGATTCGATGTGAGGTCCCGGGACAGGGGTGTAATGTGTACAGATTGTAAAGCCCTCCGGGGCAAACTTGTATTTGTGATGTTGGGCTATATAAAATAAACTGAATTGGTCTACAAGGAGAGAAACAGTCTGCGTCTGAATTATTAAAGTTGGTTGGGCTAACACGTAGGAGTCCGAGTTCGCAGACTGAATGTAAATACGCATGGGAGACGAGCGAGCTCCGACATTACACTGAACAAAGGAAGGGGTTCCCACAGTCCCTGTGTGGGACTCCGCATGCTCCAATGGCAGAGCGGAAATGCAAATAAATTAAAAAAAGAACGACTAATTTAAGTTATATCTGAATAAAAAAATAATAATAATAATAATATGTGGGGCACTGTGATGTGAAAAAACTAAAACGGTGAAAAGAAATGAGTTGCTTCTGCTTCAGCAAAACAAAGTGTATGGACTGAAAGACGCCGATTCAGATTGTATAAATATTCAAAAACGATAATCAAATCATCTATGAGGTATTTCAGATGTACATTAATGCTTACACGTTTTGTGAAAGTCCAAGTCTTTGAGCTAGAGTCCAAGTCAAGCCTCTAAAGGTTGTAATTAAGCTGTAAATAAGGTTCCAACATATGTAATGAGCTCATCACTCCTTTATCCAGTATCAGCATTGATTGGCTGTTGGCATATGATCATTGTATTACCATATAGGATATTGCAATGCAATATGAAGGGGGAAAACACATACAAACTTTCCTTTAAAGTAAATACCCCCCCTAAAAATGCAGTTAGAGTATAATAGTTATTGTATGATGAAGACTGGGTCTCCAGCCAATGACAGCTTATAACCCACATCCCTGGAGTCTCTTAGACAGAGAGATGTCCAGTCTCAAGTCACTGTTTGTGTGTGTGTGTGTGTGTGTGTGTGTGTGTGTGTGTGTGTGTGTGTGTGTGTGTGTGTGTGCGTATGCGTGTGTGTGTGTATGTGTAATTTGAGTCCAAGTCCCCATCTCTGACGCACTACAGCACTTTGGTAAAGTGTGTGGAACCAGAAAGCTGGAAGGTGCCACCCGGCGCCAAAGTGGCCTTATTCAATCTCCAGAACTGAACAGGATGTGCACTGTGAGAGTGAGTGTGTGTGTGTGTGTGTGTGTGTGTGTATTTTTTGGCAGAGATTGGACATTAAGTAAGTAACCACTAAGCTGCATTGATATGCAAGCGGCAGCACACCATGGGAAAAAAAGGAAAGGAAGGAAGGACAAGCAGTTTTCTCAGCGGAAGTCATTTCCAAATGTAAGAACACTTCAATGTCCCGCAGCTAAACGAGCCGTTTCTTCATGCTGCTCGGCTCCTGGATGCAGGAACACCGATTCATCAGCCCCCACCCCATCGACAGAAGATTACCGCACCATTGGCAGCCGGACTCTGACAACAAGCAGGCCATTCACTGGCCGGGCCCACGGCGAGCCGACGGGAAAACCGGCAGACTCGCAATTGGCACAAACCACTTGTTTACGTGAGAAAGGGGGGCGCTGCCCTGATGCAGATACATTTAGAGATCTGCATGCAGGTGCATCTGGATGAATCAGACAGGCGCTTTGTCACAAAACATTACTCGTCAAGAGGACATACGAGGAGGCTGACTTATTTATCCTGTTGCATAACGCGCATGAATCACAATATTCGTCGTCCCCGTGTCGGAACTTTTCCTGCAATCTTCAATCTTCCCTTCAAACCTCTCGACGTGGCCCGTTAATGCCACACGAGCGCGTCATGGCTGAAGAATACCTTCATTAAACAGCTCGATGAAGTCCAGCGCGTGTTTCAGTATCACCCTCATGGCTTCGAAGATGTTGCTCCTCAGAACCCCCTGAGGCTGAGGACCCACTTCCAGACCTGCAGTCAAACAATCAGAAGACATCTTTATTTATTTTTTCTTCTCAGACAGTGGACATCTTTGGGGTTAACGTCTTGTCCCTTTGTCCCCCCCAGAGGCCTCGAGGGGCCCGGGCTTGAGAGAACTCACCGACGGCGTGCTTGGCGACGGAGCGTGAAGTGGAATATTTCAAAAGAGGATGTTCATTCAGCAGAACGAGACAGCTGGCTGGAGCGATGGCTTTCTGCAACACGAAGCCAAACAAACAAACAAACAAACAAGAAGCAAGGTCTCAGCAGCAGATAATTACAATAGAAAGAAGACCGTTGGCAGCACAGACAAGATTTGGGATTATTGTCTCCGTGATTAACGTCGCCGTGAGGATGACGGACACAAAGTTAAACTACGAGCTCGTGCAGATTGTGTGCTCTTGCTGGTTTTGCCGGAGGTCTCTGAATCAGCGGGAGGGAGCTGAGTCACCACTTTTAGATGTGTGTTTCTTAAAAGTTGTAAAAATAAATATGCATTTCTCTTGACCTCCATTTGCTGACAGTCACAGAGGGCGTGTTGCTTTTGGCTGCGCTTTTCCTCCCTGTGTCGCTCTTTGCTTTCTACAGACTTAGTTCAATGTGTGCAGAAACTGCCAAGCAGGCCAAACGAATGAATGTCACCCAAAGAGTTCTAATATGCTTACGCAAACATTATGTCCAAGGTGGTTGAAATTCTATATGGGCCACCTTCTTCTTTTTGTGTGTGAAACTAAAAGAATAAAAGCGTCCTCTCAGGCTCACGAGGGCCGAAGGAAAACCGGTTGGTGTATTCGGATGGCTGATCCTTTAAAAGAAGGGAAACTGGTGACCTGGACCTCTGCGAGGAGACCTCAGAGTAGAACATTGACTTTTTAAACACACACACGATGATGTATAAGTTAGCAGTGCGCAGACACCAGACCACCTTTCACAATCAGAAGTTAAAAAATGTTTTAAATTGAACTTTCAAAGGGTGGGGGGGGGGGGGGGGCGTCACCTTGATGTAGTTCATCATCTGCAGATTGAAGTGGTCTTTGGAGCTCTCCAGGATCAGAGTGCAGCCCATGTTGGACGTGGTGTTGTGGAGGTCAAAGACCACGTCGTAGGCCTCCGGGCTCCCTTTGGGCCCAAATATCCTGTTGATCTCCTGGGCCCGCTGCACCTCGTAGGGCAGGTCGTCTCCTCCCGGGGCACTGCAGGGACACACGGACACACACACACACACACACACACACACACACACAGCATGAGAAAGCCGCCAACACATCTGATGTTCATATCACAGCTTATCAGACACTTCTCCAAAAGGGACAATGAGCCGTGGTGCATGTTAATGATTTACACACGGCTGTCTTGTGGGTCCTACTTGTCCTGGAACACTTTCACCTGACTGTCTGTGCCTGTGTGTGTGCCTGTGTATGGTAACTGTGAGAATGTATGGCTTGTGTTTCATGCAGTTCTTCACACGTGGATACCAGCAAAACCCCGATAACTGTGACGACGTCTTAATAATTACCGTGATTCCAACTAATCTTTGATGCAGGAAAATCACGTTAGCCATCAAGTTATGCACTAGTTCACATAAGCCGGACTCAGCAGGGACATCCCCCCCCCCCCCCCTTCTGTGAGCATTAAGATGAAAATGTAAGCCACTTTCTCCAATCCGTGCATCGCTGCTCTTAAGAACCCCTGTGAGGTTTGATTTGTCAGCCCAGATAAAGTTGTCCTCTCCTCCCCTCCAGACAGACATTCTACACGCTCTCAGCAGAGAATGAGAGCTTCCCCTCCCCTGTTTTATTTTTTTCCCCTCTTTCTCTTTGCTCTTTTTAAAGCGCTTCAGAATACAGGGGTCCAGGACGTTCTCCAAACTACAGTAGAACAGCAACCTGTGCTGCGCATATTGTCTCGCCTCCCTCACATCTGCTCTTTAGACAACCATTTTCAGCAAACATCTGGCATTGTCCGGACTGCCGGGGCTCTGGCACACGAGCACAGTGTGTGAATTACAGCTGCACTACGACACAAGGGTCTGCCCGCCTGTTTAGATTGAGGGGAAAGGACACCGTGAGCTGTTTTTAGAAAGAGCCTCCATGTGGTTAATCTTCTTACACGTTGCCTGAGAAGACCCTTTAGAGATCATTTTTGAAATGTGCCAGACGGGGCAGTGAGATCTGAGCTTTTACCATATTTTCTGATTTAAAAAAAAGGAAAACAGAGAACAGAGAATATCCCAAAGGGAGCCATGGGGGTAAATGATGGTGAATCAGAACAAAAAGGCCAAGATCAAGTCCAAATAAAATGATGGGACAGGCCACAATAACCTTGGGGTTGTTATTACAGGGCGGTGATTTATGAGTAGTGGGACCCGATGATGTTATCCAACCGCGTTAGTACATAGGCTGCTGGGTGTATTCATGCGGGCTGACTATATGAGCCAGCGTTTTTTTTTTGTTGCAAGACTTCATCTTCCGCTACAACGCACACGAAGAGAGACCAATGCAAAAAAAGAGAAAGAGAGAGAAGAGAAGACAATCTTCTTAATTCATTTGCAGCTCGGTCACGTTTCGCTCACGTTTCCTGCTGGCTGACGGTCAGCTCAAGTCCGGGGAGCAGAGGGGACACGCTGCTCTGCTCTTATTAGCAGGGTGGCGATGGTAAACACACACACACGCAACCTGAGATGATAGCGTTTTGATTGAAATGTCCACGTGACCGTGTTATTGTAGCATTTCCCATGAGTGTAAATCCGATGTTGGTTATTGTTTTTTTTTTTTTTGGTTCATCCCACTGCTAACCAGACGGTCTCCGAGCAGGAGATCCTTTGAGATTTGCCCTCGTCTGTCTGGCAGAGCGCACGCACACACGCACACACGCACACACGCACACGCGGAGTCAATCCTGTCAATAATGTTGCATAATTGTGCGCCGTCAGTACATTTAGCAACACATTTCCACTCACCGTAGCAGAGGTCATCAGTGATCTCACATTTAGATCTCACATTATTTCATTCGCAACAAAAAACAACAGAGGAAATGTACACAACACCAAAATATAATAACGTCGTAATACACAATATAGGTATGCACGTGTTTTTTCGTTATCTATAGCCAATCTGATGAGCTCTAACTCCCTAAAACCCCAATAGTTGGGGTACCTGTTTGGTGGATCCGTGCCAGGTCAAAGTTCCCATTCCACATGTATGACAGCAGACAGGAACACCAGCAGCAGCCGCGTTTACCTGAGGTTCTCCGGGGTGAAGGCTCGGTTCAGGTCCGTGTCCACGTATCTGCTGCACTTCTCCACGGCCTTCGGGTTGGTGATGAACGGCTTGGTCTCGACCCGTTTCCTCTGGATCTCGGCTCCGTTCTTCACCCACAGGTTCACGAGCGTCACGCCTGACATCTCGTTCCCGTGCGTCCCACCGAAAATAGCCACTCGCCTGGCCTCGGTGACACGCGCGCTGTTGCCGTACGAGGACATGGTTCTGGATCCCGTAACTGCGCAGTCCGGATGGAGACACGCTGCTGCTGCTGCTGCTGTCGGGGCAGACGGAAAGTTTCCTGCCGGAGCCTCGCAGCCGCACTGTTTAAATGCCTGCCGTTGGCTGCGCGCTTACGTAACGTGCCCGCTTGGGATCAGTCACCGTGCGTAAAACGCGCCGAGTTCGCGCGCGACATCTCGAGTTGCACGCGAAAAAACCCCAATTGACCAGGGTCCTCCCTTTGTTTACCTTTTCACCCGCCAAGCCCGCGGGGAGGATTAGCTAGTCGTTTCCGGCGATGTTCCTCCGAAATAAAATGCAATCAAAGCAACGTTTCCGGACGTACGCATTAAAGGTATTTTTCTTTTCTTTTTTATAACTGGACTTGTCGGGACAAGTTACTTCCGGACATGGCCTTCAAAATAAAACTTCTTTGACGTGTTTAAAAATGTTTTTAAATGCCAGCGGACATAATATTACTGACTGAACAGCACCACACACTTTATACATTAGCATAGGATTGACACACGTTTTCAGTAAAACCTAAATTACTTATTATACCTAACACATTTAGTAACTATGTTACTGTTCCTATAGGTCAGGGGTGTCAAACTCATTTTAGTTAAGGGGCCACATGCTGCCCATTTTGATCTCAAGTGGGCCGGACCAGTAAAATCATAGCATAACAACGCATACATAATGACAATAGTTCTCTATGTTTAAATTATGGTGAAGGTTTTTGGATGATAAACCCTATGTTAAGGTATTTCTTCAATAAACTAGAAACATAAAGACCAACAATTCAGACATCAGCCCACCTGCCTTGGCTCTCCTCTGCAGATTCCCTTGCAGTTGGGCAATATCTTTAGTAATGGCAGTCCCTTTTTTTCTTCTTTTTTTTCTTTCTGCAATTTTAACAATTATCCCACGGGCCGGACTGGACCCCCTGGCGGGCCGGATCTGGCCCGCGGGCCGTATGTTTGACGCCCCTGCTATAGGTTATTGCTCCACTTACAGCATTCACAAATGCAGATGAATAGGACCCTTTAAAAAAAAAACATAAGAAAATGAACATGCTGGTCTGCCAAAACCACTCAAACCATAATCACAAATTAAATTTGAGAACATGTTTTACCTAAAGCAGTGATTGTGACTTATTAACCCAAACACCAATGGTCACTTACACTATCAGATTATTTGCGGGCAATCTGTGCCCGTTTATCAGATCAATAAACGGGCACAGGTTGCTGCAGCAGTGGAGGAGTCTCCTTAACAGAGGACAGCATCCCGATTTCCAATACACAGAACAATTCATATTTTTACGCTTTTTTTTTTAAGGTTGGACAAAGCAATACAACAATGCAAGTTTAAGGAAAGACCCGCGCTATGTGAGCCAAATGCCCATTAGGTGGCAGGCTGTGTACAGGTTTGCCAACCTGACCAGTCAACATTGGGGTTACTGTATATTACAAATATTTAAAGATCCAAATAAAAATAAAAAATGCTTTTTGTTTCACATTCAAGAGTGATCACAATTTGAAGTTACAATCATGTAGTTTTATTTAACAAACTTGTGAAATAAAAAACTAGTAATCATTATGGTGTGTTGTTATTTTTCAATTCATCTCAACACCAAAAAGGTCAAGTACTGTAAAATGCTTTGATACAAAACAAAATACATATTTAAACACATGTTCTTTTCACATTTTCACGTCAACGCTGTCCATCTAAAAAGACACAGGAAGTCGAGAATTCCTCCACTAGAGCAAACTCAAATCTACAGTTCATCAATCAGCGAGTTCAAACTAAAAGTCAGTGAAGAACTCCTCGTTCGGATTAAGAAGTTTCCGCTTAAACTTTCTGTGCTTCTTCCTCAGGATGTCTGGAGTCTCCGGTGTGACGGGGCTGGAGACAGGCGGCTGCTCGCTTCTTTCCTTCTTCCGTTTCTTTTTGGTTTCCCTGGGCTCAGACTCCGCCGACTCGGTCAACGACTTTCCCTCATTTTTTAATTTCTTCTTCTTCTTTTTCGGGTCTCTGGTGTCATTTAACGTCTCTGAAGATGCTAAATCAAGTTCGACCGAGGTCAGCGTTTCCGCGCTTGCATCACATTTGCCTTTTTTCTTGCTCGAAACTGAGCTACAGGTCGTGGCAGTTGAAGGACCCTCTATTATCACATCGTTACACTTTTTCTTCTTCTTTTTCAACACCACGGCCTCAGAAAACCCTGCGTCAGCTGCACTGTCCAGTCCTTCGCTTTCACTTCCAGTGCGTTCCTTTTTCCTCTTCCTCCCCGCGCCAGCGGATTCAGGCAAATCGCTCGCGCTGTCCTGCGTTACGGACGTCTTGCTCTTCCTTTTTTTCTTTTTCCGCTTCGTGACCCCGCTGTTTAGTTCCTCCACGTCGCCAGCCCCGACACGGGACGGCGAGGTAGAGCCGTGTTCCCTGTGTGTCCGCGCATCACTTTCCTCTGCATCAGCAATGAGGAAGGATGAGTGCCTATTCTTTTCCTTTTCCTGTGCAGACACTGAATCATCGTTTTGCGCCACTTTGTCTTCAGATACCCCCGTGCTAAATATTTCACTCTTTTTCTTCTTTTTCTTTGTCACCAGCTCAGCGTTTTGCTCTTCAAGGCCCTCATTTGTTTCCTGGTTGGATAAGTTTTTTAACTTCCCCTTTTCTTTCGGAGTGTAAGAGACATTCATTCCCTCAAAGATAGTTTTCCTCTTCTTCTTCTTCAGCGACGCCCTTGAACCTTTAGCCAAGGTCACATAATCATCGAGACAAAAGCTCACATCCACGCCCTCTTCTCCATCTTGAGTGGCGTCGTTAGAGAAGGACTGTTGCTTCTTTTGCCGCTTTTTCCTCTTAAATACACTGGATCCTAATGGTTCTTGAAAAGCCGCAGCATTTTCTAAACAATTTCCTGACGCCTCCAACTGTTCCGTTGACACCGACGGAAAATCCAAAGTCCTATTCGATGCCTCCTCTTCTTCATTTTCCTCAGTTATCACAATTCCCAATCCTTTTTTCTTCGTCTTCTGTATCTCAGCATCATCTCTTAGAGGCTCGGCAACTGTGGCAGACTGTAACTGCTCAGCATCCTCGCTGCTACCTTTCCTCCTCTTCTTCCTTTTTATCTCAGCATCATCTCTTCGAGGTTCGGCAACTGCGCCGGACTGTAACTGCTCAGCATCCTCGCTGCTACCTTTCCTCTTCTTCTTCTTCTTCTTCTGTATCTCAGCATCATCTCTTCGAGGTTCGGCAACTGCGCCGGACTGTAACTGCTCAGCATCCTCGCTGCTACCTTTCCTCTTCTTCTTCTTCTTCTTCTGTATCTCAGCATCATCTCTTAGAGGCTCGGCAACTGTGGCAGACTGTAACTGCTCAGCATCCTCGCTGCTACCTTTCCTCCTCCTCTTCTTCTTCTTCTTCTTCTTCTGTATCTCAGCATCATCTCTTAGAGATTCTGCAACTGCAGCAGACTGTAACTGCTCAGCATCCTCGCTGCTACCTTTCCTCCTCTTCTTCTTCTTCTTCTTCTTCTGTATCTCAGCATCATCTCTTAGAGATTCTGCAACTGCAGCAGACTGTAACTGCTCAGCATCCTCGCTGCTACCTTTCCTCTTCTTCTTCTTCTTCCTTTTTATCTCAGCATCATCACTTAGAGATTCTGCAACTGTGGAAGACTGTAACTGCTCAGCATCCTCGCCACTACCTTTCTTCCTCTTCCTCTTTTTTATCTCAGCATCATCACTTAAAGGTTCTGCAATTGCGGCAGACTGTAACTGCTCAGCTTCCTCGCCGCTACCTTTCTTCCTCTTCTTCTTCTTCTTCTTCTTCTTCTTCATCTCAGCATCCTCACTTAAAGGTTCGGCAACTGCCCCGGACTGTAACTGCTCAACTTCCTCACCGCTACCTTTCTTCTTCTGTATCTCAGCATCATCACTTTGAGGTCCCGCAACTGCCCCGGACTGTAACTGCTCAACTTCCTCACCGCTACCTTTCTTCTTCTGTATCTCAGCGTCATCACTTTGAGGTCCCGCAACTGCGCTGGACTGTAACTGCTCAACATCCTCGCCGCTACCTTTCTTCTTCTGTATCTCAGCATCATCACTTTGAGGTCCCGCAACTGCGCTGGACTGTAACTGCTCAACATCCTCGCCGCCACCATCCTCCACGCCACAGCTCACTGAAGACAAAGAATCCTCAACTCTCACGTCGCACTCTAAGTTCCCATCCACCTCCTGTCCGACGCTTCCTGCTGCAGACTTTTTCCTTTGTTTTGAATCGGGAATGTCTCCCTCCTCCCGTCCGAGTGTGTTATCGTTGCCTGACGAGTCCCACGTCGCATTTGTCCCATTCAATCCCAGCACACCACTGGTCAGCGCTGTCCTGTAACCCTCAGAAAGGCTGTGAGTCTCCTCTACCTCCACGTTGACGGGCGTCGCAGCATGCAGCCCCTTTGACCATTCTTCCGTCCTCTTCTTTACTTTAGTGACACTTGAGTGGTCTGGGAGTCCGTGGAGGAGAAGTTGGCTTCCTGGTCTGTCGCCCGCCTGTCCTGCTACAGGTTTGGATGCTTCTCTGGTCCTCTGCGCCAGAACTCTGCAAGAAGCTCCTCCCCTGCCAGAGCTCTCTGGATCTAAAGACTTTTTGTTTTGTTCTATATGCGATATCTTGGTTTCTCTTCCTGCTGATGTTTCTCGCCCGGCGTTATTATCTTTCCTCCTCATTTGTCTTTTTAACTGGTTGCACCAGGTTTGTTGGCTTGTTTTTTTGGAAGATGCCAGGAAGTGTTTCCTCTCCTGTGAAGTGACACACGGAGTACAACCAAGTTCTCATAACAAAAAGTGCAATGACGTGTAAGGTTGTTAACAGCCTGCTTACCACCACTTTGATGTCTTCGTCCTCGGACCTCTCTCCGTCTTCTCTGGAACAGAATACGTTATACATTTAAAACCATGTTGGAGCGAGGCTAACAAATGCACGGATGTAAAAAGGTAGTGGCCCAGAAATGTATCCTTGAGGGATCCCACGAGCTATTTTATTCTTGATCAATTGCAACAGAGAACTATCTCCCTGAAAAATAAGAGGCAAAACTATTAAAAAAACTGCTGCTGCAGGACAACTGATGCATTCTCAAAGTCTATTTCAATGAATTTTGTGATAAACTACATTCATCCTAATATCATCAACTACTTTTACAAGGGTTTTCTTTGTACTAAACTAGAAATATACAACTGTTTGTAGAGTTTCTCTCAAATTGGACTTAAAAAATAAAAATATTATATTAAAGATGAGTCTGTTTACTGGGTGTTCATGGATATTGGCCATGATAATTTATTTATATATATATATATATATATATATATATATATATATATATATATATATATATATGACTATTCCTTGAAATAAACTTACTCTGACAATGGAGATAGGTCCTCCCCATCCATGTCAACTGTTGGTAAAGATGACTCAGGATTCTGTCCTCTTTGAGAGCTCTGCCTCAGCTCTCCGAGACATTTAAAGAAGCCTCCGATGGTGTAATCCTGGGGGGTAAAAAGGAAAAACTTCAGCGCAACATAATATTCACAAAGTCCCTGTTTGAAGGTCTACAGCAACACCAGCCGACAAACAAAATGTGTGTCAAAGTATTAATTGTCCTTACATCGATGCTTTGGTTATGGTCGGGTAACAGAGTGCTTCTGAGCTTACACTCCCGCTCTTTGAGGAAAGGGAAACTGTATTTTGGCTGGGTGTGTTTCTTTCTTCTCCTCGACTTGGGAGTTTTGAGCTCTCCATTGTGGGAAGTGGACGAGGAATCTCCTTCACCTTCCTCTAGATCCCTGGGAGATGGGGGGGTTGATCTGCTGCTGTAGCGACGTAGTTGCGCTGACCTCGCAGCCTCAGGTAAAGTTGCTTCCTTTTGGGTTATGAACAGGCTCTCTCCTGAGTCACTGCAGGGGCACAATTATATATTACAGGGTTCATACACATTTTGACCAATGGATTTCCATGACTTTAAACCAAATTTCCATGACCAAACATTTTGTGAAATCTCGGTGTATACATGAAAAAGTGAGAAAATTTAGAATTTAAACTAACAATGAGAATTCCAAAGCATACAGTATACCTTAAATTACACAAATAAATGAGTTTGATTAAAAGAATAAACAGTTATATAGATGCCTGTATGTATGCCCGCTTATATTTTGAGCGTCTTTCTTTTCAAAGCATATTCATTATTTCAAACTCAGCGTGAATGAAAATCATGAACACATGAATAAAACACATTTCTATGATTTTATTTTTTTTAAGGACTTCTCCAGGCCTGGAAGTTCCGTAAGAACCCTGATATTTAGAAAGCCAAACTGGAGCGCTTTTTTTTTTTGCAGTCTGCCATTAAGTGGGAAAAGTTGATCATCATTGTGACATGTATAGGACACCCTTACCTCTCTGCTTCAGCAGGACCCTTGGCTACTTCATCCCGTGTGCCCTGTCCCACAGAAGACGCAAGATATCGCGATATCTTCTCCACGTAGTCTGGAGGGGATCTTTCCAGGACAATGTGGTATGACGGCTGTGCTCCAACTGCGCCAATGGCATCGGGTTGAGTCCCAGTTAGAAAAGGATCGCCTCCAGTCATTTTGCAGATTAGCAAAGGGCATAGATATAACTAGAGGTCTTCGTTGGCAAGAAATAGTTGGATCCGCGTATAGCCTCGAACAAAAAGCCTCTAAATATGTCAGTTGCCTCCGATTAAATGACCGCTTGAGATGAACACGGAGGATTTTGTTAACATCTCGCTAGTGTCGTTTAACAACGTGTAGCTGCACCAAAACAAAAACAAAACGAGTAGTCGCTACACGTGTGGCTGTGTGAACCAACCAGGAAGTTTCTAAACGCAACGAGCCGGCGGACAGGAGGTGTCCCTCTTTCTACTTCCGCTTTGTGTCGGTTGTGATGCCCTCAGTAAATACGAGCTGCTCTTAATCCTCCGTTTTTTCACATTAACAAGTGAACGTGACATAAATGCACATGATAATCAGTGAAAAATTAGTGAGCATACTCTATTCATACAATAGTACCCATGGACAATATATTTTTGTTTTATATTGAGGCAGTTGTGCTAATAAATAAGCTGTAGAGAGGAGGAAACAGATCGTGTGGGGTAGGAACTATCTTGCTACTATGTACTCTTGGTTTGCTCTCCAACCCCTCGCTGTGTGCTCGCTTTAGCAGTCGACTGTTCCTCCTGCACCCGGACAGCCTGCAGGTACTTTGAACTTCCACAACAGTTATGGCCGATATCAGCAAAACTGAAAAGGTTCAGCTGCACGCGCCAGATTTAGAGGAACTGCGTGGCGGTAAGGGCATCGGTGGCACAGCCTAGGAATGTATATGCATACATATATTTAGAGAGAGTAATGCTTACTTATTGCTGGTTGCAGTACTGCAAGCAGGGCTGGAGGACAACTTTGCAGAAGTTCAGGTGAGTGTTGTGGAGTGTCCCGATCTCACCAAAGAGCCCTTCCAGTTTCCTGTAAAAGGTAAGAGCCTTAAGTACACTGCGTTCTTCTACAGTGTGCACTCACAGTTTCCATAATGTAAACAAAACATACACTGTATACATCTAGGAGGCAGAATATTAATAGAAAAGGAAAATCAAATCCCTCATGCATGCCCTCCATTATGTATTTACTCCAATCATGCAACATTCCCCTTACATTACTTTTATACTTTTAAGTAGTTTTTAAACCAGTACTTTTACTTAAGTAAAAAGCTTGAGTTGATACTTCAACTTTTACAGAAGTTTTTTTAAACCCTAGTATCTATACTTCTACTTGAGTAATGAATGTGAATACTTTTGACACCTCTGATGATTACATCTAAATAAAGCCATTCCTCAGAAGTTGTCAAATAGGATTGGTGTCATGTTGGTAATCTCCTAATGTCCCCCCTGTCCTCATACTGCAGGCCTGTGTGGAAAGCCGCGCATCACTGATGTTGGGGGTGTGCCGTACCTGGTCCCCGTGGTTCAAAAGCACAAGGTAGTTATTATTACAAAATATTGCGTGGCGTAACGATTAAATGGCCTGTAGTGGGATGGCATTATGATATAGTTGCCTCTCTTCCTCCCAGGAATACAACATGAACACCATATCCAAGGAGCTGGATCTGCCAGGAGCCTTCGTCCTCGGTGCAGCAGCTGTTCCCAGCAGGATTGTTGGAATGAATGCAGAGGTTATTCAGTTTTGCAGCACACCACAGATTCTGGCTAAAATACATTACACTTAGGGTGCAGCTCTCCAGTCTTTCCCCCTGGAGTGGAACCCCAAAATAACAATGATTTGGTAAAGCAGTGGCCTTAAAATAAAAATAAAAAACTGGCCCCAGAAAGGTCTTATGCCATATAGTGTTGTTCTGGTGTACATGTTTTTACCAGCAGGTCTGGGTAAATATTGTAAAATATTGAAAAAAACACCATTTGGGTCATTATGGGATTGCTGTCTGTTTGGAGTTTGGACTGTATTCAACTAAAAGCTGCACTTCTGGCAAGCACGAGACAAGTTGCTCTGCAGTGAAGCAACTGACTATGTTAAAAGAAGGAAAAAGAAAAGAAAAACAAGCCTCTAAATATTCTCGTCCACAGCTGGTTCCCCTGGTTCTGACCGAAGCGGAGGGAAGGCCCGCAGTGAACGGCAGCTACTTCTCCTCCATCAACCCAGCTGACGGACAGTGTCTGCAGGAAAAATACAGCAACAAATTCTCTGACTGCAACTTTGGGCTGCTGGGCAATCTGTACGCCTGTGAGGGGAAGTCTGGAAAGGTAATGAGTCTTTATCAGATCAGACGAGATCTGCAGCTTCTCGCGTGCGCTGGGGTTCCTTAAAAAATAAAATAAAATGCTTTGTCATTTTGTCAAATAGCGAACACCTCTGGTTGCATATGAACCGTATACCCATTTATCTGTAGGCTAGTGTTCTGGCTAAAGTTGTTGTGCGTGAACTTCAGCCCCATCATATCTGTGCTTCCGACATACGAGAGGATAAACATTAACAAAAGGAAAGTGTCTGAGCTGTCATGCCCTCTTCATCTCTCCAGGTCATTGAGGTGCGGGCCAAGAAGAGAACCGGGGGCCACAGTCTGGTGACGGCCCTGAGGAAGACTCTAGAAGGCCGCTACCCTGATAAAAGCCTGGCTCTGGGGGGCACCTTCATCATCCAGAAGGGGAAAGCCAAAATCCACATCATGGTAAATATCGGACATTTTCAAACACGATAGTTGCCCCGACAGTTCCGCGCCGTGATTTATTTCATTGAGCATCTGCTCCCATCGATAGCCGAGAGAGTTCTCGGCCTGTCCTCTCGACAGCGACGACGACGTCAACGGCTGGCTGAAGCACTTTGAGGTCAGCGCCCCTCTCGTCTGCCAGTCGGTGCTGGTGTCCAGAGACCCCGTGAGTACAGCACACGCTCGTCTCAACGAGGCAGAGGACGCCAGACGAGTGCCAATCGGCGAAAGTATAGGCGTGTCTTTTTGTTTCATGCGTTTTACTGTGTGCAGGGTTTGGACCTGCGCGTAGAGCACACCCACTGCTTCAGCCACCACGGAGAAGGTGGCCACTACTACACAGACACCACGCCGGACAGCGTGGAGTACTTGGGCTACTTCATGCCGGCAGAGTTTGTCTACCGCATCGACAGGCCCCGAGACACCCACGGAGTCGGGCGAGACTGAAAGATGAATGAAGGAAATAAGCCACGCCTGCGGCGCAGCGTCTCTCAATGGTCTGCAGGTCAATCAAAGCAGTGTGAGATGTATGCTGCTGGTTCTGTGTGTTCTCCAACTGCACGGAAACATTTTTGCAATGAAAACGCAGCGTTTCTTTGAAATCTTTGCTCTGAAATCACATCTCTAGAAATTCTTATGCATTTCTTGTAAAGAAAATCTGCACATTTCATGTAATAAAAACAATGTTGAATCCAGGTGGTTATGGCAGTTTGTTCAATTAATGCAGCAGAGTAGTAAATATGGGACCTTGGACTGCATTGTTGGCTGCCAACTCCATCATAATAATACATTTAAAAAAAATTCAAGACAGACAAGAACAGATGGTGGATGACATGTCTGTGCACAGCGAGGAAATTACAATCTTTTTTTTTTTTTTAAGTGCTGTCTCAATAACTTCCTCATATTCCTCACATCTCACAGTTGCATTTGTTGAGGTGTGGTTGAGGCAGAGATCTAATCAGCCAGAAGTGAAAACACCTGCTGCTAATTAAATAGCCGCCAGGGGAAAATAACAAACAGAGGCTAAACATTTTAAAAATGTTTTAAAATTTTTAAAAATGTTTAGCCTCTTTTTGTTATTTCTGGGTTGTTTTTTTTTTGTCTGAGAAAGCGTCATGAAACCAATTACAACACTGTATTTTTGTCCTCCCTTTTTGCGCAATTCCTCCAAAATTTAGAGAAAAGGTTTCCCTCTGCCTCCCCAATTCATACTGACAAATGTTTCCAAAATATACATACTGGTGTCAAGAAACGATAGTTTTGTCCTTTAGAAAACAACACATACAATTGTGGTTCAGTTATATCAAATATAATTGGGCTAGCGGCAGTAATATAACATATAGCTAGTCATTGTTAAGATGAAAAATGTTCTGACCTTTGGATCATGGTTTTTGAAAAATGTCCCCAGATGTAAATTTAACCAAAGCATGTACTGGATAGTAGACGTATTGCTTTATTTTAACAACTTTATATACAGTCATTGACAACAAAGGCCAAGATTTTAAAAACAGCATATTTGAATTGCCAAGTATTAACTGTTTTATTTATCTATTTCGATTTCTCATTATGATATATTGATATCTTATTTACATCACAAATTTAATATTTTGAAAAAAAATATTTTGACTCGTATTTAAATGAATGTATTAAACGGTAGAAACCTTATATAGACTCAGCTAAAGTAGTGTTTCTCAAGCGTTGAAACGTCGCCATCTACCGACCAGAGCAGGTAACGACACACCATTTCCCACAATGCTACTGCCGCACCAGCCCGGAAGTAAGACGTTTATTGACAATATGGCCGTTGTGCTGGGCTCCGATTTGGCGAAAATTGGGATTTGACAGCACTCCCCGGGGCTGCGATAATAACCCATTTCCACCTCAGGAGTGCGCGGAACAGATGCATTTGAATGAAGGGACCCGCGGATCCACGGGATGGTGTCAGTGATCTGAGGAAACGGTCGGAGTGCGAAACCCGTCATGTCGTTTTTCAAGAGGAAAGGTGAGGAAGCTCCCTCTTGAGTGCTGCAACGTCAACGGCAGCTAAGCAGCGCGGAGAGTCCGGCTGAGGGGACAGCGGTCCGCGAGGAGATGCGACGGACGCGCTCGAGACTGCGGCCGCGAGCGAATTAGCCCCGAGACACCGCGGTGTTCGTGGGCACGAGCCTCCCCGCCGCTCGCCGCGCTAACATGGTTAGCTTAGCGGTGGCCTCTCTGCTCTGCCTCACCTAATGTCAGCCCGGGTGGACACACACCCTGACCCGCAGAGAGCTGCCAGCAGCACGTCGTGCCAGCTGAACCTCTTGTGTTTGTCAAAAACGGCGTTTTATCGCGGTAACGACTCGTAACGAGCACCGACACACGTGACGGCCATCACTTTGACACAGGTGTCGAACTATGCTACGGAGGCTAACGTTAGCTAGCTGCACCAGGGGCCGTTTGTTATGCAGCTTTAACCAGCGGGAGGTGTGAAAGAGAAACTTAACAACGGGCCCGTTGTGTTTGAAGTAGAGCTGTTGGTTATCTTGATTTAAATACAACGTGTGTAACGTTAGTTAGTCTCCATTGAGAAACGTTTGACCGAAAGGGATGGAGCCAGTCAGACTGGACGGTGTCATCCGACGTGACGTTGAAGGAACTGATTGATTTTGGACCTGAAAGTGTTTAAACTACGACATTAGTTCAGTCTAAACCCGTCACAGTTTGGGCTTCTGCTGGTGGTGTGCAATGCATGATGGTTACATTTCGCTGTATCGCTGTTGCCTTCATGATGGCTACTGTGTGTGTGTGTGTGTGTTCGTTAAGACCGTTATAGAGCCATTAATCCAGCTTAGAGGCCTGTAGTTACATTACACTCACAGGTGCATTTAGTTCACACCATTCATATTAGTCGGGGCGAGCATTGTGAAACTGATTTCATTCATGAAATCTCCAGAGATTGTTGTCCCTCATAGGCTACACCAGTCAAAGCGGCTGACACAGCAGGTCTCCAAAATGAAGAACTATTAGAGAGAGAGAGAGGGAGAGAGAGAGGGAGAGTGCACTTGTACTGCTCTGAAGCAGGATGACATGCTGTACCTACAGGAAGTACTGTGGTGTTTGGTGTGGTTGAATTGTGCAGGCAACATTTTACTGAAGGGAAGGTTTTGCAAAGAAATTCGAGCACTAATCTAGTCGAATGGTCATTAGCCATGTGGGGCAATAGATTAATCAAATTGCCATGAGTAACGGTATAATGCAGTGTTGCTGTTATCTGTAGGTTGTTGTACTTTGTTCATTCAGGCGTCGCTGAAGTTTTTCTCTCATCAGTTAGTTTCGCTCCATTCAGTTGAGTTTGGCCCACACGAGTGCACTCATTCACTGCAGCACATCTGGATGCTGTCAATGGAGACTTGAAGTGAGTCCTCATGGTGCTTGAGCTCGAAGGTGGTGCTGTTTATAAGAAAATATCAAGCTGCCGTGGCTTTCTCTTCGATTGAGCTGGTTTGCGATCGCTGCACGTCAATGCTGTATGTCCATGTTGCTGGTAGTATTACTCACTTACCGTTTTCTTTTTTTGATTCAAAAACATCCGTTGTGGCAACTCATCACGGTCCCATCTGAATATTTATTTGGAACAAAGACGCCTGGTGTTTATTTGTAGGCTGTTGGAGCTCCGGCTTTCTAAAAGCCTCGTCTCTGAGCTGTGACAGACAGCCTCTCAGACTCCCGGCTGACACAAATACTCTTCAACAGCTCCGTCCAAATTGTCCCATACAAAGTGCGTTTGCCTCCCGGTCCATTCGGTAATGTCAGTGCCCGAAATTGATACGTATCCTGACCGCCCTCTGCAGCAGCAGCCGCCTAATCTGAAGATATGAACGGTGAGTCACTCTGATGAGTGGCTGCCACCGTGTCTGGCGTTGTGCACTTATACCACTACAGACGACATCTTTCATTCTTTATTTGACAGTCGGCCGCAGAGCTCTTGAATGGCGCGCAAAAGTTGTTTTGCATTAGACCATACGATTTTTATTCATGATGGGTTATATGAGACATTCAGCAACTCTTAGAGGGCTTCAGGTGGAAGCTGTCAGACGGTCGACTCCACTTGACTTTAAACTGCCGGGACCCACCAGAGCTGATAGACCAAGGTCACCACTAATGCTCACACGCAGTATGGAGGCCTCTCAGTGCGCCTTGCTATATAATTAGCAGGACTGAGGGGGGTTTTCACATATCGGAGCACAGCTTCCCTATTTACCTCCTCGTCCTGCGAGGACGCAGCTCTGCAGGAAATTGTTTGTTTGCGTCTCTAGTACATCACTACGTCATTATGTAAGTCGATAGTGAATCCCGATCCTTACTTTACCTCCCGCGTCAATGAATGTCACCGCCTATGCACTGTGCCTTCTTCTGGTCTCGCCCTGTATTGTGAATCAAATCGCTGTATCCTTCTCTGGTTACATCTCGCCTCTCGTTTTTCTGCCCACAGCCAAAAGCAAAGAACCCGAGAGAGTGACTGACGCTAAAGCCAATAGAGGTGAGCTCATCAACACAGAAGTGCACAGTTTTTTTTGGGTTTTTTTTTGCATGTAAGATGAGCCTTATACAGATGGGATTCAAGTGTCCCTCTGCTTCAGTTGGTTTGTGATGTTTAATCATTGCTTGCCATCCTGTCACAAGGACCAACATGTCTTTTTTTTTTTTACCTCAAGCTACGAAGTGAAACACATGCAGCTCACATTCAAACAAACACTGAGCAGTCTGTGCTCTCAAACATCTCTCATCACACCCCGAGGCCTCTGTAAACGAACTGTGAGCTCTTTGGAAAACCTTCACACAAAAAGGGCCTTTTCATACAAATCACACTGATGTTGTGCATTCAGGCCGCTCAGATCTTTGATCACCGTACTCCTTTTCTTCTTTTTGGTGCCTCATGCCTGTTTTCTGCCCTCCGTCCACAGCCTCACCCACTCCTCACTCTCCATCACTAGGACTGGGGAACCACCATGCCGTCCAGGAAGCCGCGGGGCCCAGCCATGTGGCCATCAACGCCATCTCTGCCAACATGGACTCCTTTGCCCGCGGTCGCACCGCCATCCTCAAGAAACAGCCGAGCCACATGGAGGCTGCGCACTTTGGAGATCTTGGTAGGGCGCCAGCCTCCATGTGTTTTAGTGTTTTGCTTTTAGTGAGAACGTAGAAGGCCCAACCAAACATTGGACCGTATACATTTGAGGTATATTCTGAAACGTCACTAATTTTGGGGGTTTCTCAACTTTTTGGAATTTGAAATATAGGTCTATTTATTACAAACATTAACAATAGACAGCAGAGGGAGAAAAAAACCCAGCAAAAGGAGTAGAGTTGCAACAAACTAGTTTGTTCATGATTTGGTTAATGTGCTGATTTTTTTCTCAGTTAATTGTTTCGTCTATGATTTTTCAATTTCAAGATCCAAGGTGAAGCTTTAATCTCAAATTCAAGTTTTATTCCACCAACAGTCTAACACCCGAAGATATTTCTATTGTTACGACAAAGTCAAGCAGCAAATCCTCAATGAGACTGTGCTGTTTATTTGCCAGAAAACTGAAAGATTAATTGATTATCAAGATGGTTGCTGATTTGACTGATTGATAGAGTTGTAACAGATTTACTGTGATTGTGTGAATAATATGAATGCATAGATTGTCAATAAGTTCATCGCAGCATGTATGCACGGTCTGCCAACTGACAAAAGCACAAAATAAGCACAGAAAAACAACGAAGCAAATATAACGCACAGTAACATGAAAATTAATCCATTTAAAAATATTATAAGGAATTATAAACTTTGCAAAGTTTGCCTCTCAGGCTCCTGTTTAACTTCATAGGGATAATTGGTAGTAATTAGTGTGACAGCAGCACACCTGTCTTGTGCAAGTGGAAAACACTCCTTCATTAGTCTTGTCAAGCGTCGCGTTTTAAGAAAAGCGTCCACACATTCCAAAGCATGACAAAATACAGCGGTGAATTCCAAATGGCATGTTGAGCGACAGCAGCGACGAGAACTGCATGAGCAAGTTGCCCAGACAATAGCTGGGGTGAGTCAGACGGAGGTGGACGAACCTGTGCCGCCGCCCGGACAGCAAAATCTGAATGAAATGCATCAGTGGTTGAACACAAGATGAGAGCGGAAGGAAGGAAGGAAGTAAGGGAGGAGGATTCAAAAGAGGCCAGATGGGTTAGTTTCACTGACGGCTTGTAGGCAGCCATGGCAGTTGCGCTGAGCCTGAAAGCCGTAATGGCAGCAAGAATCATTATGTTGAACATGATCTTCGGATTCGTCTTCTCTTTTGTCTGGGGCTGAAACAGTAGAGAGCAAATTATATAGCGGACGTTGACTGACCCTCAAAAGATATTCCATTGAGGCTAATTTTTTTTTTTTAATGACCCAATGCAGACACAGATTTCTGCGCTGGTTGTTGATCTATCATCATTATTTTTTTTTGTCTGAGTGGTTTTAACTAATCTGAGGAGGCTGATTGATACGCGCCTCACACTCGGTGACGACTCTTGCGGCACTATTTTGTTTTCGAAGAGCAAACAAAACCCCCAAGAAGCCTCAGCCCTCAGCCCACAGTCCAACTACAGCTCATGTGCTCTGATTCATAATCCAGCGAGTGTCTGGGTTTGTATTCAGTGAGCACGCCCCCCTTGTTTATTTTGTTTTCCAGAAGTGTGTGTTGTGTGCTTGTAGTCCATCCCGGTGGATGTTACTCAAACAGACACTCAATTTGAGACATTGTAAAGTCAAATGATACGGCATCCCTGCAGGAGTTTGGGGGTCTGTCAAATGTTGCCATGGCTGCCACATTTATTGCTGATCACTTTATATACACACACACACACACACACACACACACACACACACACACACACACACACACACACAGGATTGACGGGAGGACACACAGACGATGGAGACGTGTGGTTCTGAAAAGTTTGTCCGGGTGAAATCATCTGTGAAATTGCTCAGTCCAAGGCCGCTTCTAGACAGAGAGAGAGCCTGAAATTCACAAAGCTGCAAAACTCTGAGTTTAGATTCAGCTCACGTTCCAGCCTTCAGTCATAAGAGAGACAAACACGGACAATCCTCAAAGTCTTTTAAATTGAAATAAATCATATTAAATTGCATTGAGGCAACGGCATGTGTTAGGTACAGGTTTGTAAAGCATCACAGGGTTACATAGTGTGCATCAGTAATTTGTGTTTATTTTTCTAAGCTTCTTTTACTCCTTTCTGGATTTTCTTGTAGCTAGAAATACACTATTAACAAAGAAAGGGTGTCTTTTGAATCCGATTAAAGTGACTCCTGCACAGTCGATTACTAAATTGTCTGCACATTTATACGTTGCAGGTCACTCCAGTGTGAACTATCATCAAGATGACCGCTCTCGGCTGTCCAAGACGGTGGAGCATGTCCTCCGGGACAACGTGGCGATACCCCACTACATGCATTTCATGGAACACCAGGGCGCCGACCACCTGGTTCGGTTCTGGCTGGAGGCGGAGAACTTCCGCTCCTCCAGCTGGTCGCGGGTCCGAGCGCACAGCCTGAACTCTGTCAAACAGAGCTCTTTGGCCGAGCCCGTCCCCGCTTCCCCCGGCGGCTCGGGGCTGGCCCAGCGCACACCCGACGCTCTCACCCGGGACAGTAGCAGTGAGCGCCCGGCGATGCACCCGGAGTGGCGGGACTCCTCCGGCGCCGAGGCGGGCCTGAGACCCGGCACTCCTCGAGCAGAAACCCCCACCAAGCAGGCACACTCCAGGACAGGGACCCCCTTCAAGGTGCAGTCAATCAACACCCTGCGGGACCTCTCTGACCAGCTCATGAAAAGTGAGTCACCTTGACACAAGTTTCTCTCTTTATATTTGTGTTTCTGCAAGATAATATACGTTTATCCTCTTTAAATACTGTGGTAAGTGTAATGGAAACAAAATAAATCATGGCGGATATGAGTCACGAAAAAATCCCATCATGATCAGCTATTTTTTATTTTTTCAGGTATAGAGAAAGCTGCAGTTACAATCTTCACCAAATATATCTCTCCGGACGCTGTAAAGCCCATCCCCATCACAGAACAGATCAGAAACGACATAGTTGGTAAGATACGGACAACGCCATTAGAAATGTACTTCTTTCACTCAAAAAAAGTCATCTCTCATAGACAATGTTTTTTTCTCTGTGTAGCTAAAATATGTGGCGAGGATGGCATGGTGGACCCAAACTGCTTTGTCATTGCACAGTCGGTAGTCTTCGCCATCTTGGAGCTACAGTAAGTTTCTGTCTATTCATTTTCTTGAGGAGTTAATACTCACACAGCGGGGTTTCGCCCAGGTTTCCACATTAAGATTTAAGTCCAACATCCCACAGCAGCGCCTGTGCTCGTCTCCCACGTGCTCTTTTTCCGTTTCCAGGCACTTTACCGAGTTCCTGCGGAGCCACCATTTCTGTAAATACCAGATCGAAGTGTTGACCAGCGGCTCGGTGTTCCTGGCTGACATCTTGTTCTGTGAGTCGGCGCTCTTCTACTTCTCTGAGGTGAGCACTTCCCAAACGGCACTTCATTTAAAAAAAACAAACAATGCCATTGACTTCCATCGTACACCCCTACCACAAAACGGTGTCCATCATTTATTTGATTTACCTGTTCTAGCGGGAATTTCTATTGACACAGCAGTAGTATGCTGAGGACACAGTAAACATAACCGAACACAGAACCCCACCGTGGATGCTCCCCATACAATCTCCCAGCCCACTTTTATGACACTAAAGTGACGCTCCATGCACAAATACAGCCGAAGCTTGTCAGAGTAAACACTCACTCCTCTCTATGTCAGCATGCACACAGGACGTAGTCGATCTTGAAACAATTTGATTGACAAAACACTTTATGTGCTCTTCATCTCCTTCTTGCAGTACATGGAAAAGGAGGAGGCGATGAATGTACTGCAGTTCTGGCTGGCGGCGGACAACTTCCAGAACCAGCTCGCAGCTAAAAAGGGCCAGTATGACGGCCAGGAGGCTCAAAACGATGCTATGATTCTCTACGACAAGTAGGTCTCAAAACACCAAGTGGTTGTTGAGAACATAATGGGTTTGACTTGATACTTGGAGGTTGCCGCTATGTTAAAATCATTGAGTCGGTTCGGTCTCATAGAACTTACACTGATACTCTTTAGTAACTTGGGATATCTACCGATAGCTGACGTGGAAAACAAAAGCGCTATTCCCGTCTGTTTTTGGTTGCACAGTAGTTAACGCACTTCCTTTAGTGCCGAGCCTTCAATGTTCCCCGGAGAGTGAGACGTTTTAGAGAACCAATCTAAAAGTCGATGGTGCCGTTACTCTTCAGCACATTGTGCAATCAGCCTTAACTTCATAAGGATAAGTTCAAGAAAAAGAAGAAGAAAAAAAACTCTGCCACTTTAAATTATTCATTTCAGTCCAGTTGTTTCAGTTAATCTTTTAATATACCACCCGGGTTAATTAACAACATCAGTTTGTAAGTCGTCTGTTGAAGGGCTTCAGCCTGTACCAACAGACGCTGACCAATCAGATCACTGGAAATAATCACGGCATCGTTCCTACAGGACCCCGGTATGGACTAAAGAGTTTATAAGTGACAAGTAATAAAGAGTCTATTGGGGTTTGTTTTTTCAGGTCCGCTCTGTCTGTCGGAAGCTCTGTCTTAAAGCCAAGGAGAGTTTAACGCACTGAATGCATAATGATGATTTGTAGCGGCGTTTTAATTGAGCAAAGATTATTTTATTCCCGACAGGATTCCTGACGGTATCGATGCTTTTATGCTCTCGGACTCTGTTGTCTTTTATTAGAAAAGTAATCCCCACACTGCTAATTAGCTCCAATGATTATGAATGCAGCGTTTCAGTCAGATAGAGCTTATCAGACATTACCTTCTTTGCTTTTCTTTTCTCTCCTCTCTGCTTCAGCAGCAAAACAGTCTTGCATCCCTTTTTAACTTTATAATCACTCATTCGCTCAAGTCTGTCTCTCAAAAATACTCTCTTCATACAAAAGACGTGGCTCCGTAGATGATAATCCACACACTTATTTTTAGCCTTGCTTTGAATATTTAGAAATCATCTCTAGTGATTCCACACCTTGTTATTGTATTCCTGTTCTGGGATTATAGTGTTTCAATTACACCTCGTTGAATATCAGTTTTCGCCGTCATGATAGTTCACGTGTCCTGCGGGTATCATCGTTTCATCTCGTATCATATTAAGTACTTCACTCTGGGTTCTGATGATGTTGCTTCGTAACATCTCCACCTCCTCGCATCCAAATCCGGACTTAACGGAGCCAGAGGCCTTCACTACCAACCAGGGTTTTGGGGTTAAAAGCGAGGTAGCTTCAGGGTTAACTCCGGGTTTTCAGTCCTACGAAGGAGGTTCACAAGCCGGATGACCTAAAGAGACCCTGGCTATGTTGAACTTCGTAAACAAGCCCCAGGATCACTGACGTTGGCCTCAGTGAAGCCAGGTAGCCACAAAGACTGGGTTGAATCTAATTAATACTCGTACAGGAAAAGCGTATTTCAGTAACGCTCCATCTTTTACACGATGAACGTTTCTTTGCGGTCCAGTCGTCCTCAGTTTCGCCTTTCCTTCGCAGCCAAGATGTTTGTTTGTCATTCTGTTTACTCTGAGAGCTTTGTTGAAGTCCAACTGGCCTCATTGTGAGCTTGGTAGGTTCCAGTTGAGTGCGGCTGAGAAGGTAAAGGAGTCGTTACCAGTCTATAGCAGAAGACTAGGTGGCTGTTTGCTGTCAGGCTGCTGTTTTTTTGTTCTTCTTTCCTTCACTTTTTTGGTGCATTTCCTGCCACTGTTTCATTAATATTTAAATATAATTTAATATTTAAAATGACACACAGTCGTACAGGGGGACAGGCCTGCGGCCTCAATTAAAGATGCAATTTCCTCAACACTTTTTACTGATCGGGTATTCAAATCAAATCTTAATGCAGGTGCCCTCGTCTCAGTCAGTCGCTCTGCTTCCTCTCCAGGTATTTCTCACTCCAGGCCACCAACCCTCTGGGCTTCGGCGACTCTGTGCGGATGGAGATAGAGTCGAATATCTGCCGAGAGGGGGGGCCGCTCCCCGACTGCTTCACCACTCCACTCAGACAGGCCTGGACCACCATGGAGAAGGTCCGGTTCTCAAATAGCCCCGAGGCTCTTATCTTAATTATTAAACCATTAATTGATTTACATTTGCCCTTTTTAAAACATTTAATTAGATCTTTCCTTTAAAAAAAAAAAGGGAGGAAAATCTGCCTGAGCTGTTTCCTTGAATTCAATCGGCTCCTCCTAAAGGTTTTGTGTTGCAAGTCACTGATGAATTGTCCCATTACACCGCTGACAAATGATCCGTATGCTAATGAAATGAAGGCGGAACACTGTTGTGAGCGCACGAAGGTCAGGAACAGACCTTTTGTAACTTGTGCCCAGAAATTTATCCCGGAGCTCATTATTCTGCAACAGCGAGTGATGTGTTGCCTTTGTTCAGGTCTACATGCCGGGCTTCCTGTCGAGCAACCTTTACTACAAATACCTGAGCGACCTCATCAACTCGGTGCGGGCAGACGAGTTTGTGAATGTCAGCGCTGCGGGTCAGGGCGGGCCCGTGGACGGCGAGCGCTCCAGTTCAAATGCCGGCGAGGGCTCTCAGACTCAGGTGACCTCCCATCCCGGACTTTAACCCACATCTTCAGCCCCTGTGGGCGTCCTCTTCCTGTCTGCTGACATTCAGAGCTGCTCTGCCTCGTTACATGAGATATTTCTGTTAATGCCGAAAGGTTGTGGTCGTACCTGTAGCAGTGCCGCCAAACATTCAGTTTACGGTTTCTTTACTCTACAGCAAAGTGCCAAAAGGGCGGCGATCAAGATCCTGAAGAACTTTGACGAGGCCATCACGGTGGACGTGGCCAGCCTGGACCCTGAGTCCTTGTACCAGCGGCCCTACGCTGGGTGAGTCATCTGTTGTTTTTGTTGACTCCCTCTTCATGTGCTTTAAAAATGTCTTGCACGAGATGATTCACAAGCATGATGTCATGAATTGAAAAACAAAGCTGTTGTCTTATCGAATCTGTCTTCATCCCTCTCCTCTCTCTGCTCAGAAGGATGACGTTTGGGAAGGTGAATGAGATGGGCCAGTTTATCAGGGAGGCCGAGCCAGAGCCGGACGTGAAGAAATCCAAAGGCACGATGCGCTCACACATGTCTCTCTCGGTCTGTCTGTCTCTCTCTCTCTCTGCCTCTCTCTCTACCTGTTATATTCTCTCTGTCTCCGAGAGCCTTTGCCCTTTCTCTGCCAGATTTCATCTCGATGCTCCTCGCAGTGAAAAACATCCACTCTCCGGCCGTGAATATAAAGCTCATTTGTGGCTGCTCCCATTCTCCCAACAGCCTTCTGAAATATTAAAGAACAACCGAGCCTCCACTGCTCTTAAGATCCAACAACACACTAAATCTTTATGTATTATGTCCAAGTGTGTTTTCTCTTGGTCCAGAGTAGCGTGCATGGCTGCAGGATAAGTAGGCCAAAGCACTGAATACTTCAGCCTGTCAGCAGTCGCTCAACCTTGAGTTGTTTGTTCAGTTTCTTTGTTCCGATTGAGCGACTGAAGTCTCACTCGGCCTTTGCTCTCCTCTCCATGTAGGTTCCATGTTTTCTCAAGCCATGAAGAAATGGGTCCAAGGCAACTCCGACGAGGTGAGGACACGAGACATCCACGAGGGATTCAGGGGTCTGCGGCCCCGAGCAGGGCTCTCGGTGGCACGTATTCAAATGAACTTGACGTCAGCCCGTGGTTAACGGTGTTGTTGTTGTCTGTTCTCTCGCCATCCAGGCCCAGGAGGAGATGGCGTGGCAGATAGCCAAGATGATCGTCAACGACGTCGTCCACCAGTCGAATCACGACAGCCCCGGCAAGGCCACCAAGGTACAGAACCTCCCCCGGTAGCTCTCCTCCCGTGTGGAGCGACCACAGCTCTGCCCTAAGCGTTCTCTTTTGTCCGTCCGCAGTTATGACCCCACTGAGGAACCAGAGGAGCGTCGCTCCACCGCAGGACGCTGGCCAAGCCGCCGACGAACTGTACGACGGTTAACCGCATCACTCTGAGAACGAACAAGGCGTTTTTATCACCTGCCCCTCCCTTCCCGACCCCTCAACCGCAGCGTGGACTCATGGGAAAAGTTACATCAGCGTTCCAATCTTCCAACTCCATAACACTACGAGGGTACATGAAGTAGTCGACCAAAGTCACGACTCGAGGAAGTCACTCCCGAAGAGAGGAAGCGTACAGCGCACACCGGAAGAAAGCCGTCACGGAGAAGCAACGCGTCGGCGTGGAGAGGACCTACGGAGGGCGTGACAAGGACTGAATTACCTTCACTCCCTCACGACACACCTCCTTTTATAACCATTCCTTGTTTTTAGATGAAATTCCCCTCGTGAGGGTCGGCCACGTAAGGCTTAAGCAGATGAAAACCTGCGTTGTACAGTTTTTGGCACGCGCTTCCCTCCGCCTGCCCGAAGTCGTGTTGTCTGCTGTTCACCGACGTGAGCTCCTCCCCCCCCCTCTCCCCAGCTGTTTATTTTCCGTACAATAGGAGATTTGGAAATGAGACAATGAAACAGAAGAAGAGATACTCGGTCCTCGGATCGACTGACCTCCTATATGAACCTCCCGGCACCTTTTTACAGAGCGTAGAAGAAGAAATACTCCCCTGACGAACTGAAGTGCTCCAGTTGTGTCGGAAAACTCCATGTCCTAAATGTTGATTTCTGGTTTGCCCCATATATTAATGTTAGTCCTTTTTTATAGTGATCGCTGTTCTTTTGTTTTTTTAAACTCGTTTTTTTTTTTATGCATCTCTGAAACAAACGTCAGTGATGACCGGACTTCAACTGGAAAGTGTGCTCAGTGAATAAAACCATTTTTTTAAAAGTAATTATTTCTTTAGAGCCTTACCAAGATGTGGATAAGAACCAGAAAAGACTCTTGGTACTATGTACCACTAATGTTTTCTGACATGTATGTATGTGTACTTAATCTATAATATATTTAAGTTGTGTTTGATTTAAATACATATATTATGAAATGTTTGTCTGTCATTTTTTTAAATTTATTTTTATTTCAGTGTTGGTATATTATTGCGTTTACAGCCTACTGCTTTGGTTATTTGGATACAGTCTTATGTTTACAGGCAAATTGTTTTTCTAAACAGCTTCATGGTGATCTAGTATCACCTCTGACCAGCTGGGGGCAATGTTGGGGTAAGACAGGGGGGAAAAGAACTTTGATGACACAGAATATTATTTCTGACATAAGAACCAGTGTGTCTACTTCTTCGATAAGGCTGCTCTGACTTCTCTTATACACGTCCAGAAAAATCCACAAATTGTAAAGTACAGTTGATCCCAAAGGGCACAGAAGTCACCTTTTATAACGGTATAACGCATTTAAAATGTGCAATGCCTTTTTAGAGGTCT